>NC_044563.1:117046295-117358692 GCF_007565055.1 Rhinopithecus roxellana | reverse complement strand
CCCATTATGATTTGTTTTTAATAAAAATGGGAGACTGGAGAGAGAAAAAATATGTTTCCACAACTATGGTACACCTGTTATTTTATTTATTTATTTATTTATTTATTTATTTATTTATTTATTTATTTTTGAGATGGAGTCGTGCTCTGTTGCCAGGCTAGAGTGCAATGGCACAATCTCAGCTCACTGCAACCTCCGCCTCCCGAGTTCAAGCAATTTTGCTGCCTCAGTCTCCTGAGTAGCTGGGACTACAGGTGTGTGCCACCACACCCAGCTAATTTTTGTATTGTTAGTAGAGATGGGGTTTCACCATGTTGGCCGTGATGGTCTCAATCTCTTGACCTTGTGATCCACCTGCCTCAGTCTCCCAAAGTTCTGGGATTACAGGCGTGAGCCACCACACCTGGCCAGTACACCTGTTATTAAATTCTCATCTCATCAGTTGTTTTTGAGTGTTTTCTGCAATTTAGACTGACCCTGCTTATTCCTGTGAACCAACCAGTAATCTCTAACTGCAGCTCAGAAGAAACAAGAGGGGTCTGGTGCAGTGGCTCACGCCTGTAATCCCAGCACTTTGGGAGGCCGAGGCGGGTGGACCACGAGGTCAGGAGTTTGAGACCAGCCCGGCCAACATAGTGAAACCCCATCTCTACGAAAAATACAAAAATTAGCCAGATGTGGTGGCCCACACCTGTAGTCCCAGCTACTCAGGAGGCTGAGGCAGGAGAATCACTTGAACCTGGGAGGCAGAGGTTGCAGTGAGCCAAGAGTGCAAGATTGTGCCATTGTACTCCAGCCTAGGTGATAGATTGAGAGTCCATCTCAAAAAAAAAAAAAAAAAAAAAAAAAAAAAAGAGACAAGAGGGATGGGTAATGTCAATCTCTGAATCTAATTCTGGCACAAATATAATTCTGATTAGAATTAGCTAGCAACTCCATATCAGCTTGGTTCCACCAGTTGCCCAGTTCATGGAAAGCCTTCTTATTTAGTTTACTTGGGATAGTTTTACTTATTTTGCTTTACTATTGTGGAATATATTACTGTAGTACTCTTTGTGTAGGAATGCAGGATAAGCTTAGTCAACATTTTCTTAAATTGAATACTTATTAATCTTCCAGATTTCACCTTTTGTCAGAACTCAGAGTTATGAATAGCCCTCAGCATGCCAGTGCTTTCTGACTGAGCTCCTCTCTATCCTGGAGACAGAAGATCCTAATAGTAAGGCAAGAATATCATCACCTTTATTCAACCTGAAGAAGCTGCAAAAGATGGATCTTTGTCCCTCTACAACCCTTAGAATTAAGGGTCCCCTTGTAAAGGGAAGGGGAAAAATATATCAGATATTAGAACCAGAGTGACTGAGGCCGGGCACAGTGGCTCACGCTTGTAATCACAGCACTTTGGGAGGCCAAGGCAGGTGGATCACTTGAGGTCAGGAGTTTGAAACCAGCCTGGCCAACATGGTGAAACCCCATCTCTACTAAAAATACAAAAATTAGCTGAGCGTTGTGGTAGGTGCTTGTATTCCCAGCTACTAGGAGGCTGAGGCAGGAGAATCACTTGAGCCCCAGGAGGCAGGGGTTGTAGTGAGCCAAGATTGTGCCACTGCAATCCAGCCTGGGCGACAAGAGCGAGACTCTGTCTCAAAAAAACCAAAACCAAAAAAAAAAAAAACAAAACCAGAGTGGCTCCATCTTGATTAGGGACTGGGTAAAATAAGGCTGAGAACTACTGGGCTGCATTCCCAGGAGGTCAGACATTCTTAGTCACAAGATGGGATACGATGTTGACAGGACTGGTATCACAAGATACAGGTCACAAAGACCCTGCTGATAAAACATGATGCAGTAAAGAAGAAAGCCAAAACCAATTGAAACCAAGAGGGTGACAAAAGTGATCTCTGGTTGTCCTCAATGCTCATTATATGCTAATTATAATACATTAGCATGCTAAAAGACATTCCCACCAGGGCCATGACAGTTTGCAAATAAATGCCATAGCAATGTCAGGAAATTACTCTATATGGTCTAAAAGGGGGAGGAACCCTTAGTTCTGGGAAGTGCCTGCCACTCCCAGAAAACTCATGAATAATTCCTCCCTTGTTTAACATGTAATCAATAAATAACTATGAGTATACTCAGTTGAGTGGCCCCTGTCACTGCTCTGCCTATGGCTATGCCATTCTTTTATTTCTTTACTTGCTTTCTTTTTCTTTTTTTTTTTTTGAGACGGAGTCTCGCTCTGTCACCCAGGCTGGAGTGCAGTGGCGGGATCTCTGCTCATTGCAACCTCTGCCTCCCGAGTTCAACCTCTGCCTCCCGAGTTCAAGCAATTCTCCTGCCTCAGCCTCCTGAGTAGCTGGGACTACAGGTGTGTGCCATCACGCCGAGCTAATTTTTGTATTTTTAGTAGAGACGGGGTTTCACCATGTTAGCCTGAATGGTCTCGATCTCCTGACCTCATGATCTGCCCTCCTCGGCCTCCCAAAGTGCTGGGATTTCAGGCTTGAGCCACTGCACTGGCTTTTTTTTTTTGAGATGAAGTCTCACTTTGTTGCTCTGGCTGGAGTGCAGTGGTCTGATCTTAGCACACTGCAATCTCTGCCTCCCAGGTTCAAATGATTCTCCTGCCTCAACCTCCCAAGTAGCTGGGACTATAGGCATGCACTACCAAGCCAAAATTTTTTTGTATTTTTAGTAGAGACGTGGTTTCATCATGTTGGCCAGGCTAGTCTCCAACTTCTGACCTCAAGGGATCTGCCTGCCTTGGCCTCCCAAAGTGCTGGGATTACAGGCATGTAATCCCATACTTGGTCTATTCCTTTACTTTCTTAATAAACTTGCTTTCACTTTATTCTATGGACTTTCCCAGAATTCTTTCTTCCATGAGGTCCATTAACCCTTTTTTGGGTCTTGATCAGGATCCCTTTCCAGTAACAAATAGGCAAAGGAAGGGAAAGGAAAGAAGAGTAAGTATCTTGTGGGTAAGGGGCTATGCTGGCTATGGTGTAGCAGGATGAGCTGCAGACAAAACTCCTCAGACACCGGATTAAAGAAGGAAGAGGTTTTTTATTTGGCTGCGAGTGTCCGCAGACTCGCGTCTTAAGAGCCGAGTTCCCCGAGAAAGAAATACTTGGCCTCTTTAAAGGCTTACAACTTTAAGGGGTCCACATGAAAGGGTCGTGATAAATCGAGCAAGCATGGGAAACGTGACTGGGGGCTACATGCATCAGCTAACAGAACAAAAAGTTTTACAATGCTTTTTTCATACAGTGTCTGGAATTTATAGATAACACAAGTAGTTTAGGCCAGGGGTTGATGTTATTATTATTACTTTGTTTAACTCCTAGGGCCGGGTGGTGGTGCCAAGGTTGTCTGGCTATTTATCTTTTGTTTCTTTCTCGCTTTCCTCCTGTCTTGTGAACTAGGCAAGGTGGGGGGAGGAGGGCAGCAGGAGTAGTAGTGGTCTCCTTCCTTAATGGTAAATGCATCAGCAAACTTCCTTTCACACCACCCCTGCCAGGTTTGCTATTTTATAGAAAAGGAAATTGAAACTCAGAGGGTTAAACAATTTGCTAATGCCACACGGTAGACGAAGAGCCTTAAACCCATGTTTGCCTGGCCCCAAGCCCAGAGGCTAACCGGATAGCCCGGAATGTCCTTAGGTACACTGCCCCACAGATTATCTCAGGACAGCATCAATATTTAACCCTCACCAAGGGTCTGGAAGAGAAGTTCTGCTAAAATCTTTGTCCTTTTCTGAAGTGCTTCCAGGAGCAGACTCTGTGTCATTGACCACATCGACCACTCCAGGGTTCGCCTCCCTGACCCAAGCGGGCTTCAGCATGACAGAGGCCTTCTAGAATGGATGTTGTTAGAGGATGGGTGGCAGTAGGAATCAGCCTAGGATTCTAGGCTGCTGATTCTGGAGGAATGCCTGGGCTGGGGGTGGGTATGTGGAGCCTCCCACAGACCCTGGGCCATGGGGCACACAGTCAGTAATGGTGATGGTTCACGGTCATTTATCTTCAAAGCTTCTGGCCTACCACAATGGGGAAGCAGAACCAGCACCTGCCACCTGTTCCAGAGGGAGGGAACAAAACCACAAAACCCACAGATCATCTGTGAACATATACTTCTCTGGGTGTGGCTGTCTCTTTCCCTGTGAGTATACTTGGAACTAGGTATATCTGGGTGTGCCAGATACATTCTCAGCATATCTATCTATCTGTGTGTTTGTCTTCTTCCTTCTTTTCCTTTTTTCCACCATTCTCTTACATGTTTGTCCCCCAAGTACTTGTTCTAGTCCTCTTCTCTACTCCCTCAAGGCTCCTCTCTGGTTCATCACATCCATAGACTTTCAGTATGGTTGAGACTTCCAAATCTTTCCTGTGAACCCAAGCCCTAGTTTTGTATCCAGTTCCACCCAAACATTCTCCACTTGGCTGACACACATTCAGCTCACTCCTAACTCAACAACTGATGCCCTCACACTGTTATCAGAACATCTGACCTTGTCACACCCTCCTTAACATCTCTGATTTCTTCACCATATCTACAGGTGCAGTGGGGGTAGAATCGGGTTTGGGTGGTGACCCTGAGAGTTGGTTAAAAGTGCTCTGGAGGCCAGGCATAGTGGCTCACGCCTGTAATTCCAGCACTTTGGGAGGCCAAGGTGGGCGGATCATGAGGTCAAGAGATCGAGACCATCCTGGCTAGCATGGTGAAACTCCATCTCTACTAAAAATACAAAATATTAGCCAGACGTGGTGGTGGGCGCCTGTAGTCCCAGCTACTCAGGAGGCTGAGATAGGAGAATGGCGTGAACCTGGGAGGCGGCAGTGAGCCGAGATCGCGCCACTGCATTCCAGCCTGGGCGACAGAGTGAGATTCTGTCTCAAAAAAAAAAAAAAAAAAAAAAAAGTGCTCTGGAGGCCTGGAACAGAAAAGAACTTAGCTGAGATCCAGCATCAGGTCGGGAATAAGATAACCAGTTTAGGACTGGATTATGATTTCAAGCAGGACAAACTAAGTGAGGAAAAATATCCTGTGGCAAAACAACAGGGGTCAGAGATGAAGGAGACCACTGGGTGAGAAGAAGCCCCACAGGGGAAGTGAGGCAAGCCCAGAATGATGATGCGTCATCATGTCTGTGCCTTGCCCATGTCTCTGGTGGGTGACAACGGGCACAAGTAGAGATGCTAAGGAACAGAGGACAATTGGTTTAGTGTCATCTACTACATCAAGTCTAAACTTCTTAGTAGAAGTTTCATATTTGTTTATTTATTTATTTATTTATTTTGAGACAGAGTTTCCCTCTGGAGTGCAGTGGCACAATCTCGGCTCACTGAAACCTCTGTCTCCTGGGTTCAAGCGATTCTCCTTGAACCAAGTAGCTGGGATTACAGGTGCCCACCACCATGCCCAGCTAATTTTTTTTTTTTAATTTTTAGTAGAGATGGGGTTTCATCATGCTGGCCAGGCTCGTCTCGAACTCCTGACGTCAGGTGATCCGCCCACCTTGGCCTCCGAAAGTGCTGGGATTACAGGCATGAGCCACTGCGCCTGGCTGAATAGAACCTTCAAGACCTGAATTGGCTCATGCTTCTTCAGTTTCACCTTCTCACTCCCCAGCTCGAATCAGTACTACAGGTATTTCCCTGAATTCAGTGTGTCTCTTGTGCTTTTATGTACACATGCAATTCCCTCTGCCTAGAATGGCATGTCCATTGGTGTCTGCCCAATAAAGACTAACTCGTTCTTCTAGATTTAACTCTAGCTTCTGCAATTGCTCCAGGTGCAATTCATAATTCTGATGTCTTTTTTAATGCCACCTGTGACACCTTCATACTTCATTAGGTCAGCTGCCACATCGTGTAATTGTTTACTTGCCTGTCTGAAATGAACTGTGAGCTCCATAAGGATAGAGAATATATTTTACTCAATATTTTATACCCCAGCACCTAATACAGTGGCTAGCACATATTAGGTGCACTGTAAACACTTGTTGGATGAATGAGTGAGTGAACGGGCTCACAAGCACAGGGAAAATTACAAAGCTGTGTGAAAAGGGCCATGCTAATAGGTTGGAAAGGAAGAAATGCCAGTTCCTACCAAAAGGAAGAAATGCCTATTTTCAGGCAGCCATATCCCACTTTTCGCCTCCTGCCATACGCAATTCAAAATAAAAACACTAGTAAATAGTAAACACTAGTAAATAGTAAATAAAAATTTCTTTTTGAAACAACAAATCTCAACCATGTGAATGAAGTCAGAATAAGCTCTTTGTCTTTGGGAAGAGGGTGGTGCCTCTGCTTTGTGGGCACCTATATCAGCCAGGGTGCTGGCACACTCAATAATTTAAGTGAAGAGAAGTTAATGCTATTTGCAGAGATGAAACTAGCCATGGGTGAGGAGGCACCTAAAGACTAGCAATAGCACCGGGCATGGTGGCTCATGTCTGTAATCCCAGTACTTTGGGAGGCTGAGGCGGGTGGATCACCTGAGGTCAGGAGTTCGAGACCAGCCTGACCAACATGATGAAACCCCATCTCTACTAAAAATACAAAATTAGCCGGGCATGGTGGCACACACCTGTAATCCCAGCTACTCGGGAAGCTGAGGCAGGAGAATCGCTTGAACCCAGGAGGCAGAGGTTGCAGTGAGCATAGATCACACCACTGCACGGTAGTGTGGGTGACAGAACGAGACCCTGTCTCAAAAAAAAAAAAAAAAAAAAAAAAAAAAAAAAAAAAAAAGACTAGCAACAGCAGGAAACTGTTGCCACCCTTGGCCTGAAGGTATAGGGAGGGAGCCTGGGGCTGTAGCCATGGAGAAGCAAGGCCACAGCCAGAATCTCAGTCTGGTCCATCAGGACTCATCTATGCTCTCCTCTCCTGCCTCTGAATTTCACTGGCTGAATTCAACCAGAAGCCAGGGCCCTGGTGATCCCTGCAGATACAGTCCATAGAGCTCAGGCTCCCAGAACAGGGTAGAAAAGAGCCAAGAATGAATCTAGGTGGTGGGAGGGCAAATGGAGAAAAACCGGCATTGAGGGGAGATGCCTCCGCTTTGTAGGCGACCTGTGAATATGATTAGTTTGCCTACTGGGTAATCAAGCACTGAGTGGAACCCTGTAGATTGGAGTTCTGAGTCTCATGTTTTGTATCGTTGGGTATTTGTGTGTGCAAGCTTCTTAAAACTTGTGCCACTAATTAGTAGGTCTTGGGTGGGGCAAGGGCATCTAAGTTTTTAAAAGTTTCCCAAGTGATTTTGATAGGTACCTCTTGTTAGGAACCACAGATATAATCCACCTTCTCATTTTTATAGAGAGGCAAACTAAGGTCTAGAAAAATGAAAAATGCCCTGACTTGGCAATTTCTGTTTGAGAACTATCCCTCAGGTGATGTTAGAGGGTTTGGCTGGAAAACTGGAATATTTGCACCTTCTACTAGCCCATTTCCTCCATTTTATTCATGAAAAAAACTGAAGCTCTAAAGATGGAATGATGTGCTCAATTATACAACCACAGTAGTGAGTCACGGAGAAGGAAGCACTAGGGCTAAGAATGGCATTTCTAACTCTCAAGCCAGTGTTCTTGCTAGGCAGCACACTTTGTAGAAATGTGTGTGTGTGTGTGTGTGTGTGTGTGTGTGTGTGTGTGTGTGTGTGTGTTTGACAAAGCCCTGGGGCAGCAGTTCTAGTCCTTCATTATGGTAAGGTGCTCTCCCCGAAGCCCCTAACTGGAAAGAAAGCGGAGTAGGCAGAGGTCACTGACTCTTAGAACTCTATGCTGGAGGAGACTGGAGGGGATGGGGGGAAGATCTGGGTGACCCCTGTCCCAAGCCTTGACTCTCACTCTTGTTGTACTGGGCTCTGAAGCTCTGGTTGCTAATTCCGTCACCAGAAGAGGACTATCACCCCTCTGAATGGGTGTTGGGACTTTAGGGAAAACTGGGTAGGATCCAGAAGACAAAGGAAGAGACCCATTGTGGGAGGGGCCTACAGGAGACTTCAGCCTGTAGGTCTCTGCCCAAACAGCACAAGGCTCAGGACCAGCACAAGGGCCTGTGTCACCATGCAAGGATGTTTGAAATTCCTTTATGGCTGCTAATTAGGGCTGGTCACCCCTTTCCCATCAGTTCCCAAAGCCTGACACACAGCTACTGCCCTTCTACAGCAGATTACAGACCACTTGCCCATCCTTTGAGATATAGCTGAAATCTCCATCTCCAGGATTGCTAGACTTAAATTTCCTAAAACCAGCAGCCCTTCCTCTTCCCCATCCTATACATGTCAGAATTGGATGGAACCTTAGAACTCACCCGCTCATCTTCTAAGCGAGGAAATCAAGACCAGAGAGGGGAAGTGATTCACCCAATCTAACAGCATGGAAGTGGCAAAACTGGGACTAGATTTCAGTTCATCTGGCCACCTACCTCTCCATCCATGTAATTCCAATGATTCTGAATATACGTGGCTCTGAATGAGCTTGTGTTCGTTTAGTCTACGTAAAATCAACATTAAATCAACTTGGGACGTATTTTTGGCAAACTTAACTCACGCTTCTTTGCATCCTTAAGTATACTCAGGTCTGCCTGTCTGTCATTCTTGGGGTGCTCTTGTATGTGTGGCAGTTGTCTCTGAGTTGTAAGAGGTGTGTGCCTACGGGCAATTATCTGTATTTGTTTCTATATTAGGGTCATGGGTCTACGAGCTGCTGTAGAGCCCCTGTATATGTCTCTATTCTTACTTGGAGAATATATGCCAATTTGTGGTTATTGGTTTTGGATCTGTGTACTTGTTGAGTGCTTAAGGGTAAATATGATTCTGTATGTGTGATGTATATGCTACGATTATGGGTCCATGGCTGCTGCATACCTATATACGTGCCGCTTTTCAAGTCGAATGTTTTGTGTTTGCTGATGATTTGGAGGTGTGTTTGTACACAGTGAAGGTTGTGGGTCCAGTTGCAATTGTATCGGCGTGGACTGCATGTTTAAAGGCTTAAGAGAATCTGTCTTTGCCTTTTGCTCCTGGGTTATGAGAAAATGTATGTGGCTGTGCGTCCAGGACAGCAATGTGTTTGTCTCTGAGCCAAGCTCAGTCCTCACCCAGGAACTGGGGTCACGGTCACGTTCACGTTCCGTGGACGCCTTGGCACGGCCTCCCAAGGGGGCGGGGCCTTTGGGGTCTCCGCCTTCTGACTCCTGGGAGATGCCTCGTTTCTGCGAGCAGCAGCCGGGGGCCTGGCCGGCGCCGCCAGCCGGGCCCCGCCCTCCGGGCTCCCACCCGCTCATTGGCCCTGGCCGCGGTGACGTCACGGGGCTAGCTGACAGAACCCGGGCGCCGGGCGCTCGGGAGGTATTGTCCGTCCCTCCGCGCTTTGGAGAGTCGTCGCCGGCTCACCTGGCCGTGGGCGCGTCCTGGCCGCTGCAGCCCGGAGCGGGGTGCCAGCCGCCGCCGCCGCCGCCGCCGCCGCCGCCGCCGCCGCCGCCATGGTGTCCCCGGTCACTGTGGTGAGTGAGCGAGCGAGCGAGCCAGTGTCCGGCGCGGCTGGAGCCCACCGGCCTGGCCACCGGACTTCGGCAGGCCGAGCTGCTAGGGGCCGAGGCGGGGCGGGGGTCCCGCGGCGGCCGGCGTTCCCCGGCGGGAGGCGGGCGCTGTCACGGCCCCCCGCTCCTCAGACTCGCGGCGCCCCTCCTCACTCGCCCCCAGCCCGCCCGCGGGAGGGAGGAAAACACTAGCCACGTGACTCGGAAGCGTGACTTTGTTGATCTCCATGTATTTGGCGCCGGTCGGCGGGGTCGGGGCCCGGGAGAGGAGGGGACCGCTGCCGGCCTGCGGGTTCTGCGTAGGCGGACCACGGGGAGGCGTGGGGGCGGGGAGTGCTGGGAAGATGACAGGGACCTCCTGGGAATGCCGTCCCAAGTTTGTTTCCTAACCTTCCCCATTTTGTAAACAAGTTGGCGGACGCCCCTGAGTCTAAGGAGCGCTGATAACGCGCTGGGGGAAAAGGGGGCATTCTCTCTGACATCCCCTGCTTTTCAGACTTTCTCAACTGGAGCCTTTTGTTTCATCTCCCCATCCTCCTTATTCTACTGTTGGCTTCCCTATAACTGTAAGGGTCTCCCCAGCTACTGCTGGTATCTCCTAGAAAATATGGGGCTGGGAGAGGCCATGGAGCGGAGGTTAATGCTTCCAGGGGCTGGCAGGTGGTTGCTGGGCATTGTGGGCCTGGGCATCCCCTCCAGCCTCCTCCTCTGACCATGCCCCTACCCTGACCAGCCTTAATTTCCATGGGAAGTGGAAGTCATCTCTTCTCACTGCTCTTACCTCTGGCAGAACAAGGAAAGGCTTGGAACCTGGATCCACCCATCTGCCTCTTCCCAATCCTCATCATCATAGTCTGATTAGTCCTTAAGTACCTGGTGGTCTGGGAGTCTGAGTGTTTCCCAAGTCCTGTGTTGGACAGCTCACCTAGCCAGAGACACAATCACTTTGGGCAGAGTGTGGGTGTACAGGGAACCCCAGCTGCTCCATATCACCCTCAAGGAATCTGTTAGCAGCCCAAGGAAGGGAGTTTCAAGGATCACAGATTCAGAACATTGCTGCAGCCCCCTCCCCCAGCTTGGACTCTGCCTGCAGTGGCCTTGGGTACAACCTTTCTTTAGCTGCCCTCTGCTAATCCGGCTGAGACCAAGTCAGCTGCTCTAACTTCCCCCTCTCAGTTCCCCATCTCCCAGCCTGTCTGCTGGCTCCAGATCAGAAGCTGGGAAGAGAACCCCTCCCCCCCTTCCTGCCTCTTTCTGGTGTGGCTTGAGTTGTTCTTGTTCTCTGGGAAATAAGACTGACTGACACTCACCCTCCCTTCCCCCAATCCTTGAAATCTTTGGTGTTTGAGGGACAATTTTCTTGCTCCCAACTCATGGGTCCATTTGTCTAGCCTGCATCCCTAGCATAGCTCTCCTTGCCCTTGATGCCACCTTCAGGCTGGGGCAGGTGGAGCGGAGGCTGAGGAACAGATTGGTTGAGGAGGAGAGAGAGGCTGTGGTGGCTTAGGTGGTTGGCATTGCCTGCCTTCCCACATTCCTGGCACACACCTGGTGTTGCCAGGGCCCTAAGGCTGCACCCTGGCCCCATGCTAAGGATCACGAGTTGGCCAGTCAGGGCGTCTCTGTGGTTTTCTTCTGACTTCACTCCATTTCAGACTGGGGGCTGTTGCTGGCAGAGAGGGGGGCCAAAGGGGCCCTGAGGAGGGAGAAGGGAGAAGCACACTAGGCTGCCGAAGGGGACATTATTCCAAAGTCTGTTTGCTGCCCAGTGAGTGACTATTCCGGCCCAGCCCCAGGGCCAAGAGTGGAGGCAGACAGCAAGGACAGTGGAGCCCTTCCCCCTCCTAGTATACTGAGCCTCAGGGCAGTGATGGGTTTGGCCACAACCTGCTGGTTGGTAGAGGCAGGTCAGGCTGGGTTTCTCTGTGTTAGTCTTCTCAGGTTGGGGGTGGAAGTGAGGTGGAGGTATGGGTGGGAGTGTCTCTGGGTGGATGCCTAGGCTGAGGATGCTGGCTTTAAGCCCCCAGGTTCTGAGTGCTGCCCTTGTCCTGTGTCCTCCAGGTGAAGAGTGAAGGACCCAAACTGGTGCCATTCTTCAAGGCCACCTGCGTGTATTTCGTGCTCTGGCTGCCCTCATCTAGCCCGTCATGGGTCAGCACCCTCATCAAATGCCTGCCCATCTTCTGCCTCTGGCTCTTCCTTCTGGCCCATGGCCTGGGATTCCTGCTGGCCCACCCCAGTGCCACCCGCATCTTTGTGGGGCTTGTCTTCTCTGCTGTAGGTGACGCGTTCCTCATCTGGCAGGACCAAGGATACTTCGTGCATGGTCAGTGGCCATAGTAGTTGCCTGGGAGGAGTCCTGAGGCTGGGGGATAGAGGGTCCTGGGGCTGTGGGCAAAGATTTGGAAGAGGGAGTTCTTGAACCAGAGTATGGGGAGCCTGAGGGTTTCTGAGGCCAGGGACTGTGAGGGTCCCTGTTAGGGGATGACCTCGCAGGGGAACTAGTGATCAGTTCCAGAGTCCTTCAGGGGACTGGGGTGGGGGTCTTTAACTTTAGATTTTCCTACCCCTGTTATCCCAAAGCAAAGCTGCTGGGTTATTCCAAACACTCCACTCCATCCCCACCTCCATCCCTACCCCTACCCTGTTACTCATTCTTCATCAAGCTTGCCCTCAGCTGCCTTCACCCCTCTTACCCCCAGGTCTGCTGATGTTTGCTGTGACCCACATGTTCTACGCCTCGGCCTTTGGCATGCGGCCACTGGCTCTTCGGACAGGTCTGGTGATGGCGGTGCTGTCTGGTCTGTGCTATGCCCTCCTCTACCCATGCCTCTCAGGTGCCTTCACCTACCTGGTGGGGGTCTATGTGGCCCTTATCGGCTTCATGGGCTGGCGAGCTATGGCAGGGCTGCGGCTGGCCGGGGCAGACTGGCGCTGGACAGAGTTGGCAGCTGGCAGTGGTGCACTCCTCTTTATCATCTCAGACCTGACCATCGCCCTCAACAAATTCTGTTTTCCTGTGCCCTACTCTCGGGCGCTCATCATGTCCACCTACTATGCGGCCCAAATGCTCGTCGCCCTGTCAGCTGTCGAAAGCCGGGAGCCTGTGGAACACTACAGACTGAGCAAGGCCAACTGAGGTGCCAGGGTCTGGTCACCCCTCTCTCCTCCTGGGGCTGGGGCCCAGATCCTGGAAACCTGCAGGAGCTGGATCAGGATGGCTGCAGTGCCATCCTGGGGCAGCAGGTTCTGCCTGAGGAATTTGCAAGTTTGAGTGGGGAGGCTGGAAAAGGATCTCCCTAACGGAACTCGTGGTCCAGGACAATGGTGAGAGCTCCTGACTGGAGCCAGAAGTAGACGTCTCCCCACCTCTACCCCATCAGCACTTTCAAAAGCCCCCCTGGAAGGTGATGGTGCTCAGCTTCTTGACACACCCCCTTCCCCTACCAGGTGGAAGAGTCTGACTCCATGTGTTATGCCTAGGACCAATGGCAGTGGTTCGCCCACTCCACCCCTTTTTCATCTGCACAAAGTTGAGGGAAATGGGAGAATCTGTGCTGAGAAGACTTAGACCCAGGAGCCCCTTTCGCAGGCCCCTAGTTGGGAAGACTGGATGAGAGTGGAGCCTCCCTTTCTTTTCCCTCTTCTATCCTTGTTACTTGAACAATCTCAATCTCTAAGTGGTGGGTGGGGACATGAAGAGGTGTGGATCCAGGCTAGGCAGGAGAGAGAACTTTTTTGGTCTCGGAGCTTGGGGTCTCAAGAATTCAAGTGGCCCCATCTCTCTCTCAGGCAAGCCCAAAGCTCAGGTCCCATATACCACCCTTAGATCCTGTCCCCAGGGCTAGGGTGAACCATGCCAAAGGAAGGGGCCAGCTTCTGTGTGTGTGTGTGTGTGTGTAGCCTGTCTCCTAGTCTGCCTATGTCTTTCTCTGCTATATGTTTCTGTCCTGCTGTCTGTCAAAAGTCTCACAGAGAGAGGGCCTCAGGGAGCTGCTGAGGGGTGCTGAGCCTGGCTCAGGGAGCTGGGACCCCTCCCCTCCAATACACATACTCACAGGGCTTTCCTCCTTGCCCCTCCTACACTAGGAGCAAGAGGAGGAGGCTGCAATGACACTCTGGGGTTTTAAGACCCAAGGCACATTCAATGCAAGGGGAGCAAGGATGGGACAACTCCATCTTCCGCTGCCCATGTGAAAAAAAATAAAAATCAAGAGCCATTGGCTGCTCTGTTTGTGGGCCTGTGTGGCACATGCCTATCTTGGAGAGGGCATGGGGGCATGGTGCCAGGGGCTCTGGCTGTCCTCACAGCCTAGTCACAGTCCTGAGCAGTGCATCTTGGTGCCAGGCTGGCTCCCTGGCTCTGGTGACACTGCCGGTTGGAGTGTGTCTCACTTCCCTGGTGTAAGTGAGGATGTGGTTTAGGAGGATGGGGGATGGGTGGTATTTGCCACTGTCCAAATTTGTCCTTGTTGTACTCCCCTGTACACAGGTGCCCAGCACCCTTGGTGACCTTTAGTTATCCAGTGTCACCTATTGCTGCCCACCTCCTCCCCTCCCCACTCGAGACCTGCTGCTTCCTTCAAAATGATCCAGATTCCCTTCAAGCATCTCCCTCATCTTGGACTCTGGGCTTAGTTGAACAGCTGGGAGCAATGGGATTAGATTGGCTGATTCATTCATTAGATGTAAAGTCCTGGCAGAATAATGTGTCACTCTGCTCCAGGAGCATTTGCAACTTAACAGGCAATGCCCTAACCCAGAAGTGGAAAGGGAAGCCTTCAGTGGTGGTGGATATGCCATCAGTAGAGGTGTTGCACATTTGTGGGAATGTGATTTAGGAGACTCAAGTGTCATGGGTGGTTGGATGAATCAGTGATTTCCAAATTAGTTTTTACAGAGATTCCTGGTAAGGGGTTAGCGAAGGAATAATGACCCCCTATCCTTATTTCAAGTCCAGTAGCTTCTTGGGTTGTGTTTTTTTGTTTTGTTTTGTTGTGTAAGGATTCCACTGAAAAACGTAAGTTTGAAACTTAGTGAGCTGGATGATCAATCCCTTCTAGCTCTGAACTCTGGACACTAAAGAGGGAAGATCTTGATCCTTTCAAACTTCAGAACTCTGAACACAGACCTACTTAGTGTGAAGAAATGGGAGGGAGCAGGATGGGGAGAAGGATGAAGTCAGCAGGACTTGCCTCCAAGCTCTGAGGGGAGGGGTAAGGTGCCATGTGGATATGGAGGAGGGGAAGGGAAGTCTAGGCCCAGTCACAGGAAGACTGGTCACTGCCTTGTGGGTGGGTTTGGACTAGGCTTTCAGGGGTCCAGGTCTGGGATTCCCCATCATGCAATCACATCCATCCCCTTGGTCCCTGCTGTATACCACCCTCAGGAACAGGAAAGGATGAGTTTAGTTTATTGCCCCATCCCTTCACTGAATGTTTACATTGACAAACACCAGAGAGCAAACTGGGCTTCCTACACCAGGCCATGCAGAGGACCGGCCAAGAAGCTCCACATCGTAACAGCCTCCTGATGCCTGGACTGGGCTGGAGCTCACATAAGGTGCTTTGATTTTTTTTGCAGATTCTCAGTGATGGATGCCACAATTGACTTACCATCTTTGTCTGAAAGAGCAAAGCAAGTATTCATTATATTAATGATGCTGGGGACCAGGGAAATTCCAAACTGCTGGACTTCCTATGCAGGAAACCAGGAGCCGGACCCTGGGACCCTTAATCTTGCGTTGGCAGAGTGGAAGGGGCGAGAGCTGCCATTTATCTAGCAGTTAATATTTGCCAGACATTGTGCCAGGCAATTCTGTACTATCTCATTTAAACCTCACAGTCCTATAAAGAAGATGAGAAAACAGGCTCAATGAGGTAGCTTGCTAAGGTCACATGGCTGGTCAGTGGCAGAGCCAGGGCCCTGGGCCCACATGCTGTGCTTACAACCAGAGTTGAGTTATCAGGGATCTCTTTAGCTGTGGAATGAAAGCTGGATAGCGCCCACAGTGCCTTCCCTGGCCTAGTTCTTTTACACAGCTCAGCAGCTTCTCTGGAGATACTGTCTCAGTGCCAGACACTTAGCTAAGCACTCCAGAGACAGAGCAACAGGACAAGGTCCTTTCCCCAAAGAAAGGTATCTATAACTGGATAAAAAAAAGGTCTGTAACCATGGAGACCACAGCAATGGAGTGTCATGGAAGGTTCAGGAGTAGCAGAAGATGAGATGAGAGGTGGGGGAGGGGGAAACCTTGTTGGTTTGGGATTTTACCATGAAAGGAAAGCTGGGGGAAATTTAAGCAACAGCAAGGCAGGCCATCTTTGCATTTAGAGTCCACGCTGCTAGCTGTGTGGCTATGAAGACAGTAGACTGGGAAGGAATAAAATGCTTCCCCCGATGTGTGCACACATGAGTAGAAACATGGCATGCATGTACAAAAGGGAGGGTTCCCTTCGCTCCTCCCCTTATTTGTGCCCCCCACCTGCCCTTATCCTAGACCAGTTTTAATTTTGATTGCACATCAGAATCACCCACAAAATTTTGTAAACATAAAGGTTATTTCCAGAACCCTGCCAGAGAGATCGTGATTGGTGAGTCTGGTTGAATCCTGATCACCAGTATCTTTTTTTTGAAGGCAGGTCTAGGCTCACCAAGAGTTGCAAACCACATCTTATCTAGGGATTGAGAACTCTCATGTCTGCAGGGACCAGGCATATAAGAAATGACATCGAAAGGATGGGAGAGTGGTAAGAACTGTGGCCAATTAAGAATGTTTGCACCACCTGTTGGTAGTCAGCTCAAAAAACGGTGCCAGCTAAAAAAAGAGCTGACCAATGGCCCACAAGGCCAGCCTTTTGCACCTCTCCCCCTCTCCGAGGCCGGACCCCGCGGCGCCCTCACCATAGACGGTGAGCATGCAACTGCTGCGGTCCTTGCCCAGCTCATTCTCCACCAGCACGCTGTAATCGCCGCTGTCCTTGAGCGTGCATGTGGGGATGACGAGGGTGCACACGCCGCTGGTGGAGTTGTACCAGAACTTGGAGTTGGCCGTTATGTTGACGTCGCCCTTGTAGAGGGTCACTGTGGGTCGCGGGTTCCCAAGGAAGGCGCAGGTCATGGTGCAGTCCTGGCCGCGGAGCACCGTGTGTGGCTTGAGGGGCGTCAGGAAGCGCGGTGCCTGGCGCCAGTCCTTCTTCTCGTAGGGCTTGAGCTTGGCGCTCAGGTCCTCGACTGCGCGGGGGGTGGGGGCGGGGCGGCGCGGGCCGTGAGCGCGCCCCAAGGCCCCCACCCACCACCCACATCTTAGAGCTCAGCTTACACGGAACCCACAGGACCTAGGCCAGATTCCCAGCGCCACCAACTCTGGGGGCCCAATGTTACACTGGTTCCTAAGGGCTCCCCACCAGTCCCCAGACCTGCCCCGGACCCCCCAGCCCCGTCCCCAGCCACTCCAGGGGTCTGCCACCCAAGCCACGTTTTCTTATACACCCAGGGCCGAGATGTCATTCCAGCGCCAGCTTCCTGGACCCTGTTATTCCCAGCCTTTAACTCCGCCTCCAAGCTTCCCCTACGTCATATCAGCGTCCACAGTCTCCCGTCTTATCCCTTTAGCTCCTCAGTTCGAGTTTCCCGACGCGGCCCCCACCCTTAACCCCTAGTCTCCAGGGATCCCAGACATCATCCTGGCTCCCTAGAGCCCTCCCCTGTTCTCTGCCCCGTTAGACCCTCCCCTCAGAGCAGAACGCATCTGCGCTCTAAGTCCCTCCGCAGCCCCTCCACCGTCTCCTCCGCCCCCAAAGGTAACTCCCCACCTCCACTTTAGTCTCACCCCTAAGTATCCCGAAGAAAGCCAACATTTCCTTCTCTCCGCAGCGTCCCAGATACTAACTGTTCTATCTCAATGGTTTTCAGATTTTATCCTGCCTCTTGGGTACCCTTTGCGATCCTTATGTCATCCCCACCATCTGGGCACCCAGACTTACTCTGGTCCTTATTGATGAGCCAGGTGTCCTTGGAGTCAAGTGGCTCACTGTCACCGATTTCATTCCGAGCCACCACTCTGAAGTAATACTTCCTGCCTGGGAGCAGCCCCGTCACTGTGTACTTGTTGCTGAAGACAGGCTCGGTTGCCGTGTACCAGGTGGCGGTGCTTGCATCCCGCTTCATGATGAGGTAGTGAGCCTCACTGTCCTCCTGCACATCTGGGCTGTGGTTCCAGGTCAGAGTCACTGTGTTGGGGACCTCCTCAAACAACTGTAGGTTTGTGGGGGGCCGAGGGAAATCTGGAAGAGTTGGAAGATCTGTCAGTGACCTTGGGGGACCTGAAGTATTGTGTCCCCAACCCAGCCATCTGCCAAGTCCGATGGAAGATAAGATGGGGCAAGTCTCAGGCAGCTGGTGTCTTGGAGTCGGAAAACTATTTCCGAAGTCTGCTTTGCCATTTACTAGCCTTGTGACCTGGGGTAAGTTACTTATCTGAGACTTCTTTCCTCAGTTGCAAAATAGAGCTAACAATGACTATTTCATAGAAATAGTGGGTAAAGATCCTGGCATGTAGTTATTGTTCAGTAAAAGTGAATCCATTCCTTCTTTGGGGGTTTAGAGCTTTATTTTAAAGCCCCCAGCTCTCTTTAAGTGGTCACCCCAGTTTTTAATGGATTCATCTCTATTTGTCCCTCCTGCCCCTCACTCATTTCTACTCTCTCTGCTGACCATACTCTGTATGATAAAGTTTTGTTCTGGGTTGTCAAAGAAATCTTCATGACCCTAAGGCACAACTTTCCTGTGGTAGGAACTCAAAACGGCACTGCGGAGCTGTACTTTGGAGAGTGTGCAGGGATGGGTCCTGGAGGCCTCTGCCTTCTCTCCATACCTGCCACGCGCACATGGATGTCATAGTGTGCTTCTCCAAACTCATTCTGAAGCAAGATTCGGTACACCCCTGAGTCAGAGCGCTTGGCGCTATTGATGAGGAACTGGGAGTGGTTTTTGCTCTTGGTAATTGTTTCTCGGCCCTTGGTGGGAACACCATCTTTCTGCCAGATCACGTCAGGTGGTGGTGAGCCCTGAGTAGTGACAGGAGATGGCACAATTGGTCACGCAGATGATATTTGGGGGCAGGCCTTCCTCCATTGTCGAGGAGTTTCCCGCTAGGCTGTCGCACTAGGGGTCTGGTGAGGGGCAGAGTCAGAGTCAGAGACTGTTATGGCTACAATAGCCATTTTGGTTATATGGAGAGCGTATGGAGGGACAACTCACAGAGAAGGCTGCATGGATGCAGAGGGCTGTCCCAGCGCGAACCACCATGTGACTCTTCAGCCGGGCACTGAGGTCAAACTTGGGTGCAGCTGAGATGGAGGAGACAGAGGTGGAGGCATGGATCTCTCTTTCACGAAGACTCTGCTTTAAGCCTCCTCATCAAAGCCTTCCCAGCCTCTCCTCTTTTATGCCCCCACTACAGGCCATATGGACATCTATCTGCCCTGCAACACTGTGAAACATTTATTTGTTTTCTTATCTGTCTCCTTCTACTAGTACGCAAGACCCTGGAAGGCAAGTCATGTGTCTTGTTTCTATATTCTTAACACCTCCTTTTGAAACTGCCATTGCAACAATTATAACAGTGAGAAAATTATGACAGTGAAAGAGATCTTATCTAACCAACCCCCATCTTGCCTTTAACCTCCAAACTGCCCTTAATCATTCCTGGTTTCAGACCAAGCTAACGTTGGGAGAGACATTTTTTAAGTTTATAGTTTAGATGATAACAGTCCTTCCCCCAAACTAAATCACCTTTGCGAAGCTAATGAAAGGCCACCAGATTAGGAGGATGTGAGGAGCCTGAATTCTGCTAAGGTGTAGACATAAAAGATTATCAGTCATTATTCTGGAGATCACAAGATTTGCAACTCCCCAGCTACTCCTGTGAATACGTCACTATTGTAGAACCTAAGATTGGTCGTTGAGATG
Source organism: Rhinopithecus roxellana (assembly GCF_007565055.1). Lineage (NCBI taxonomy): Eukaryota > Metazoa > Chordata > Mammalia > Primates > Cercopithecidae > Rhinopithecus > Rhinopithecus roxellana. The sequence continues at coordinate 117,339,166 of NC_044563.1, read as the reverse complement.
TCTTTTCAGGTTTTTGCATTTCTGACGACTGATAGCTCCACCTGGACCTGCTGACCCCCCACCCCACCGGTCCTGTGGCCCCAGTCAGAAGCAGGCTCCCTGGCCTCTGAATTTTCGGGGAGTTGATTTGGGTAATAACTCCGTCTCCCATACGGCATGGCTGGCCTTGTGTCCATTAAACTCTTTGTTGCAATGCTGTGCTCTCAGTGAACTGGTTTTGTGTGTGCAATGGGCAAGAAGAACCCATTGGGTGGTTATACTTTGACACACAGTGGATGCTATTTGGCACACAATGATTGCTTTAGTGGGGGTGCCCCTGAAGTTACCCCTAACTTTGTCCAGGCACAATAACTATGGATGACTTTTTCATGATCATAGCATCATCCAATTTTCCTGTGGGATGAGGCCCCAGAGGAGAAGGTTTGGAGATACCATGTTGGGCATGAATCCTCAGCCCTCTCTGTCTCCTCACCTGGAGGTGGCATGGCACGGACCCCCTTGTCTAGCTCCACAGGCTCCCCAACCCCAGCCTCATTCACAGCCCGGATTCGGAAGAAGTATTTTTGCCTCTCGGTGAGTCCTCCCACTGTGTAGCAGGTGCCTGAGATGGGGATCTTTGTGCACTTGGACCACTCCTTTGTGTCTTCAGTCCTCATCTCAAGGATGTAGCCAGAGGGTGGGTCTCCCTCTGCAGGCTCCCGCCAGGCCAGGGAAATGCTGGAGTTGGAGGAATCAGATACATGCAGGTCCTGGACCAGGCCTGGGGGTTCTGGGGTAGAACAGACATGTAGTAAGTGCCCCCTCCAAATTCATCTCCACTCAATACTCCTGAACCCCATCTTTCACTACTTCTAGCTCCAGATCCCTCAGTTAACACCCTGAGTACCTAATCTTATACACTCAACCTCCAAATTCAAATTCAGTTGTCTTACTGTTTCAACGCTTTCATCCTTAAACTCAATACCCCTTAAATTCAACATACCCCACACATTCAAAGCTTCTATATTCAAAACCCCAGCCTTTAACCCAACCATCTCCACCACATCCACTTCCAGGCAGTACCCTCACCTTGCTTCCTAAATGCAACACCCTCCAACCATCTACTTCACACCCTTACTCAACCCTCAGCTTGCCTCTCCTACCTCACCTAACTAGAAATACACGAAATTTAAAAAACGTTTTTGTACCCCACCTCCTCACTGTCCCTGACTCTCAATCTTTATTTGCTGACTTTCTCTTGTGTGTGAATCTTGTCCCTCTATGAGACTGGCAGTTTCCAGAGTGTAGAGACTGTGATACCTCCTGTCATACTTCCCCAGGGAAGAAATTCTTTCTCTACTTTGAATGGGGTAATTCCATTATGTGTCAGGACCTGGCAGCCCCATACTCACTAACAGGATCCTTGACCACTACTGAGCTGGATGGCACGCTGGGCTGTCCAGGGCCTGCCTTATTTACAGCTATAACTCGGAATTCATATTCTGTGTCCTCCAGGAGACCATTCACAGTGCACTTGGTGCCTGAAATGGGAAGATGAGGGGTCGTGAGGCCAGAGGCATCCATGGGGTGAGAACAAGAGTGAGAGACATAGAAGAGGAGGTCATGGGATGTTGTTAAAACTTCCAGAAGAGCTGGAGGAGGGACTATGTCAACAGTTAATGGGTCCACTCAGCAAGACCTCCTTTAGCCCCTCCTGGGCCTCTGTCCCAAGGACCTCACCCTGGATGAGGTCCCTGTTGACTGGCACCCACAGGTTACTGCCTTTCTTCCTTCGTTCTACAATGTAGCCAAGCACTGGGGCTCCCCCATCCTGGGTAGGGACATTCCACGTGATGGTCACAGTCTCTTTAGTCACATCAGTCACTTGAGGTTGGGAGGCAAAACCAGGAGGCTCTGTGGGGGACAGAGAGAGCACAAAGGTTAGGAAGGGAAGCATATAGATAGTTGCCCACCTCATGCTAACTTCTGCTTCCCCTGCTTAAATAAACTCAAACCAGTGATTCTTTTTTCTTTTTCCTGTTTTAGAGACAAGGTCTCACTGTGTTGCCCAGGATGATCTTGAACTCTTGGGCTCAAGTGATCCTCCTGTCTCGGCCTTCCAAAGTGCCGGGATTACACGCATGAGCCACCATGCCTGGCACAAATGATTCTTAACTTTGCTTGCACATTAGCATAAAGTGGGAAGTAAAAACAAAAATGAAAACAAAACAAAACAAAAAAACCCCACTAACAACAACTAGTGTCTGGGTCCCACCTACCCATATTCTATGCCTGGTGTGAATGGCAAGTATTATTAGCATTATTAAATAAACCAAGTGATTCTAATGTATAGCCAACATTGAGAATCGGTGACTTAAACTTTTCCACAGTATGACCCCCAATCCCATTATTCTCAATCTACTGTCCTGACGTGAGATTTGGAAATCAGCTGGGAGAGGTATAGCAAGTAATTAACTTGCAGTAATAATAATAATATTATTATTTTTGAGACGAAGTCTCACTCTATTGCCCAAGCTGGAGTGCAGTGGCACGATCTTGGCTCATTGCAACCTCCACTTCCCGGGTTCAAGCAATTCTCTTGCCCCAGCCTCCCGAGTAGGCAGGATTACAGGAGCCTGCCACCACGCCCAGCTAATTTTTGTATTTTTAGTAGACACAGGGTTTCACCATGTTGGCCAGGCTGGTCTTGAGCTCCTGACCTCAGGTGATCCGCCCACCTCGGCCTCCCAAAGTGCTAGGATTACAGGTGTGCGCCACTGTGCCCAGCCTGTAATTATAATTAAAATGCCAATGTTGTCAAGGGTTTTCTGTGGGGAAAAAGTTAGAGTGGTCTCAAGGTTATCCCTATAGCAACATCATGCTCACTTGGATTCTGGGATGACTTCTGGGATGGAAAAAGAAGTGGAGTCAGTTCCCTGAAGTTGTGTACGTCCTGGGTATACCCATGGGAGTGTGTTGTGCATGTGATATGACTGGACAAAGTTGAGAATTCCTATTCAAAATAATGTTCTGTTTTTACTGTGGAATCAGTCTGTCTCATGAGACAGCTAGAGAGATGTTCCCGTGGAATTCCCCACAGATCATGTTCATCCCTGGCTGAAGGCCCCCACGCTGACCCCTGGGTTTCCCACTGAGCACCAGGCTATCTCACTGACCTATGGGATTTCCTGCAAACACTTCTTCCGTCTCCAGTGGGTCACTCACACCTTCTGAATTGACTGCCAGGATACGGAACTGGTAGGCTTTTCCCTCTTCCACCTTGTTGGTGGAGAAGTTGGTGACTTTGCCATCCACCTCGCCTATCTTAATCCAGGACTTCTTGCCAACTGCCCTCCGTTCCACTATGAACTGTGTCACAGGTCGTCCACCATTGTCCTTTGGGGCCTTCCACTTCATGTGCACACAACTACCTGAGAGCTCCAGGAACTCCACCCTGCCCTGTGGAGGCTTCGGACGGTCTGGGGACAGAGAACAGCTTCAGAATGGGGCGTTGGAACAAAGGATCAGAAGAGCCTCCTCCCACTCATCAAAGGTCTGCCCAGACTAAGGGATAGCTGGATTTTGAGCTTTTTGGACCCTTTGCCCCTCCCTGTGTCCATCATCCCTCCTTCTAAGACTTGCCCAAACAGTTTGATCCTTGCCCCCGTGAGTTTCCCATCTGCCTAGCAATGGGTAGACTAGAGACCTTAGGGTCCCCTGCCCTTAGCTGATCTCCCTGTCCCCTTCCAGACAAGTTCTCCCCTTCTGAGCTTTGAGAACACCGGTGCTTTCTAGTACCAGCGTTTACCTTATGTTATCATTACAGTCTGTCTACCAGTTTCACCCCTTTTGGATTGAGGAACTGCTGGGGATACTTCATCTCTATGTTGCCAGCAGTGAGAACATAGAGGAGGTGCTCAGTCTTGCTGCTGAATTGAAACTCAAACTTTCCCACCCCACAGCTTGATGGAAATGCAGGTGAAGGAGGTGGTGATGGCGTGTATGTGGCATGTTGAATATAAGTAGTACATTCAGGCCAGCTCCTTATCTCTTTCCTTATATCCTCATGTTCAGACAAATCCCAAATCCCATTCCCAATCCCCATTCCATCTTTTCCACGTTATTTTGTCTCCAGCTGTATCTGACCTCCCACCTCACCCTGTTTCACTTTCAAACTCACTACTCTTTCCAATCAACCTCACCTCCAACCCTAAATCCACCCCTGTTTTTGTTGTTGTTGCTTTTTTTGTTTGTTTGTTTGTTTGTTTTTTTGGAGACAGAGTCTTGCATCTGTCACCCAGGCTGGAGTGTAGTGGCCTGATCCTGGCTTACTGCAACCTCTGCCTCCCAGGTTCAAGCGATTCTTGTGCCTTAACCTCCCGAGTAGCTGGAAATGCAGGTGTGTGCCACTACGCTTGGCTAATTTTTGTATTTTTAGTAGAGACCGGGTTTCGCCATGTTGGCCAGGCTGGCCTGGAGCTCCTGACCTTAAGTGATCCACCTGCCTTGGACCCCCAAAGTGCTGTGATTATAGGCGTGAGCCACTGTGTCTGGCCAATTTCACCTGTCTTTCACCTCATTTCCACCTTACCTCCTATCAAGTTTTCCTCTTCAAGTCAATAACAATACTTAAGTAACATATCTGAAAGTATATTATGTCCTGTGTTCTTAGCTGTGCACTTTAAATTCACTAGAAATGGATACTAGAAAAAAAATCACCCTGTTCTAGGTAAGAAGCTGAGGCTTAGGGAGGTTCACTCGGCCAAGAGCTAGCTGGGAAGTTAGAAAGCGGGCTTCTGACTGCAAAGCCAGCCTTCTAGGCGCATTCCCAGCCCAAACTTCAACTCTATCTCTGGCATCCTCCTCAGCCTGCCTTCTGCCCTGAGTCTGCCCTCAGTTCAGCCCAGCCCAGACCAGCCCTGCCCTTACCCAGCACACTAAGGTGCAGAGTGGCTGTGGCTGAGCCGTGGTCATTCTTGAGCTTAAGCAGGACCAGGCCACTGTCTTCACGCACACAGTTGGAGATGGTGAGCAGCGCCTGGTCTTCCCCGCGCTGCAGGAACACGCGTTCCTCCTCCGTCACCTCCATGCCATCTTTGTACCATGTCACTTTGGGCAGCGGTTTTCCCCGGAAGGGGACGTTGATGTGGGCTGTGTGGCCTGCCTTTATGGTGATGGGGTGTGCGGCCAGTGCCTCCAGTACTGACGGGTCGATGGTAGGAGGATCTGTGGAGCGGGGCGGCAGGGAAGGCTTGAGCATTGGCATGGAGGAGCCCATGGGGCGGGGGAGAAGCCATGAGCTTGTAGGTGGGCCAGGCATGGTTGAGTTTTGCCTGCCTTGGACAGATCCATACCTGCGATGAATACAGAGGCTTCACTCTCCGCGCCCTTGGCCCGGAATGTGTACTTGCCCTCGTGCTCAGGGCCCATACTGGGGAAGATGAGCTTGTGCACTGCACCCTGCTTCACAATCTGCACGCCTGGCAAGTCCGTGATCTGGGGACCAGGGGTGGACGTGAGTGTGAGCATAGGCTAGGTCTACCTCTTTCACCCCCTTCCCTGGTCCCTGCTTCAGACCTTCTTGCCATCCTTCAGCCACACACCCTCCACCTTCTCGTCGTTCAGCACTACACACAACTCAGCCGGGCTCCCAGTGGCTGCGTGCACGTCAGACATCCCGCTCTTCACTGTGGCCAGACGCTCTGGGGAGAAAGGTGGGCAAGGTACTGGCTCAGGATATTGGTGTGGGAGGGACTTCTGGGAAAAGGGCTGATGGCGATGGTCATGGGACTGGTCAGGGGTGCTGTGTCAATCAAAATAATTTATGATGAGCAGGTGGCTTGCCATTGTGGTCCATAGGTGATTGGGGGATGGTCAGTGGGGGGAACTGGAGCAATAGGTGGGAGGGGGATGGGGAAATGTCAGTGGCTTGGGAAATGGTGACCAGGAAAACTGGGAGATGGCTAATGGGGTATTGATTAGTGAAGGGTGGTCAGCAGGGACTTAGGATGCTGGGTTGAAGAGGGAAATATATGGTGAAGATGCAGGCGGTCACTGGAGTTGGGATGTTTAGTTGTGGTTATGCTAGACTGTAGGATACATAGGGTCATTGGGGGTTGAGGGTGGCCAGGGTCTGTGAAAAGTGGTTTATGGTTAGGTAGTAGGAGATGGTTGGGATCAAGATGTCTGGGATATCAGGGTTGCTGGGGATGGTTAGAGTCTGAAAGTGAAGGACGAACTCAGGAAATTTGGGACAGAGTCTGGAAGATGGGGGGTGATAGTGTCTAGGAGGTATAAATGTTCAGGGCATGGGAGGTCAGAGATGGTCAGAATATTGGAGGTGAGGGTGATCAGAGTGGGGAGACACAAGTTGGTCATAGTCTGCGGGAGGATTGGAGTTAGTGGGAGGGAGGCAATTGATGTCCACTGTAAGGGAATGCCAGGGTCAGGTGGATTGGTCAGTGGGGATTGATAGGGCGGGTGTTACCCTCTACAGTGACGATGGCAGTACTGTAGTATTCAGTAGGGTCTCCATCCTGCATGGCCACCACGGTGTACTCGCCATCATCACTGAGCTGTGCATCCTCAATGACCAGCTCTGCTCGCTTGCCCTCATGGTTCATGCTGTACTTAGTGCCATGCATCAGCAGCTGCCCATCCTTCTTCCAGCACAGTGTCACATCCTTGGACGTCAGTTCACACTCCAGGCATGCACGGCTCCTCTCTTTCACATGTACATTTTTGAGGTTGCTCTCAAACTTGATGGGGATGCCTGTGGATGGACAGACACTTGGGCCTGCTCCCAAACCACAACATCTTTTTTCTGCAGCTACAGAGCCATGAGCCCTGTCCCTCTTTCTGGCCCCAGAAAACACAAGAACTTGTGATGTTGAATGTGTTTGTGTGCAATATGTGACTCACAGAAGTACCTGACAGGGAGAGTCCTAGCTCTGGCCCTGTCTTGCTAGTTGACTATATAAAACTCATTTACCTCTCTTGAGTCTCAGTTTCCTTATATGTAAAATGGGGTGAGAACTTTTACAGTTCTCAATATCTCTAATGCCCCCTTGGAGCTCCAGCCATACCTGCATTGTCTCTCTAATGTCTGGACATTTATACATGCTATTACCTCTGCTGGGGATGTTCTCTACTCTCCCTCATTCTCTGAAAGTGGAACTCCTTTTAGTTCTTGGTAAAGCTTGGACATCATTCATTATATTATTTCTGACGTTGCCAGGTGATGACTTTTCTTTGGTCTTCTACAGCCCTTGTGTCTCCCTCCATCACAGCAATGATGATTCCATGTGATATAGATTCCAGGTGCAGTTCAGATGTATGACATGCTCATTGGTGTACCTACATTATGTGCGAATTCCCAAAGTAGTTGTGATAGCAGAATATAAGTAGTCAAGAGTGACACAGATGTGCTGTAATATATGACATTAAAGGCATAGACTAATACTTTCTTGGTCCACGGTCTCACAGCTGATAGTAAGATCCCAGTGTGTCTTGACTCTTGGAATAATAACTAATATTCTAATTTCATTTTCATACCTGCCTCCCCTACTAGACTAGGAGTTAACAGAAGGGAGATCCCTCTGTCTTTCCAGTACCTATCACAGGGCTTTGCAAAGAGGAGATGGATATATAAATGATGACTACCTGCATGGAGGTTACTGTGTCACAAAGCCCACCCCATAGGCTGTTGCCCAATGACTCACGGTCAATAGTGAGCTGGGCCTTTTGCACCAGGTTCCCCGCCTCAGCAGAGAACTCGCCGCTGTCACTGAGTCTGGCATCCTTAATCTTAAGTGTATGGGTCAGACCATCTTCGGACACTGTGATTTCATACTTGTCATCCCTCTTCAGCTCCTTGCCATTGAACTTCCACACAAAGTTGGGCTCTTTCTTGGAGAGGCTGATCTCAAACACAGCTGTCTGGCGCTCTGTCACCTTCAGAGGCTTCATCTCTCCCAGGAACTTCAGTGGCTCATCTGCAGCAAACAGTAGGAGGGGCAGTGATTGGGCTGGTCCCTCGTGAGGGGTGGAATGGTGAAGAGGGGACTCACGTGTCACTGGCCTTCTGTAGCCCATGGCTGGGGGAAAGCACCCTTCCTTTGGTTTTGTTTTCGAGCCCTTCTCACCTGGAGTCCCCTCCTGTGATGTTCACGTGGTCTTCTCCCCAGTAACGGTAACAGCAATTTTAAAAGCACTTTTGTGGTTTTAGATATGTTCCAGGCACCATTGTAGCCATATTAATTCATCTGATTATCATATAGGTAGATTCTATTATTCCCCATTTTATAGATGGGGAAACGGAATCAAAGAGAAGTTAAATAACTTGACCTAAATCACATAGCTCATAAGTGGCCGAAACTGGGATTTGAACTCTAGTAGTTTAGCTCCAGAGTCTGTGTTCTTTTTTATAACTTTTTTTTTTTTGAGACAGGATCTTGCTTCATAGCCCAGGCTAAAGAGCAGTGCAGGATCATGGCTCACTGCAGCCTCAGCCTGCCGGGTAGCTAGGACTACAGGTGTGTGCCACCATACCTGGCCATTTATTTATTTATTTTTGTAGAGACAGGGTTTCACTATATTGCCCAGGGTGGTCTTGAACTTTTGGCATCAAGCGGTTCTCCCACCTCAGCCTCCCAAAATGCTGGGATTACAGGTGTGAGCCACCATGCCTGGCCTAGAGTCTATGTTCTTAATCACTATGCTACACAGCCCCAAGGTACTTACTATCTCATAGTCCTCTCCCTTACATCTGATGCTTCCTGCCTCCATTGACTCCCATCCCCACACAATCCTTTCTTGCATAGTCCCATAGTCCTCTTCAATATCCCCATGGACCACATCCCTGGCCATTCCTCTCTTCCAACCCGACATGTCCTCCTTGTGCCCTTGCATGCCCCCACTCATACCCAGCACTGTGAGCTCTGCACTCATCCGCTTATCGCCCACGGACAGGCTGTAGATGCCAGCATCATTCATGTTCACGTTGCTAATAACCAGCATGTACTTGGTGCCCATCTGCTTCACATCGTACTTGCCCAGGGAGTACTGGATCCTCAGTGGCTCAGTACCCTGCCTCATGGAACAGGTAGAAAAGCTGATGAAGGGCTTTAGGAGGAGGCTTCCAGAGGTCTCCATTCCCCAATGCCAGCCTAAGCTGGAGGGTGCATGTCCAACCCTCAAGACACACAGAGGTTCCTATGATCTCTATAGCCTCATCATCTGGCTTGGTGGGATCCAAGATCCCTGCCTCCCCACAGGCCTCCTCACAGGCCCGAGCTCTTAATATGCATGAGTTCATTAGATGCTTTCCCTTAGAGGCAAAGATCTTCAGTGACCTTTAAGACTGTCTAATCAAGCCTTTCAATTTAAAGATGGGTAGACTGAGGCATAGACAGAGGAATGTGACTGTCTTACGTCACACAACAAAGGGGTGAAACAGTTAACAGTAGAGCCCAATTCCAGCCTCTTTCAACCATACCAGGAGGCATCCTCTTGATGGGATGGAAGAGAGGCTAAGGCTTATAGATAGTGAGAGAAGGGTGTAGAGAGGAAGAGATATTGCCAAGGTGGACCCTGGCTAGGCATCCCCCACCTTGATCCATATCATCTTGACATTGGGGTCTTTCAGCTCCATTATGCAGTCAAAGACCACTGTGGTGTCAACCTTGGTCTCTTTGTCTTCCAGGGGCTTCAGAATCCGGATGGCCTGAGAGATTATGATAATAAAATGACAAGTGTCAGTGGTACCCAAAGCCTGCCCAGACTGTGTCCTCAATCCTGGAGAAACTCTTAAGCGTATGAGGAGAAATGACTAGGCTAATTAGATAACAACCTGCACTGCTCCACTGATCAATTTAAAGATTTAGGAGGAGAGGAATATTATGGGGGATGAGCAAAAAAACAAAAACAAACAAACAAACAAAACCATCATTCATGGAATAGTCACTATGTACCTGGGCCTATTATATAGATTCTCTAATTCCAATGTAGATGCTTAATGAGTTGGTTGAGTGAACCAGTGAATGACAGCAACAACACACAAACAAATGAAAGAAGGAAGTATAATTTTCATTTTGTAGATGAGGAAACTGAAGCTCAGAGAGATGCCCAAGTTCACACAGCTAATAAGGCAGTAGAACTGGGATTTGTTTGTTTGTTTCTTTTGAGACAGAGTCTTGCTCTGTCACCCAGGCTGGAGTGCAGTGGCGTGATCTTGGCTCACCGCAACCTCCGCCTCCCAGGTTCAAGCGATTCTCCTGTTTCAGCCTCCCAAGTAGCTGGGATTACAGGTGTGTGCCACCACACCCAGCTAATTTTTGTGTGTGTGTATTTTTAGTAGAGACAGAGTTTCATCATGTTGGCAGGCTGGTCTCGAACTCCTGACCTCAGGTGATCCACCCACCTTGGCCTGCCAGAGTGCTGGGATTACAGGCGTGAGTCACTGCACCCAGCCTAGAACTGGGATTTGAATCTAGGTCTATCTGACTCCAAGGTCCATGCAAGTATATTAGGGAGTGATAAAGACAGAATTAGAAGGAAGGTGACTTGTGCTCCCTTGCTGCTTTCACAGTAGAGAGTATGCCTCTGAGTATGTGTGTGCAGAACTGGGGAGACCTTGCTGCTGAGAAATACACAGGCACTAGCACTTTGGGTGAGGCGCTGCCCCTAGCCTGCAGGCCCCTGCTCCCTGCAGGGTACTGACCTCCACCTCTACTTTCTTCTTCATCTCTTTGAGCTTCCTGAGCAGCCCCCGAAAGTCGGTGAAACCGTACTCCATGCAGACCTTCTCAAAGTCTTTCTTGGGCACTTGGGACAAAATCTCCAGCATCTCTTTCTCATTTGCCACCTTCTTCTGCTTCTTCTTGGGAGCAGGGGGTGCCCTAGGAGAAGGAGGAAGGGACTAAGCTTGTACACAATGCCTCTCCCAACCTTGAGAAACCCCTCCCTACTCCATGGATTCTTGGAACTCAGGGCCCTGTGGAGAGGCCTTTGAGAGGCTTCAGCCTGGATGAGGAGACAATATCTTAGGCAGAGGGACCTGCCAGCCTCACCGCTTCTTCAGCATCTTTTTGAAGTCCATTTTCTCTTGACCTGAGGACACACAGAGGGACAGGTTCAGACAGGGGGAGTCTGGCCCCTAAGAAGAAAGGCCAAGAGGAAGGGGCCAACTCACCTTCTGTTACCAGCAGAGATACAGTATAGATGGCATCTGCATGGTCATTGCTTGCAATACACTTGTAGTTGTCAGAGTCATCTGAGGTCAGTGGCTCCAGCTGGATCAAAGTCCGGCCATTAGAGGGGGAAGGAAAAGGAACCACAGGGAGACTTTCTGTGAGATAAGGAAGGAGGCCTTTTTTTTTTTTTTAGGGGACAATAGGAGCTGAGTGTTGGGTATACGTATGGAGGATTGAGCAGCCTGTATGATTTGGAGGTACCAGCTAGCAGTCAGTGTGAGTATGCATGTTTGTAGCCTGATTCCATAGCAATAAAACTGTCTGCTTCTCCATCAGACTTTCCCCCTTGGCTGTGAGCTCCCAGAAGGCAGGACTTCCCCTGCATTGTAACTCTATCTGCAGTTTCTGGCATCATCTTGCTGAGTCTTCATTTAATACAACTTACTCCTCTGTACCAGGCACTGGGCTGAGCCCCAGAAGGAGCAGTGGTGAGTAAGGTTGATTTGGTACCTGTCTGCATGGTGCTTGCAGAAGCCTGCTAGGCTCTCAGAAACCAAGGCTCTCAGAAAGTGTCTGCTGAATGAATGAGCTTGTGTAAGAGATGGCCAGTAGGGGGACCTGGGGCAGCTCCTATGTGCTGTGCGGGGCTGAAAGTCCAGTGATGATGGGTCTTTGGGAGGAGACTACTTCTGTTTGTGGGGAAAAAAGGAGGCTCTTTGCCTTTCACAACGGGAAATCGGGCCAGGATCCGAGTGATTATAGGATCAGAAGTAATTATAGGCCTAGATCTCTCAGTGACCCATCCCTCTCTTTCCTCGAAGGGCTTGGAGCCAGGAGTTGCAGCTGGGCAGGCCCAGCTCTCAGAAAGTGATCCAGAAGCTGGTTAGACCTAAGGATGGTCTGTCCTTGGGGAGGCTGTTCTCGAGGGTTCAGCTGGAGAGTCCAGAGCCCCTGACCCTCAACCCTACTCTATGACCAGTCCCTCCGGTACCTCTCCACCCACAATGGTCCCGCCCTCCGTGGCTACGGCCACCGTCTTGGTCCCGCATTCCTTTTGGCTCACTCGCCTTGTGGACACGCCCCTTCACTTCCATTGGGCGCCGCCCCACCACGTTCTGGCTCTGCCCCTGCTCTGCTCTGCTCTGCTACTTTGGGTCCTCTGCTCATTCGCGCAACACCCCAGTTCCTGACTCCGCCTCTCTTATCCTGCCGCAGTTCTCGGGCCGCCGTTAAGGCTCTCATTGGTGAGAAGACTGGTGGCACGCCCTGGGGGTCCCTGCCTCTGGCCTTCTCCGTAACTAGACTCGGGCTCGGCCCCCGCACCTTCAGCACGTGTTCCTTGTTAATGCTGTCGTAGAATATCTTGGCGGACTCCTTGATGGGGATGCCACTCTCCCTCTTCCAGGAGATGTGGGGTTTGGGGTTCCCCTGCACGCGGGCTCGGAACACGGCTTTGTCCCCTGCGATGAGCACAGGACGCGTTTTTGCCTCTTAGCCACCAGGCTAGAGCCTCTGCCACCCTCGGCCGGCTCCCCGCCTCCTCCCAGACACCTGGGCCTGGCCCCGGGCAGGGGAGGAACCCTCGGGCAGGCTCTGCCAGGGTTTAGCATTGGAGGACGTTGGGGTGGAAGGGAGGGTGGGGACACTCGATTAGAAAGCGAAGCACTGGGGGCCCGGGGAGCCATGGGCAGCAACACACCCTCGGGCGCGGTGACCGGGTGAGGCTTCTCCACGAACTCTGGGACGCTGTCTCCCGCAGGGATGTTGGAGCTCCGGGTCACCAAGCTGAAGAACTCCACTGTGCTCGAGGACTTCCTCGTCACGACCTCCTCTGTGGAGGCAGGCGAGAGGTCAGAATGGGCTCCAGGTAGAAGCCCAGCTCGCGATGGGAGGACTGAGCTTTCTTGAGGGGACGGTGGAGCATGGGAACAAAGGGCATTTAGGGAAGTGGGAGCAGGACCAGCTACGTGGAGAGAAAGCAGGGTGCGTCGATGGGCCATTGTGTTATGGCAAGTTTCAACCACTAGGGGACGCGAACTCCTTTCCCACACCTCAGTGGTCCATTACCTTTATGGGGCCACAGCCCTGAGTCCTTTTTTTTTTTTTTTAAAGGTGGCTTCTCTTTTGGAATTTTCTTGGTCTCTCAGGCTTCTCTCCTGGAAGTCCTGGTCCCCCGGTAGCATTAAGAGGGGCTAGGGGGGCCTATCATGGGGAGGGGGGAGGGGGGAGGGATTGCATTGGGAGTTATACCTGATATAAATGACGAATTGATGGGTGCTGACGAGTTGATGGGTGCAGCACACCAACATGGCACAAGTATACATATGTAAGAAACCTGCATGTTATGCACATGTACCCTAGAACTTAAAGTATAATAATAAAAAAAAAAAAAAGAGGGGCTAGGCCTGCTTCTGCCTGGGAGGTCTGTAGCTTGGCTGAGCTCTGCTCTAGATTTTCTCCCTGCCATTCTGTGGGTTCAGCATTCATTGCCTTGGCAGTAGTGATTCTTGAGTGAGGGACAGGACACATTCCCACTCCAGTGGGGCTATATATGGGAATATCCTTATCTGAAAGCACATCTTCAATGTGGAAATATAATTTTATATTTGGAAGACAAAAAACTTTTTGCAGCATAAAATTACAGAAAATCTTCTTGGCTGGTGAGTTATCAATTCATAACAATTGCTCTGAATCATGGAATACTTTCCTTGAGTCAGGAACTGTGCTAGGCACATATCAGAGGTGATTTTATTTAATTTCCACAGTATCCCACTGAAGTAGGTGCCTTTAGTATCCCACTAATCTGACAGAGGGGGAAAAGTGTGTTAAGAAGCTCTCATGGCCTGCTTTTAAATAGGAACCAGAGGTCTCAAACAGGCAGAATGCAGGGGACACCTGGCCTGCAGATGTCTTTTATGTGACCTCCACAATGTTTAGGCAAAAAAGTAGCCCTACATCTGAAATAGAAAGATTTCACATAAAAATTCAGATTTCTGGATTCTCAACACTGGACTTGTATTCCCATATGGCAACAGTCAGTGGGAGGTGAATAGTGGCTGCCCCTTTAGATGGGATATACCATCTAGTTTACCCCAGTCTTTTCCCTGCATTTATGTTCCCTGCCTGGGCCCTGTTGGTCAGTGGTCTACAGCTTTGGTTGCACATTATAATCCATGGAGAACTTTATAAGAAATATCTGATTGAATGGTCTGGGGTGAGACTCAGGTACTGCCGTATTTTTGCCCTCCTCCCACCCCCTGCTCTAAGGTGACTCTGATGTGCAGCCAGGGCAGAGAATCACTGCTATAAATCACTTGAGTTTGGAACTTCTGGTCTAGACCATATGCCTTGAGTCCCAGCTGTTCCACTTGCTCTGCCTCACTGGCCAGGAGGTGTTGGTTGGTATAGAGTATTATCTGGCCTTGACCTCTGTGCACAGAAGACTTTGAGAGACTCCATCGGTTTAAGGCTTTGAGGGAGGGGCAATGACTGTGAGAAGGGGTATCCAATGTCTCGGCCCCTGGCCATCTTTTAATCTCTTTCCACTAGAGACATGACTAAAACACTCTGTTCAGCTCTGAGACCATTTCTCAGCTTTCCCTTGGATCTGCCCTCCTCCAAGTCTGGCCCCAGTGGGCTAAGAGCCTGGAAGCTAAGGTCACCTTCTTGTTTATGTGTTCACCTTCTTTCTCCACTGGTAGCCCCAAGTCTCCTATTTCTTAAGTGGAGCAGGGTCAGCATTACTGATATGTAGATAAGGTAGCTACCCTCCTAATTTCCCCCATGCCTGAAGTTCTACCTTTGGAGATACAATCCGTTCACCTATGGCTCGGATCTCCTTCAGCAATTAAGAGCTTATCAATCATTCACACACATCCACACGATTGATCTTTTCTAAGCTGTTTTCCTGGAGATCTGATATGTGGTGTACATCCAGCTGGCTGAAGCTTTAACAAAGCCCAGATTAGAAGCACACATTGGGTGGGGGTTGCTGATGGTATTGTGGGCTCCTGAGGGGCCCATTAGTGGCACGACTGGGGCCACCCAAGGAATAGGTGTAGAGGAAGAATAGCTGCCCTTCCCGATCCATTCCCTGCCCCCATGCCACTTGCCTCCCACGATCTTGGTTGTCTGGGAGAAGGTCTGCACGTGGGTGGTGGAGCTGGAGAACTCCATGGACACGTGCTCCTGCAGCATCTGCTGGCTGTGAATGGTTGTCATGGTGATAGCAGGCGTGGGCACTCACCTGTGAGACTGGGGAGAGGATGAGGCCATGAAGGACAAGACAGGGAGTAGGAGGGAGATTCAGAGATGTTATGTGTGTGTGTTCAGACATAAGAGGAGATGGAAGCACACAGGAGAGGGCCAGGAGAGCAGTCAAGCTCTCTTTTCTTCATTTCCTAGCTCCCTTTTCCTGGTTAGTTACCAGACCCAATAGTCCTGTCCTCTCACTGAGCAACTCCAAACTATTCCAAGGTCTCAGAGGGAGGGATTATAGGGCTTAGACTTACCCAGCCAACCAAGTAAGGCCTGGAAGGAGTTGAGGATACCTATTGATAGCTACATGGCACTAAGGAGGCAGTGCTGGATGTTTCATCAGGAGGGAATGCAGTCAGACCTAAGAAAGAACTTCCTGACTAAGCCATACTGGAGTAGGCCTTAGAAGGAAGCTGTGGCTCTTATTCCTGGGCCCTGGGGAACCCGGATGCTAAAACAGATGACAAAACGTTGCTACAGTTCTGCTTGTGTTTGCGACATGGTAAAGGCAAAGGTTTAGTTTTTCCTTACATTTTTCTTTGAACTGGTAATTCAATCACATAGTTAAAGAATAAAACAATATAAAAATCCATATGGAGAGGCTCCCTCCCACTCCTGTGTCTATCTTACAACCTTCCCCATTGCAATAGGTAGCCAGTCTCTAGGCTCCTTCTAGACCTCCATCGTGCAAATAGGAAAACTCATATGTTCTTATCATCTTCCTTTTTTTTAGGTAGCCCATTATACACACTATTCTGACCCTTTCTTTTTTCATTTAATGTGTCTTGGAGACTTTTTCCATGCCAGATGATAGAGTTTCCTCATTCCTATTCAGAGTACCATGTTATCTCAATGAATGGATGTCCCTCCATGTTTTATTTAACCAGCATTGCGGTTTTTTTGTGCGATCTCGGCTCACTGCAACCTCCTCCTCCCAAATTCAAGCGATTCTCCAGCGTCAGCCTCCCCAGCAGCTGGGATTACAGGTGTGTGCCACATGCCCAGCTAATTTTTGTATTTTCAGTAGAGACAGAGTTTCACTTTGTTGGCCAGGCTGGTCTTGAACTCCTGACCTCAATTGATCCACCTGCCTTGGCCTCCCAAAGGGCTGGGATTACAGGTGTGAGTCACAGCGTCTGGCCAGCTTTGCAGTTTTTTTTTTTTTTTTTGAGATGAAGTCTTGCTCTGTTGCCCAGGCTGGAGTGCAGTGGCGCGATCTTGGCTAACCACAACCTCCGCCTCCCGGGTTCAAGCAATTCTCCTGCCTCAGCCTCCCAAGTAGCTGGGACTACAGGCACGCACCACCATGCCTGGCTATGTTGGCCAGGCTGGTCTCCAATTCCTGACCTCGTGATCCGCCCACCTCAGCCTCCCAAAGTGCTAGGATTACAGGTGTGAGCCACCCCGCCCGGCCCAGCATTGCAGTTTTTAAAGCCCTATTTTGTATATGAGGAATCTGATGTCTGAAAGAAATGACCCTGTCTAAGGTCACTCAGACTAGACTCCTAGCTGTTGACTCCAGTCCAGTGGTGTCCCAGAGGGCTCCAAAGCCTTCTTTAAACCAGGTAGTTAGGGGTTAAACTCTATTTCCTCCCTCCACCCCCTAATATATCTCTGCCTGGGCTGCTTCTACCTTTGGGTTCTGAGACTATTCCCCTGTCCCTATTCCTGCTATAGGGGACTACCCTATAGTCCCCTCTGGGCTCAGAAGGTGGTCAGCTTTGTCCCCTTCCTGAGGGAGGAGGGGAGACTTACCTTCAGCACTGACCAGTCCCTCCCAAAATTCGAATGCTGTGTCCACGGCTTTGGAGGCTCAGCTAGTGCCTGGACTGTACGGTGGCCCGTCTCCTTCTTCCTTTGCCCCAACGGTGAGGCTACCAGTGTCATCTGTTCCTTAAATGTCTGGCCCCCTGGGGGTGATTCCTTACTCAGGCTTTGCAGCTGTCTCAGCTAGATGGCACACTGCTTGGTTGTGGGGGGGAGGGGGTAAGGAGGAGGGCAGTGGAGAAGGGAGGTGGGAAACAAAGCTGGATCCAGGCTGGGGGAAACACTGAAGGCCAGGCAGGAACGAGGCTGAGGGTGGCAGTCCAGGGGTACTTTTTCTGTTCCCTTGTGGTACAGGTTTTGGCTCTCATTGCTGCTGGGGACCTCTCTGAGCTGAGGGGCTCAGGATAGTGTGTGCGCACAGGCACACACTCAGGTACATGTGCATGCATAGTCCAGCAGGACTCAGGGAGCAAAGCAACAGGTCTGTATTTTCCAGGGACTGGGACGGGGTGAACTGGGGAGGGCCTCTGGGATCTGCTGCTTTGCTACACAAATCCAGGGGGTGCCATTCATGTTGCACTCCTATGTGTGGTTCATACACAGCCTGAGTATCTTTACAAGGCCACCCTGGGGAAGGACAGGGAAATGTTAGCTCTCCTTCTTCCCACTTCAACAGCCCCATCTCCCTATTCTGGGTAGAAGAGTAGGAGGGCCCATCCTCTAGGGGTTGTGGGGAGGTCTCTGCTCTTGAGGGTGACCGGAGAGTATGGCCACCTCTTCTCAAGGACTTCCATCTGGGCTGCTTCAGCCACCTGTTGTTTTCTTTTTTTCTTTTGAGATAGAGTCTCTCTCTGTCACCCAGGCTGGATGCAGTAGTGCAATCTCGGCTTACTGCAACCTCCACCTCCCAGGTTCAAGCAATTCTCCTGTCTCAGCCTCCTGAGTAGCTGGGATTACAGGCATGCACCACCATAAGCCTGGCTAATTTTTGTATTTTTAGTAGAGATGGGGTTATCACCATGTTGGTCAGGTTGGTCTCGAACTCCTGACCTCATGATCTGCCCCCCTCAGCCTCCCAAAGTGCTGGGATTACAGGTGTGAGCCACCGTGTCCAGCCCACCCTGTTTTCTCATCATCTGTAGCACACCCCACATGCCTGGACCCTGGATCCCACCCAAGGTTCTGGCATCTTGTAAGGACTTGTTGGTCAGCACCTTTGCTCTGGACCCCTCCTTCTGCCCTGGGGTGACCCCCACCTGCCAGCAGTGGCATCATGGCTACTTTTGCTCCATCCCAGGGGGGCAGGGGACAAGAATAGAGCAGGAGTGTCCAGGATGGCTCAGGATCTCAGCCCACACGCAGATTCCCTGGGCCCCTTGGGAGAAGCTACTCTGAGCCCAGGCCTTACAAGGGAAATTACTGGGCTGCAGCTGCTGTTGGGACCTGTGGAGCCCACATGGGATAAGTGTTTGGCCAACAGGAAGGGGCCTGGGTGTGACCTGAATGTCTACTTGCTCTAGCATTGGCTTCTCTGGCACATCTGTTGGAATTGGTGATCTGCCAGCCACTGTGCCTTCCTTGGAAGCCTTCCACACCTGTCCTTGAGGCTCCACACCTGGCCCAGAGCATCTGTCAGGGCCAGGGCTGAGGCTGTGTGAGAATCCTGCAGAATGTTCCCAGTTTGGCTTTACAAATTTGGACTCGCTCCATACTCCCAGTCTCCACAAGGGGCTCCAGTGAGCAGAAGGGCCAAGCTCTCTGTGTGCTCATGCTGGGGAGAGGCACAAAGACCCAGGTACAGGAAGGCAAGCAGTGGAGGTGAGAGGCAAATCACACAGACCCAGGTGGTTAGTTTTGCTCAAAATGCTCCGTTTATTGCTCTATTCAATGACCACGAGCGAATTATAAAAAGACACCAAATGTCTCTGTCTGCCGTGGGATAAATATTTAAAGTCAGCAATAAAAACACGTGGCTCCAAGATAACACATGTTGCCAGAGTCATGCATGCCCTCCTGGTGGGCTCTCAACACACGCATGGACATGGGAACACACGCAGAGCGACACGCAGTGAGACTTCTGGGAAGGCTTTCCCACAGTGACACGAAAAATGTCTCACACAGATCTGGGGCTGAGTCCCCACCCAAACCTTGAGCTCCCCTCCCCTCCCCAACAGGGCCCAGATCCTCTGGGTTCTCCACGCCCCATCTGCCCCCTTCCTCGCCAGTGCCTCACAGGCTGGGCACCCTCCTGAGGGCATCTGACACCCAGAGGCCACCCTGGCTGTGATGCCCACTCCAACCTAGAGACCTCTCCCTCAGCTGGAACTCTGGTAGCTCTCCGGAGCTCCCCATGCCTAACTCCCAGTCATCTGCCTTTTGGGAGAAGTGCGGGTGAGGCCGAGGCAGGCAAGTCCGCCCAGGTTGCTTAGGGGCTGGAGCTCATTACCCCTTCCTGGCCGAGGAGACACAGTGTCCGGTACAGACAGCAGAGATGGACAGACAGACAGAACACACTGCAGCAGGACACAGAGTGTGGCACGGAAACATTCTGGATCAGGTATTGATGGAACCATCGTTAAAAACTGGGGCCCAGGGTCTGTGTGGTGTGGATCAGGCCCTGGGGCCCCAGGCCCGGCCTGGCATGTCCCTCCCCGACCCTGCCCCCACTCCTCAATATGTACAGTAGGAAGAGTAATGCTGGAGGGTAGGGGCCAGGCCAGGCTGACAGAGAGGACAGAGGGAGCTGACTGAAGGGGAGGAAGCGGGGAGCAGGCCCAGGACCCAAGGCGGGGCCCTGGGTGAGGGCCGAGACTCAGGCTGGGCAGTGCCCAGAGAACCTTGCAGGAGAAGCGCAGTCATTCTGGGGACTGGTGGGACAGCTGCTTTTCGTAGAGGCTCATGACGTGGTGCACAAACTGGTACTGCTCACATGTCTGGATCATGCCGCCCCTGCCCGGCAGAGATGCACAGTGGGGGCAGGGTCGTGGAGGGATGGGCTGTGGGAGGGTGCCTCAAAAGCCACGGAGTAGCCATTACTTGCCAGGCCTTGTCCTTGTGCATCTTGGAGAGACCAACCCTTGCCAACCATTACCCTCTGCCCCTTCCTATCAGGGACACAGATGACATGTCCTACTGCTTTCAGCCTCTCAGCCTCTGTCCTTTTGTCCACCAGCTCTGCTTTTCTTCCCTCTTCATCCGGCCCCCCACTGTCTGGATCCTGCCTCTCTACCCAGCTGTCCTCGCTACTCCTTGTCTGCCCATCAGTCCATGCCAGTGTTTTCCATCTGCCCCTCACCCCCCCATGCACATGTGGGTCTCTCCCTCTACCCCGTCGAGGCTCTAGCTCCCCTGTATGCCCAGCCCCCACCCATGGGCTGACCTGTCCTGACGGAGCTGGCACGTGGTCTTCAGGATGTCCACCACACCCTCCTGCCGCAGCTGCTGGCAGCAGATGCTGGTGGCAATGAAGCAGCCGGTCCTCCCAATCCCTGCACTGAGGGCCGAGGGGACCGGTGGGGTGAGGGGCAGGGCAGCCCAGCGGGTGGGGGGCTGCCCCGCTCCAGTGGCTGGCTGGGAGGACCCACCTGCAGTGGACGATGATGGGGGCACAGTGGGGCCCCTCCTGCTGGGTTGCCTCCTCCACCTCCCGCACCAGGTGCAGGAGTGGGGGGGCCCGGTCTGGGGTCTTCTGGTCGGGCCAGGATGTGAACCAGTAATGCTTCAGGCCTCGCTCCTCAGTCCCACTCTGTCGAGGAGACAGAGGCCCACCCCAGGTATGTGTGAACTCCTTCAGCTCACAAACCAGCCCAGAGATAGAGATGGGATGGGAGGAATAAGAACACAGGAAGCAAACAGAGAGTGGAACCCCTTAACCCTTCCATCTAGGCCATGCTGCCCAGTGGCACCAGACAGAGACCCAAAGCCAGCTTGGTTTTGGAGGTTGGTCAGTGGTGTTGGCGTGGATCTTGTCTTTGGTCCTGCCCCAACAACTTCAGGATCGTCCAAGAGGGGCCAAGAGCCCCTTCTCCAATTTATTACTGTCTCCGGGGCTCCTTATCTTAACAAATGGTCCCCCAGACATCCCTTTGTCACATAACCCAGCCCCAGGACTCTTCTTCTCCTCTTGCTGTGCCTCACCTGTGTGACTCGCCTCTATCTTAGTGCTCCAATTAGTGCTGTAAGTTTTTTTTTTTTTTTGAGACGGAGTCTGGCTCTGTCGCCCAGGCTGGAGTGCGGTGGCCGGATCTCAGCTCACTGCAAGCTCCGCCTCCCGGGTTTACGCCATTCTCCTGCCTCCGCCTCCCAAGTAGCTGGGACTACAGGCGCCCGCCTCGTCGCCCGGCTAGTTTTTTGTATTCTTTAGTAGAGACGGGGTTTCACCGTATTAGCCAGGGTGGTCTCGATCTCCTGACCTTGTGATCCGCCCGTCTCGGCCTCCCAAAGTGCTGGGATTACAGGCTTGAGCCACCGCGCCCGGCCCAGTGCTGTAAGTTTTACCACCTCTTCACACTCCCCGCTTTACTGCCACGTTGACCTTTATCATTGCTCGAGTGTGGGAGATTTCTGCCTCATCCCCAACTGTCTCAGATCCACAGAATCAAAATAGTCTGTGTACAACACACTTCTGGACATGCTGCTCTCCTGCTGAAAACACATGGGTTTGGACTGAATGTGTGTGTCCCCCTAAGTTTACATGTTGTAACCAAACCCCAATATGGTGGTATTTGAAGGGAGGGCCTCTGAGGTGATTAAGTCATGAGAACGGAGCCCTCACAAATGGGATCAGTGCTCTTACAAAAGGGGCCCCAATGATCTTGCACTCCTTCTGCCATGTGAGGACATGACCCTGGAAGTGGGTCCTCACCAGGGTCATGGTGCCTTGATCTTGGACTTCCCAGCCTCCAGAACTGTGAAAAATAAACCTGTTGCTTACAAGCTCCCTGGTCTATGGTATTTTGTTATAGCAGCCTGAGCAGACCACGACATCCTTCAATGTCTCTCACTGCTCTCAGAATAAGACCTACTCTTCTCAGTCCTTCGCCTGGCTAGGAAGACAACTGCTACAGGGCCTGCCCTTCCAGACATACCTCCTGCCCCTGTGTACTTGTACTCAATGCTCCCACACTCCAAAAGGTTTGTAGGTAAAATCTCAGCAGCACACACAAACACATGTGCACACACACATGCACACAAGTGTTCCATCTTCCATGTCCTTCGTTTTATTTTTTTCTCACTGGGAATGCTCTCCTGACTTGTTTGCCCCTGGTCAACTCTTACTTATCCTTCAAGATCCCATTTGGCACCACCACTTACAGGAGGCCCTCCCTGAGCACATTAGCTGGCAGAGTGTCCTTCTTTTATACATATATATATACTCATACACACCTATATATATATTTATATTTTATATATAATGTATTATATATATTTTATATGTTATGTATTTTATATATTTATATTTTATATATTATATATAGTTATATATAGGATGTGTATATCATATATACATATATGATATATATCCTATATTCATCCAATTTAACATATGATATACATATCCTATATTCTACCTATCTCTAGCTCAGTACTGACCATCTTATACATGCTTCTCGAGGAAAGAGTCCAAGCTTTGGGAAGCTCTGTGTTCACAGTACCCAACCCAGAACCAAGCTCAGGCCAGGTATTTGTAATGTCTTATGGACAAAAGTAAATTCCCTCAAACGCCAAGAAGACCTGGTTCTTCCCTCATCATCTCCATGGCATTGAGAAGGTGAGCAGCCCTGCCTCATCTCAGCCTGTCTTTCTGTGGAATTTCTACTCAGGAAGCCATTTGCTCAGGTCCTGGGTTACCTGGCTGTGACAGCGACCACTGCCTCTGCTCTTGACTTCAGGGCCCTTCATGCCCTCCAACAAGACCTGGATCTTAGAGCTGCTTGGCGGGGGGCACTGCTCTTGGGGGCTGAGATGCTTCGACATCCTACCTAGCCCCTATCCAGTGGGAGAGGGAGCAGCCAGAGGGCCAAGTCTCTGGTCTTGTGCTCAGTAACCCCTGTGGCTGTCAGCATCAATGAACCTCCTTGGCTGCTCCTGGATAGGGCATCAGCTTCCTGGTGCCTGGCTCGCCTCTTCCAGCCTTCCCTAAACATGGGTCTTATTTCTCACAAGCGGAATCCACTAATCCCGATTTCAAAGGAACAGTCTCCTCTATTATGCTGATCCTGGAAGAAGCACAACTTCAGGGTGGGAGGATACCTTCCCCCACTCTTCTGGGCTGTTTTGTATTGCTCATATTTTGTGTGTCTTCCTTTTTCTTCCTGTTTTCTGTAACCACAGCCTCCCTGTACAACCCCAAAGCAGCAAAGAGTGCCTGCCCTCTTGTGGACAGATTGGGCACTACAGACCAGAAGCCCAGCATCCCAGGTGAAGAGATGTTTCTAGGGAGGATCTCAAAGTCATGATGAACCCTCAATTATAAGGACAGTGCTGGAGGCTGCTGAAGTCCCCTCATCCAGACAGTCCTGGCCTTGGGTACATTTGAAGCATAGCTAGAAGGCATTATGAATGACAGAGTAGAAAGAGAGAGGAGCCCAACAGCATGAAATACAACTGAGGACTGGGAAATACCAGGGGTTTGATTCTACCTCTGGCCCCCAAGTCCTTCACCTCTCACTTATCCCTAATTATCAGAAAATCTGGGAGTGACACTGGCTTTTAGGTCAGTTACAGTGGACTTTGGGGACCTGTTCTCTGTGGAGTCCCCAGTTAAGCCCCTACACTCATCCTCAGCTTCGCCCAGCCCTGCCCCAGGCCTCACCTTGAGGGAGATGAGTCGCAGCCGGTAATCCTCCGTGTGAATGACTTTCTGCACAGTGATCTCAACATCGTCGTACACCACCTGCTCCTCTGGCCAATACTCGGTGCATTTCTGCAGGGGCCCAGATCAGGCTGCCATACAATCCTGTTCCCTTCCCACACTCTCCCCAACACTTCAGCGGAGAGATACACAAGGGCAACAGGGTTGCTGCTACAGAGTGTTGGGTTCAAATCTCAGCTGCAAACTCTATAAGCTACGTCCCCTTCCTGAGCCTCCGTTTCTTCCTCTGGAAAACAGAAGTGCTACCATCTGAAAGACTTTCATGGAGATTCAGTTAAATGGGCCAGGAGTACAGGAGTAGCCAACATCTGTCCCGGCAGGCTGGGAGGCAGCAGAGTGCTGTGTTTAAGGTCACAGGCGTCGGAAGTGGAAAGACCACCTCCAGGCATGCCTCTATCTGTGAGGCCGGGGGCAAATGACTTAACCTCACCAAGCGTCACATCTCCTCATCTTGGCAGCAGAGTGAACACCGCCAACCTTGTGAGATTGTCATAAAGATTAATCTGAGAATAAGACACTTAGTGTAGGGTGCAATGTAGCAGGCACTCGGAATGAGGACGGGGGTCCCTACCTCGTTCATCTCCTCGATGTTGGTGATCATGACAATGATGGGCGTGTGCTCCTGCCACACCATGCGCCAGAAGTCGGCGACCGTGCTGACGATGGGTCCCTGAGTGGCGATGTACACCTTCTCCTCCCCACCATAGCCCTGCGGCCAGCCAAGACCAGGCTGTCAGAGTCAGAGGCAGTGCTCCCAGGACCCCATCCCCACACTCAGGCTCTTCCCAGAAGCTGGCATGAGTCAGACTGGTGTAGGGACAAGGCTGAAGGATGGATCCCATCGACTCAAGCCTCCCCTTCAGCAGGAGGCTGTCAGGGTGGGAATACGTACCCGGATGTAGTTGGCATTGATGTAGGAACTCAGAGGGTCGTCAGGGTCTGGTGAGGTCAGACACACTCTGCTGTGAGGGTCTGGGGTGGTAGGAGACAAGTAAGGCTGGAAGCTGGGCCCTCTGGGGCAGGGCCCACCTTCTCTGGCCTATTCCAGGATACCCATATTTCTTCTGTGACCTTAGCAGTTCTTCCTTTCTTTGTCCAGCAGCAAAACATTCCCCCATTCATGGTTCATTTTGCAGGCGAGGACTCAGGATGAGGAGGAGGGTGGAGAGAGAGAGAGAGGTGTCCCCGGGTCTCCACCTGTCTCTATCCTTAGCCTGTGCCCCTTAAGTTGCCCTATATTCACTGTGCCTTAGTTTCTGGAGAGGAGACAGCTAAGTCAACAATAGAATTACCTAGGGAAATTCCTGTACAGATCTTGGACAGCAAGAGACAGCTAGCTTGAGTATACACTGTCATTGACTTGCTGTGTAGGCTTGTAAAACACATAGCCTTTCTAAGTCCCAGTTTTCCTATCTGTCAAATGGAGGCAAAGATGTCTACTTCCTTGGGCTGCTGGGAAGACGAATGAGAAAAGAGAAGTGAAAGTTCTATATAAATGGTAAAGTGCTTTATAAATATAAAGGGCTATTAAGATGTGGGAATAGAAAGTTGAGGGAGCTACTAAGATGAAAACGATAGTCTCCCCTATCTGAAATAAGACTGGAGGGTCTTAGCCTCATGTGTACATGTGCAAAAAGGGTTTTTTTTTTTTTTTCCTTTCAATTTATTCACATGTCAAATCCCATAGTAAAAGGGGCTCTCTCTGTCACTCAGGCTGGAGTGCAGTGGCACGATCATGGCTCGCTGCCGCCTCTAACTCCTGGGCCCAAGTGATCCTTCTGCTTCAACCTCCTGAGTAAGCAGGACTACAGCCATGTGCCACTGCACCTGGCTAAATTATTATTATTATTTTTTTGGGTAGAGATGAGTCTTGCTATGTTGACTAGGCTGGTCTCCCATTCCTGGCTCAAGTGATCCTCCTACCTCGGCCTCTCAATGTGCTGGGGTTATAGGCATGAGCCACTGTGCCCAGCCCCCACCCTGCTCTTCTTCCTGAAGTAGATTTTGTTTTGTTCCAGCTAGATCCTCCCTGCATTGACTATTCGGTCAGCCTGCAGAGGCCGAGACTGAGGTTGTATGGGATAAGGGGGAAGCTGGCTGGAGGCCTAGAGTCCTGGGTTCTGGTTTAGTTTTGTCATCAGCCCACTTGTCCAGGACTCAGTTTACTTCCTGTAATAGGGAGGACTGGACTAAAGACTTCCAGTGTGCACATCAGGAGGCTCTCACAGGCAGTAGAGGGGGGTCTACACCGTCTTAATGAGTCTACACCGCTGAGCCAGAGAGGCTAGGTTCAAATCCTGATCCTGACTTACTAGCAGTGTCAACATGGACACAATTTACTTCATCTCCCTGTGCCTTATCTGTAACCTGGGGATGGTCATTCCACAGTGACCTTGCTTATCTTGTAAAGAAGTTAACTTTAACAACTAGAGTCCTTATACCAGTAATTAGGACCAACACAAAGTATCAGCTGCTGTTATTACTGCATTATTGCAAGTTCCACAGGTTAAAGGATAAAAATAAGTATCCTAAACCCAGTAGGAGAAATTGGGGAGGTAAAGGGCACAAGCTTTGCCTCTTTAGCCCAACCCCACTGTCTAAATTTTTGGCAGGTGATTTGGAGGCAGTTCTTGTGAAGAGGGGGCGTAGAGGGTGGCAGGGATGGAGAGAAGCGAGGGTAAGCAGGAGGGGGCTTTTGGGGGACCTGCAGCAGAGGAGGGCAGGAAGCTCTGTGTGGGCCATCTCCCATCTCCCTGTCTGCAGGCAATGCTGTTCTGTCAGATTCACATGCACAGTGCAGGGTAGGGAGTGGTGAGAGGTGAGGCTGGAGAGGATCCAGGTGAAAAAGGGTCTTATAAACCAGGCTTAGAAAGCTGGATTTAGGCTGGGCATGGTGGCTCATGCCTGTAAGCCCAGCACTTTGGGAGGCTGAGGTGGGCGGATCACTTGAGGTCAGGAGTTCGAGTCCAGCCTGGCCAAACATGGTCAAACCCTGTTTCTACTAAAAATATAAAAATTAGCCGGAAATTGCTTGAACCCAGGAGGCAGAGGTTGCAGTGAGCTGAGACTGTGCCACTGCACTCAAACCTGAGGATTAAAAGGTGACAACAATGATGGCATTTAAGGAAGAGAATGACACAATTAGATTTCTGTTTTGCATCATTTTGGTGGCAATGGTAGGCGATGGAGAGGAGAGTGTGGGAGCCGGGAGCCAGAAGACCAGTTAGATGTTTACTGCAATGATCCAAGTAAGAAGTGTCAAGGATCACAGGGCTGTCCAGCCTGGCATGGCTCCAGAGGGCACTTATGTCAATCAATGTAATCTATGTAAATGGTGTCCCCTGGAATTGGGCAACATGAAAGCCTTAATCTCAAAAGCATCATTTGGCAGTGAGGCTGAAGAAGAGGATGTAGATCTGAGAGATAATTATTCATTCATTCATTCATTCATTCATTCAAATAGGTGCAGAGCCCGGCACGGTGGCTCATGCCTATAATCCCAGCACTTTGGGAGGCCAAAGCAGGTGAAGGTAGCTTGAGGCCAGAAGTTCGAGACCAGCCTGGTCAAAAGAGCAAGACCTCCATCTCTACAAAAATTAAAACAACCCAAATAGGTGCAGAATGTCTACCACATGCCAGGCAGCACTGTTTGGATGCTTTGGACATAGCGGAGAAGGGGAGAGAAATTGCTCGCAGCATCTTGTTCTCAATGTGCCTGTGGGTTACTGGTCACTCTGCCTGTAATTGTGCATAGACCTCTCTCCCCCACTAGGCTGGAAGCTCCTTGTGCACAGAGTCTGTGTCGTATTTACAACTAAATCCTCAGTCCCTGGGGCAGGAGCTGAGGAAATGTGTGCCCAGTGAATGAGAGAACAAACCTCAGCGTGTCCTGGATCTGAGAGGCAGGCGCTGCTCAGCCTCACCTGCTCTCTGCCTCCCAACCCAGTCTCTACAGGCACAGGGTCCATTCTTGCTGGACACAGACAAAATTCTTTATTGGGCTCAGGGCATGGTTGGAGGCAGCTAGAGCCTCTCGGAATGCAGTGAGGACTGCATGGAATCCTGGTCTGCTCCCACCTTCCCTCAGTGGCTATTCTGAGTGGCCAGCAAAGTATAAGGTTCTAGGATACTCAAGTCCCTCCCTCCAGGTAGGGCTGGGATGGGGGAAGGCAAGATGAGGGAAGAGGTGAGCATCCCTGAATAATGCATCCTGGCCTTAAATGGTGCTTTGTTTAACTGGAACTACCTAGAGACTGTGTAACCATAGCAACTACAAGTCGATATTTTAAAAGTTAAAAATAAGTCATGACATCTTACATGTTGCTAGAGATGCTGATGGCAAAGCTGCTTTTTAAAAGCCTTACTACTCTACAAACTGAATTGGAGTAGGTTTATGGGGATTCACTTTCAACAAGGGCCTGGGGTCAGAACTTGGCAAAGGTGGCAGGCTCATCGAAGCTTGATAAAAGTTATCTGAAAATGATACCCCAGGGCTGAAAGAGGAGCATCAGGTCACCTGGTCTAACTGCCCCCAAAGGAGGAAAACTCCTTTCAGACCTTCTAGGGGACTGCTCATGCCGCCTCACTTGAATATACTGAGTGACAGGGAGCTCACTCCCTGACAGAGACAACTCATTCGCCTGTGGGAGTGGATGTCCCTGTTAGAGAGCTTACAATCCGACCACACTCCACGCAGTGTAGACAGAGAGCCTGACAGCCTGACTGTGGGATCACAGAGGCCCAGGTCTGAAATTCAGCTCTGCACTTCCTAGCTGTGGGACTGTGGCTGAGCCACTTAACTTCTCTAAGCCTTAACTTTCTTTCCTTAAAATCTGCCCACTCTGAAAAGATAGAGGATATGAAAAGTGACCTTTCGGCTACCACACTGTGGCTAGGAGCTGCTGTCATTACCACCCTTTCTCTCTGGGTTTCTAGAGGGCTCAGCACAACACATGGCCAGGCAGGGCAAAGGACCAGAGAGTGCAGTGTGAGGAAATGAACTCGCCTCTGGCCTCAGCGGGGTGGCGCTTCCCTTCAGCCAGCACACCCGAATCCTCTGTTCCACCTCCTCTAGTGATGAGTGTCCCCTCACCCCTGGAGGCCCAGCTGGGGGCTTCTGGTCCTCCTCAGGGTGAGGGGCCCCCAGGTGAAGCTGAGCCTGCCCCCATTCCCTCTGGGGCAGCGAGTACTCACTGGGAAGTATGGTTTTGTACCGGTTCTTCCGCACCAGCCCAGGGATGTCGTACTCTTTGGGATCCACGAAGTTCATGGGGATTTCCTGTGGAAGGAGAACACGGGGTGTGAGCAGCTGTGGGCCCTCACAGATGTTTGAATCCAGGGGCTGCTGTGCCCCCAACTCCTAGCCCAGGGGCTGGCTTGAGTGCACACATTCATTCAACAAACATTTACTATTAAGAGAGTTAGTGCTCACGAAGCATTCAGAACAGTGCCTGGCACATGCCGAGTACGTAATAAATATTATAATGACTGTTGTTTTTGGAGAGCCAGCCTGGTATATATAGTCAATAAATAGCTGATGAATGAAGAAAAAGACAGAAAGTGACCTGGCCAATCACTGCCTTCCTCCATGCTCCCTGGGTAGCATTCCTCCCCTGGGCATCCCTATCTTGGGGACCTGGGTTCGCGCTGCTAGCTCTGTGGTAACACCCACTCCATCCTCATCTCGTGTCCCGCCTCCTCTGAGAAGCCTTCCCTGATTCTCCAGCAGGAGAGAAGCCTCTTTCTGAGATCCCAGGAGTATTTGCAGGTCCCAACCACTGTCTGTGTCCAGAACTCTGAGTCTGAACTTCTCTCCTGGCATGTGAGGGCTTCTCAAATCTGGCCTCTCTTTACTTCCAGTTAGGCCTGCTTCTCCCCTGTTGTTAATCTGCTGTTCTCAGTCATGCCTCTGGGTCTGAGCTTGTGACATTCTGCCTCCTGAGGGCACTGGTCTCCCCTCACCCTCATCTCTCCAAGTTGTTCCCACCCTTTAAAGTTCACCTCTGCCTGGGCGTGGCGGCTCACGCCTGTAATCTCAGCACTTTGGGAGGCCGAGGCAGGCGGATCATGAAGTCAGGAATTTGAGATCAGCCTAGCCAACATGTTGAAACCCCATCTCTAATAAAAATAGAAAAATTAGCCAGGCATGGTGGCAGGCCCCTATAATCCCAGCTACTAGGGAGGCCGAGGCAGGAGAATCACTTGGAACTAGAAGGCAGAGGTGGCAGTGAGACAAGATCATGCCACTGCACTCCAGCCTGGGCAAAAGGAGTGAAACTCTGTCTCAAAAAAAAAAAAAAAAAAAAAAAAAAAAAAACGAAAAAAACCCTTCACCTCTGAGTCTGTCTCTTCCTGACATCCTCTGGGATGACTCTCCATGCCTCCTGCCTCTGCATTTCCTTCCAGTCTGTCCACCAGCGTAGTCCCTGACTGCACCCAGCTTCACACTGTTTCATTGTTTTTGGACACACTAAGTATGGGCTTTGCAAAATGAGGATCATAACGCTTTCCAGGGTTGTGAAAATCAAAAGAAACAACATGAGAAAAACTGCCCTCAGAGTGGGTGCTCAGGCCGCGCTCCTTCCTCGACAATGACCCACCGAACTAGAAATGAGGTAGAGGATGTGATTCTTTCTCCAAGGGGAGATGATGGCCGTGGGAGCTCAGAGCAGGAGCTGAGGCTGGGGTGGTCGAGGAAGGCTTTCTAGAGGCATCTGGAGTGGGTGATGTGAGCAAAGGCAGGCAGGAGAAAGGCACAGGTGGGGCTGGCCCAGTTTGAAGCGGACCATCCCTGCAGGGGTGGGGCATGGGACATAAGGCTGGAAAAGGAGGCTGGGGCCACACCAGGTGAGGTGTGCTGATGGTGTATGCAGGTGGTACCAAGTTCTGGAGAACTTGGAGCAGCAGATCAGATGGTGATGGAGGTCTTCTCACAGGGGAGAGCTACCTGGTCCAGACAGGCCCAGGGCGGAGGCCAAAGGAAGGGAGCTGTAAGGGAGGAGGCGCCTGCTTCCGTGCCCCTCTGGCTTCTACCAGGAGGAACTCGCCCCCGATATTCTCGGCCTCTCACCTCTTCCTGCTCACAGAAGTGAGGAGTTACCTGTCTGGTGAATTTGGTTGAGGAATGGAGCTTTTGAGTCTCAGCCCCTTCCTTCCTCCTCCTCTCAGGGCCCTCCTGCCAGGAAAGAATTATAGGGGTGACCCCATGGGGCAAGGTCTGAGATATGCCGGCACCCCTGTGGAGGGTGGAAAGTGCGTCTAATTCTGGGTCTCGGTATCAGGAGGCTCACTCTTGCTATACCCTGCTAAGCCTCATTTCCAACCTGTATTTTATTGACAACAAAGGTGATATTGTGATCTCCTATGCCTTAGCTCTTAATGGCTGAGCACTCAGGCAGGTAGACAGGGGTGCCATTTATCGAGTCCCTCAAAGTCCAATAGGAGGCAGCTGGAGGCTGCTGCAGAAGCCAGGTTGGAGGTGATTAGGACCTAAGCTAGGGCCCCAGGGGTGATAAGGAGGGGAGGCGACTAGAAAGATTTCAAAGGCAGAAGAACAATGCTTGGCAGGAGGAAAGTGGAAAAACAGAAGAGTTAGAAGCGAAGGTTCTCTGTGGCTTTCAAAGCACAGCACTGGGCAATAAAGACTTCGCCTTGTCACTGTACCTCCATCACCTGGCTGGGTGCTCTGCACATGTTACTAGTCTCTTTAATCTTTGAACAATCCTATTATTTTCATCCCCATTCTCCAGATGAGGAAACTGAAGCTCAGAGGGAAAGCAGCTTGCCCAAGACGGTGGGAGAGCTGATGATAAAGTGATACTAATCTACTGCAGATGCTGAGTTCCAGGCACCAGGCTCCACTACCTGGGTAGGTGGATGGTTGACATGGGTCTGCACACAGTGGGGCAGCCGGCTCAAGGGAACTCACAAAGAATTCCGCCTGCAGCAGGAAAGGGTCCAGGGCCTTTTCATGAAGCTCTTCTGCTTGGAGGACACGGGAGGCGCTGAGCAGGTACTCGCGGGCGGACTCCTCACGTGGGGACATGAGGTAGCCAAAGCCCTCCTCGTTGCAGCCCGGAGTGCACATGTCCAGGGTCAGTGAGACATTGGAGCCCCTCCTGGAAAGACCAGGAAAGGCAGTATGAGGCACAGGGGCGGGCATGAGCTGGGGTCTTCAGGGGGGAAAACGAGGGAGGGAGTGATCAGCTGGGAACCGGGGGGGGATCAAGGAAGAGGAGTGGGAGTGTGACAAAACCCCGTCAAAGCAGCATGAATCTCAGTCCTGAGGCATCGGCCTGACTCCCTATCTCCTACCTCCTGCAGTGGAGATGTTAACTTAGTGGGGGTTTGGAGCTCCAGTTCTAAAAGTTCCATCCAAAGCTAACCCAACATGGCCTTACCCTGGACTCTCCTCCATCACCGCTGGAGGCAGTTCCGCCCTGTGGTCCCCAGGAAGCTCAGAGAGGGGACACCTGCCTGAAGCACAGAAGCAGGGCTTGGGCCCGAGAGGATGGCTCCAGACCCTCCCCACTGCAGTCCTGGGCCCAGCAGTCCTGCGATGAGGCTGCTGGTGAGTCAAGGACATATTGTCCAGGAGAGGCCAGGACCCTCAGCTGTCAGGAAGGAGGGAGTCCCAGGAGCAAGGTGGCCACAAGGATGTCTACAATGGGCAAACTCTATTACACTCAGTGTCTCAGACCACAGGACAGGATGGGCCCTCATTACACAGAAGGGGAAACTGAGTCCCCATGAAGGGCCAAGAGTTGTCCAGGCTTTCCCAGTAAGGGGGTGGCAGAGCTGAAACAAAAAGCTAGATTTCCCGACTCCACACCCAGTGTTTGTTCCATGACATTACATGGGTAACTCAAATGTGGTGTGATCTGGCTTATCCACCTAGACTCTGAAAAGAGGGTGTCTACACTTCTCAGAGTGTGCTCTGTGGAACACTATGAGCTACCCTATAAAAACAGGGTTCTAACTGGGTACTCAGGGACATAAAGATGGCAATAATAGAAACTGAGGACTACTAGAGGAGGGAGGGAGGGAGAGAGGCGGGCAAGGGTTGGAAAACTAACTGCTGGGTACTATGCTCAGTACCTGGGTGATGGGAGCATTTGTACCCCAAACCTCGGCATCATGCAATATGCTCAGGTAACAACACTGCACATGTACCCCCTCAATCCAAAATAAAAGTAAAAAAAAAAAAATAGAGTTCTGTGATCAAGTGACTTTGGGAAATGCCACATACTGTCCCCTTGCTGATTTCCAATGAACACAACATGTTAAAGGCTCTGACAAGTCCCGCAGCAAAGAAAACCACCCAAACTTACTTGAGCATGGGAGAGTGTGTGTGAACATGTGTACACCTATGTGTGCGTGTGCAGTAACAGTATTTCTCAGCATTCATTTTGGGGCGCTTTGATCTCTATGAATGACCTGGAGAGCACGTGTCTACACTGGCTAAGCTATGAGGCCAGCTCTGCCCTGGGCACCGGGAGTCAGAGTCAGGCATCCACTCTTCTGATCAGCAGCTAAGAGCTCGAGGGCCCGTGGAGCCCACCCCTCCTCCACCCCTCCCACCTCTCCTGCAGACCCATGGACTTGACGGTGAGCGAGGCGGGGTCAGCCTCAGGCTTGATGTCCATCACACAATCAAACACAGGAGTCTCGGGCACCGGGTCCAGGTCCAGGAAGTCATCCTCAACTTTCTCCTCCATCCACTCAGAGTAGGTGAAGGACGGCTGGCGGCTCACTGACTGGCGCCTGTCCTCAGGGGGCAGTGGGGTGGGTGGCTCTGGGGGTGTCCTCAGGAGGTGCCACACCTGGTTGGGGTATACAGCGTCATGGATCTGGGACCATGCTGGCTGCCCGCCGTGTTCCTGGAGTGCAAATGGGATTGACACCCCCGCACTCCCTCAATGTGTCCCGAGTAGCCCTGCTCTCCTGGGAGTTGTCCACAAGGCACTGCCCCTGGCCT
Source organism: Rhinopithecus roxellana (assembly GCF_007565055.1). Taxonomy (NCBI): domain Eukaryota; kingdom Metazoa; phylum Chordata; class Mammalia; order Primates; family Cercopithecidae; genus Rhinopithecus; species Rhinopithecus roxellana. Next base: position 117,305,121 of record NC_044563.1, on the reverse strand, counting down.
CAATGGGAGGCTCCGTGCCCACTCTCCCTCCCTACCCCTCCCTCTCCCAGCTCTGTTTCTTGGTTCAGGCCTTCTCAGTGGGGCTTCAGAGTTCCTACACTAGCCTTCTCCCTGTCTCACCCCTTTTCCTTAGCCCAGATCACTGCAAACCAATTTTCAGAAAGGAGGAGGTTCTTGCACCAGGCTGGCACACTTGTGCAAAGAGATAGGTGTCCCTCCTTGCCCCACCCAGAACGTCCAGCCTGTAGGTCAGATGTGAGCTGGTAGAAATCCGGGCCTCAAGGTCAGAGGAGGACGGCCTTGAGGCTGGGTTCAGGAGGTGCCTTACCAGGGTGGTAACGAGGACCAGGCCCATGGACAGAGAGACCAGCAGCAGACTGGGGACTCCCCAGGTCCCAGAGTCAAGCCAGGCCTGGGGAACATCAGACAAACAGGTCAGGGTGGTGGTGGTGGGGGCAGAGTTCTCAGCTCTTGCAATGATGACAAAACCAAGACTCTGAAAATCACGTCCCAGGTCTGGGGTGGGGAGCAGGCAGAAGAACTTCAGGGGCTTGGAAGTATCTCCTGAACTCAGAGAAGCCCCATCCAGAGGTTGGGGATGGTGGGACTAGAGGCCCCCAACAGGTCCCTGCTACCCCAGGACTCCCCAAAGCTTACTCACCGTGGGTCCCAGCTGTTTCAGGAGCGTCAGCAAAGAGGAGACGAGGTTTGTGGCGTTCTGTGCCCAGACGTGGCCATAGCCGCTGAACCAGAGCACCCCGCAGGCAAGCTGGGGCACAGGGGAGCAGGCTAAGTATGGAGCCAGCCCCCTTCCCCCATGTTCCCCAGCAGAGCTCACCTGCAACCTCAACCTGGCCCTGTATGGAGGCTCCTGAACCTCTAAAGTCCAGACTGGGCAGCTGAGAGCAGGGCCCCAGTGCTGTGTGCCCAGGGGAGGCCTCAGGACTCTCCTTGGAGAAAAGCTGACTGAAGGGAACCAAGAGAAAGCCCTTTCCAGAGAGGACCTCACAAATATGTACATCAAAAGGGAAGTCTCCCAGAAAGGCCTCCACAGACAGGAGTTCTCAGGAGAACCCTGCAGGGCTGGGAGGTCAGGGGTCGGGGAGGCCCTGTGTTCCGGATTCTTAGGTTAGGGAGGCAGGATGTGAGGTCTCAGCTGCTGATGCGGTAGCTCAGAATTCCAGCCTTCCCCTCATCCCATCCTTGAGGGCTTGGAGCTCCTGAGGAACACCAGGGAGGCCGCTCATCCTCCTGCCTTCCAGGTGGCCATCCTGGGGAGGAAGTGGGAGGCTGGCCCTCCGCCCACCCTCTCTCCAGGCCCTGGTGAGGCCTGTGCCATCCTTACCAGGAACTGTGAGGCAGCAAACAGGCACAAGCTGCTCCTGACAGTGAGGGAGTGGCTCCCGGCACCTCGAGGCGGTGGCTTCTGAGCTGGATCTGAGGGCGGCGAGGGAGGAGGGGGTGGCGGCATCTCTCTCCGTGAGTCCTGGAGCCCTTCGGCCTCGTCCAGGGCCTCCATCACTATCGGCTGGGGGAGATCTGTGGAAGATGGGCCATGCGCGCCGATGACTCTGGCCCTGTCCACAGGCAGGGCTCTGCCACCCCAGGGCGGGCCGTTCCTTTTGGGGCGGCTGTGGCTGCCTCTCAATCTGGGATCAGTCAGCGTGGCTCCACTTCCAGCAGTCACCCTCGATTAGCAAAGCAATATTCACCTACCTTCGTCAGAAAGAGCTAAGTGTGGGTGGACAAATTATTTCTCTTTTATTTCTCCAGTAACAGAGTTAAAATGGCAGGAGGTTTTTCAGAGTTAATATAGTTGTATTTACGCAGCTTCATTCTTTTCCATTTCTTAAGGAAACAAAAAACAACCACCTCAAACTCAATTAAAAAAAGCAGCAGCAGCAGGGAAAAAAAGAAAAAAAAAAAAAAGGCATGGCATAACCAGGCCATGACCCTGAACAACCCACCCACGCCTGCCCTGTGGATTTTTGTCTCATGTGGGCCATGCCCCAACTGGGGGTGGAGGCCAGACTCTTGACAAGACTACAGCCACATGCCCCCACCCCATCTGAAGACTCCCTGCACACTGAGAGGGGCTGGGGGCGGTTAGGGCGAAGTTTGCAGGAAAACCTTGGTGTAGCAGAATTGATACCAGATGTCTCGGGCCAGTTCTGGGTCTGTCCCTAATGACTCTGGAGAGTCACTCCCTCTCTGGGTCTTAAGTTTCCCCACCTGGAAGATGGGGTTTGGGTTCAACCCTAGTTTTTCTAACTGTGCTTTACAGAGCCCTAGTGTTTTCTCAGGTGCACAGGGGCTGAGGCCCTACGTCTGCTCCTCAAGGCCAGAAGCTCTGCCTGTCTCTGTACCATATACTGGATTTCCGCTAAGATTATGTCAAGGCAGACTTCTACTCCTAAATAGTCTGAAAACCATTGGCTTAGATCTGAGTCCCTGGCTACAGCATGGGGATTCTAGCTGCGGTCACCTCAGTGAGTCCCAGATATTGGAGGTCTGCACCCACACTCACAGGATTTAGTTTACTGTCAAGAAGAGAGGGACCAAAACATGGATGTATACAGTTTGACAGCTGGGAAGGGGCTGTCTACATATCATGCTGTATATGGGACAATGGACGTGGGTGACAACAGAACCATGTGGGCCCAACACAGCTGTTTGTCCATGAGCTGCTCGCTCACTTGACAAACATTTACTGAGCATCTCCCATGGCCTGGATCAAGACTGTGGTGCAGGGAACCCAGTCCTGGGGCTGTGTTTGTAGCACAGGCTCCCGCTTCCCAGCGGGATCCCTTTCAGCTGCACTCCTTGCAGTTCCTCAGGTAAACCCGCCCCCTATGCTTTGACATGCTATTCCCTCTGCCTGGAACATCCCACCAACACCCTGCTCCCCTCCCCTGCCGCCCACACACTTTGCCAAGATAACATCTATTCATCTTGCAGACCTCAATCAGACGTCCCCTGAAGTAGGTCCTGCTGTATCACATACGAGCACCCCATGCCTCTCCTTCATATCATCATCATCAGCAGCAGCAGCAGCAGCAATATGCCTGGAATGTGCAGGGGCCCTTCTTTGTGTGCCTCACATGGGTTAATTTCTTTATTCTTCACAGCACCCCTATGGAGTTGCTACTACTATTATCCCCATTTTACAGAAGAGGAAGATGAGGTGCAGAGAGGTTAACAGAGCTGCCCAAGGTCGCCTAGCTGGTAGGTAAGGGAGGAGGGTGGCTTCAATCCAGGGCAGTCAGATAGGCTTCAGGCTACATTACATTTGCTATGGGTTGTAAAATAATTTTTATTATCATCTTCCTCTACCCACCAAGAAGTTCCATAAGGGCAGAGTGGTATCAGCTTTGTTCATCCTGATGTCTAAGCATATAGCATAAGTCCTGGTGTGTAAGGCTACAATCAATGTTTACTAAATGAGTGAATGATGATGGGCAAATGACACTCTTTTACTCAGTTTTTTTGCCTGATAAATAGAGATAATACATACTTCGAAAAGCTGTGTGTGTGTGTATATATATATTTTATTTATTTATTTATTTGTTTGTTTGTTTTTTGAGAGATGGAGTCTTACTCTGTCACCCAGGCTGGAGGGCAGTAGCGTGATCTCAGCTTACTGCAAACTCCATCTCCTGGGTTCCAACAATTCTCCTGCCTCAGCCTCCTGAGTAGCTGGGATTGCAGGCATGTGCCACCATGCCTGGCTAATTTTTGTATTTTTAGTAGAGACAGGGTTTCACCATGTTGGCCAGGCTGGTCTTGAACACCTGACCTCAGGTGATCCACCCACCTTGGCTAGGATTATAGGCATGAGCCACTGCGCCCGGCAGCTGTTATAAATATTTTAGATACTACAGATGAAACACCTAGCACAGTGTTCAGCATTTAGTAAGAACCCAATAAATGGCAGATTATAATGCTAACACATAATTCTTGCCTTCAAAAGGCTCCAGTCTCGTGGCTAAAACAGACTAGTAAAGACATGTTTACAATACAGTGCATTAAGCAATAAATCTAAGTGCCAATGGAGTCTAAGAGGGTCATGGGAGGGCATCTACCTTTGTCCATGGAGGTTATAGTTCCTGACAACCTGAGTAGTCAGCTCAGATTCTGCGAGCAAGGTGAAAAAGGAAAAGCTGCTGCTGAAAGAAGGATCACATGGGAAGGCAAGAGCTGCTACTATTGATAAGCAAGGGGTTGATTTCTCAAGGGGCAAGGTCTCTGCCCACACACAGTTGACAGGTGATACCAAATATGGAATGGTGGAAAGGGACAGACCCAGGGGTTACCTGGCTTCTGTGCCTTGGTTCTGCAGAGCACATACTTGGACCTTGGGCAATCCCTTCTTCTCCCTGGGTCTCAGTTTCCTTATCTGTAAAAAGAAGGGCTTGAACTAGAATTCAGCACTTCTTAGATGTTTCTGCAAACCTCAGAGGAGAGGGAACATGGAACTATGGGGAATAACATGATCTTGGACTTGGCTGCATTTTTTTTTTTTTTTTTTTTTTGAGACAGAGTCTTGCTCTGTCACCCAGGCTGGAGTGCAGTGGCATGATCTCGGCTCACTGCAACTTCCACCTCCTGGGTTCAAGCGATTCTCCTGCCTCAGCCTCCCAAGTAGCTGGAACTACAGGCACGAGCCACTGCACCTGGCTAATTTTTGTAATTTTAGTAGAGACGAGGTTTCACCATGTTGGCCAGGCTGGTCTTAAACGCCTGACCTCAGGTGATCTGCCTGCCTCAGCCTCACAAAGTGCTGGGATCAGAGGTGTGAGCCACTGCGTCTGGCCTGTATTAAGACATATGGGTGTTCTGCATTCTACACTATGATATATTTGTACTCGTTTTGATATGAAAATAATGTGTTTTATTTCCCTCTCCTAAAGCTCTGAATCACAAATTTTGCTTCAGGAAGATCTGTGACATTTATCCTATGGCTTTGCCCTCAGGGGTACATGCACCCCAGTCTGAGAAGCATGGAATTTGTTTGCAATAAAACATCATGCGGCCATTATAAATGACTCTGCTGATGAATATTTGATAACATGGTAAAAAATCTGATGGTATGGACTAAGAAGGGCAAGGTTACAAAACAGTATAATCTCACTGGCCTTAAAAATTAAGAAAGTATAAACATGTCTGTAAAAGATAGCAAATACCTGATGTGAGATTAGAGGTTAACATGAGACAGAGATCATACAGCATGGAACAGTGAACTCTTGGCACACAGTAAATGCTTAATAAATGTTGTACACAGTAAATGGGAAGACTAAAGCCAGGTATTAACACCGGTTCTTTGGGGGTGGGGTGAGATTAGAGGTGATTTTATTTACATATCCTACATTTCCTCTAATAAATATGTATGTGTGTGCATACATACACAGACACATGCACACATGTATTTGTAGTGAGAAAAATATTTTTTTCAAAAAGATCAAAGTTCTGAGTTGATATCGTGAAACCTAGTTAGGATTCTCAGGTTTCAGGCCTCGACTCCCACCTGTCACATCTAAATGCATACGCTGGGATGTAAGAGATTGACAGAGTATGCGTGGCTCTGTGAGACCCACCCAGCAGCAGAACAGCCACTCCGGAGGCAGGTCCCCCAATAACGTGTGATCAGCACTTTTGCATATGAAAGATAGGTTAACTGCCTTGCACATTATGGAGGTGGTAGGAAAAACTGCAGGCTCGTAGGGCCCTAGATGTGTATCTCAGAGAGTGGGAGGCTTACAATTTTTTTAAGACTACTGGTCACCTGGCAGCCCTGGGGACCAGATACATCCCACTGATGGCTATTTACGGGGCACCTGGTAGATGTACATGTTTCAGAGCAGAGTTTATTTAGTATTTTTCTGGGTAGAAATCTGACTTTTTTTTAATTCAGCAAGATATGTTTCAAACACACACTATATTCTACACGTTAATTTTTGGGGAGATGCATGGACCTCAGGTTAAGAACCCCTGATCTCAGGGGTGGGCAGTGGGTGTCTGTGATGGCAACTGGTGTTAGTTTCAAAGATGGAGAACTGGGCTAGGAGCCTGCCACTCTGGTTTTAGTCTCTGCTGATTTGTGCATGAGTCCAACACACATTTACTGAGCACCGATATACGTCAAGCACTGGGAACACGAAGATTCAATGCCATGCAATTCAGAAAAGTATTTACTGGGTGCCTACTTTGTCAAGCACTGGGCTAGGCTCTGGGGATACAGCAGTGAAGGAAACAGCCCCCACTTGCACGGACCGCTGTGGTCCTAGGCCTGTTTGTTCTTTTGGACTCTGTTCTGCTCCTAGAGATGATGTCAGCTCTTATCCTTTCCCTGCCCTCTCCTTCACTCACTATCTTGTTCCGGGAATAATACCACCTCACTGGGCTGGCTCTCTGCAGTTCCCAAAGTGCCTCTGCACACGCAATTGCATTTGCTTCTTTCGACAGCCCTATGAGGTAGACATGATCATCATCAGCTCTGTTTTGTCAGTGAGAGGCGGCTGCTTGTGTCAAGGGCTGGCTTTTCAATAGTTCACAGCGAGGTAGCTGCTTTGCCACGCATGAAACCCTGACTCAGAGGCAGCTCGCTGACGAGTGATTTAACATCGGGCTCCTCATGGGCTCACCTCTTGCACAGGATGATGGGATTTTCCAGGCAAGAAAAATCAAGGCTTACAAAGGTTAAGTGTCTTGCCCAAGTAAGTGCAGACCTGAGATTCAAACCCAGGGCTCTCCAGTATCAAGTGATGTTTCCATTTTGCCATGCTGTTTCTCAGTAAAGGGTCACTGCACCAAGGCAGGGAGGTCCTGTGTCTGGGGTGGGGGTAGGGGTGCGGGGCAGAACCTTGAACCTTGATCAGCTGCATGGGGGCCATGGTGTGGATTTTGTGCCTGGTCCCCCAGCTGATGGATCCTCAAAGTATACATGTGGTAAGGAGGGAAGGAAACAAGCCCTGGAAGGCAAAGCTCAGTATCCCAGGCCAAAGCTGTAGGATCCTGGGTAAGGCATGCAGGCAAATGGCCTTCAGATTTCACATAGGGCACAGGGAAACATTAGGATTCCTCTCCTGTCACCCGGCTCCCAAATCCCACCACTGAACTCTGCAGCTACTCCGTGCCCTGGAGCTGGTGCCGCCTGAGCTCCAGAACTGTGGCTGCTCCTGTCAGTGACTCATTCTTTGAGCTCTCAGGCTGCCAGCCCACCGGAACTGGAGTGGAAGGCTGGCTCAGCCTGTTCCTGTTTACGTGAGAAAGGAAGCTCTGTCCCAGTTAGCTTTTCTTCCCTTCCCAATGTGGCCAGCAGCCACAGGGAGCCCTACCCAAAAGAACATGACACTCAGACCTGACCGGACTTCATGAACTACTGGCTGTCAGAGCCTGGTGGGCCCTGAGGGATATCTGGTTCAGCCCACTAATTTCTCAGATGGAGAAACAGGCCCAGAGAGGGGAAGTGGCTTGCCCAAGGTCCACAGCCAGCCAAGGGCAGAGCCTGAATGTTGAAGACTTACTGTGTGCTGAGTACTGCTCCAAGTGCTTTACATATATTAACACATTCAATCCTCACAACAATCCCAAAAGGTAGGCACTGCTCTTACCTCCATTTTACACATGAGGAAACTGAGGCACAGAGACGTTAAGTCACTTGGCCGAGGTCTGCTAATAAATGGGTAGAAACTAAGACTAGAATCCAGGCAGTCTGCTTCCAGAGCCCATGCTATTAGCCACACACGAGATGAGACTAACTCCCCAGCCTAGGACCAGGCATTCTGCCTTCGACACTACATCATTGTTAACAAGTCTCCAGCACTCCCACCCCTCAACCATCTGGGTGATGATGCTGGGCTCCATGGCCCGTCACTGTGTCCAAAATGCCACCAGTAGACACTGACTTCCTGTTCATAGGATTGTTGCTCCTATCTCATTGTGGGGATGGAGGTGGATAAAGGAGTGGTAGGGGTGACCTTGGGCAATTTCCCAACAGCTCTCCCCTATGAAGAGATGAATCCACAGGGAGGATTTGCCCTCCTTTATCCTCCTATCCTGCCAGCTTGGAGCCAGGCACATTGTCAGTCTTATGCTGTTCAATACTCACGACTGCGCTGCAGGTTGACATGACTGCCCATGTCTTGCATGGGAAGCCACTGAGGCACAGAGAGGTTAAGTGACTTGCCTGGGATCACAGAGCCAAGTGGCAACAAAACTGGGACTTGAACCCAGGTTGGTGGGTCTCCACAGTCTATGACTTTTCTCTTACTCCACAGAAAGGTCTGGAAACCCACAAGGGGAATGGGTGGAGCAGGTTTGTCTACCAGGCCTATTTTGAAGTTTTGCTTGGATATGTCCAGAATCAAAGGAGGTATTGCTAGAGGAACTGATAAGGGTATAGTGGTGGAAGAGTCTAGAAGGAACAGGTCCGATCAGTCACTTCTGCCATGCAGTATCACACCCTCAGCACTCCCGTGGGCTCTGAGAGGAAGAGCCTGGTCTGGCTGGGCACTGCTGTGGTCTCTGTACTCACTGGGAGAGGCTGGCCTCACTAGGCACTGCTGTGGTCTCTGTACTCACTGGGAGAGGCTGGCCTCGCTAGGCACTGCTGTGGTCTCTGTACTCACTGGGAGAGGCTGGAGGTGGCTCCCTATTTTCTGCTACCTTTTGGAGGTGTGTAGCAGGCAAAGTAGGTGTTAGAGTATACGGTGCTGAAGAGCAGAGTCCCTGAAACATGGCAAACACTAACCAAGCACCTGTTCTATGCCTAGCCTTTCACTAAGATTATTTCCTGCCTGCAAGATGTTCTATGTTTCAACCTCGACACTGACCAACAGAACTCCTAGTGAGAAAAGTCCTGGTGGAAAAAATTTCTAGCTTCTCCCAGCAGAGGCAAACACAAACAGATGGTGGATTTGGAGTTCTGGGAATTTGTACTGGCTCTCTGCAACCCCTCCACCCTGTTAGTCCTGCTGATCAGTGAGCAACACGACCAAGAGATCCACAGGAGGAAGTAGGAAGATAAGGGCTTGGGCCAGCAGCAAGTCCATCTCGGATGGTAAGCTGGCTGAAGGAAGGGCCCAAGTCTTGTTCATCTCCACACTCTCCAGGCAGGCAGGATGGGGGTGGGAAAAGGAATCAAATTGTGACATAGGAAGATTCTGGACTAAAACATGGGTGCTCACCACTTATCAGCTACATATGACTTAGGCCAGTTGTTTAACCTCTCTGTAACTTAACTCCTGTGGTGGTCTTAAAATATGTCTGTAATTCTTCACCATTTCTCCCATCAATAGGTGGCATCTATGTCCCCTCTCTGACTGATTGCCCTGATGGAGTGAAGGTGGCAGAAGAGATGTTATAGGACTGTAAGGCTAGGTTAGAAGAGTCCATGTAGTCACCGGGCATGCTGGCTCACCCTGTAATCCCAGGACTTTGGGAGGTCGAGGCAGGCAGATCACATGAGGTCAGGAGTTCGATGGTAAAACCCCGTCTCTACTAAAAATACAAAAATTAGTCAGGCGTGGTGGTGTGCATCTGTAGTCCCAGCTACAGGCTGAGGCAGAAGAATCACTTGAACCTGGGAGGCAGAGTTTGCAGTGAGCCAGAGAGTGTGCCACTGCACTCCAGCCTGGGTGACAAGAGCGAAACTCCATCTTAGAAAACAAACTTGCCTCATAGGACTCAGAGGATGCCATGAATTAAAGCATGCAAAATGCTTAGCCTGCTGCCTGGCACATGGTGAATACTCAATAAATGGTAGCCAGAATCTAGAGATTATGGGGAAAGGGGAGCGTGAGGGAGAGGTAGCAATAAGGATTTCCCTTTCATCTGCCAGTTGAGCCCCTCAGGAGTACAATGGGTGCCCCACCTGGACATGGGCAGGGGCTTTGATGCTGCTAGTTGGCAACTGGGGTCGGTGGACGGAGTGGGCATGGACTGGGGGTGGAGGAGTTTTGTCTCTGCCAGCTAATTAAGTCCAGAATGCTAACAAGCTTTCAAAACAAAACAACTCAAGTCCTCTTTGGATGGGATATAATAAAATGGTTCTATCTGAAATTGCAAACAGCTTTGTTGCTGCAAACAAAGGCTCAGTTCTTTGTGCCTCTTTGGCGTGGAGGCCCACAAGTACGAGGGTGAAAAGGGTCAATGAAACTCTGAGGGTGTTGCTTCCCCCAGCGGCTGCCCACACTGAGAACTAAAAGAGTGGACAGCAGAGGCCCTGGGGCGGTGAGATACCAGAGGTCCCCAGTGCCTGAGACTTAAGCACAAATGCTTGGGGAGGAAGGAACAGACTTAAGAGAGCATCTTGCTCCATCCTTTCATTTCAAAGATGAGAAAACTGATGAGATCCAGAGAATAAGAGGCAAAACCAGGACTGCCATGTTCATCTTTAAGTTTCTAGAGTTCAGTTGTCTCATTAAGCTAGCACATGAAGTTCAACAGGGATTGCCTGTGGATATCTGGAAGGTCTACGACTTGAGGCCCCATGGCAGTGGAAGGCTGGGTCCTGGCTTGGGGCTCTCTGACGGGTCCTGTTAAATGCCCTCAGAGGTCTAGGAAAGTCCAGGTGACAGGACGTGAACTCTTCAGCCCAAGGTGCCCCCAGGACAGCAGGGCAAATCCCAAGCCTCCCGAGGCTGCCACCATCAGATGGTCTTTGCAACCTGGGAGGCTCACACCACGTTCTCAAGGTGTCAGGGGGCCTGGACTCTCTGGCTGTGTGATCTTCGGCATCTATCTCACTACCTCAGGGGGCCTTCCAAGTGTCCTGTAAATTCAAAGAGTGGGACTAGGGGTCTTTCAGGGTCCTTCTATCTCTAAAGATCCACTGTTACTTAAAAATAAATCTGAACCTCTGCTTTAGTTTAATTCAATGGCTTCCCTTTGTTCTTAGGATAAAGACCAAAATATTTGCCCTTGCCATGGCTAACAACAAAGGACCACCATGCTCTGGCCCCTGCTTACCTCCCCAGACTCTACTCCCACCTTCTCCTGGTTTTCTCTGGTCTGGCTTCTTCCAGATCCTCTATTGGAACCAGTATGGGAAACAGAAAAGTCTGGAAACTGGTGGTTCTGCTCTAGGATGTAAATGTCAAGGAAATCCTCACACAGTCCCCAAGGGAGCATGTAAGCCAATGTTCTCTCTTGCGCTACCTGTGGTGGGGGCTGGGGAGTACAGACATCTGAAAGCCCATGGCTGGGGAGCTGGTGGGCCAAGTGTTCAGGGACATGTTGGGGAGTGCTGTGCAGCCCTTAGGAGCAAAGGATCGGAGTACCATGGCACCGTGGGGTAACTTAGAAACACAGTGTTGAGTAAAAAGAATGAGATTTAACAGTACAATATGCACAATTAAAAATATAGACACAAAAAACATCACCAAGGGCACATAGCAACAAAAAACACCTATTAAACACATTAACTATAGAGAGAGGGGGCACAGCAGTGGGACATAAAAGTAAATAAGTGAATAAAACTAAAGAGAGCCTCTATGGCCCACTGGAGATAACAGGACCGTGCACTGAGGAGTATGATGGACGATGCTCTAGAAACTCTTGAGAAGCACCTTTTCCTCTCCGAGTAAATCCAAAACAAAACCACTGAGTTGGAAGTTGAGCCAAGGTCCAAAGGGGGAAACAACGAACAGAAATTGAGGGCCCTTCATCCTGTCTGCATCCTGGAACTGGGAGAGCTGGAGAGAGAGAAATCCTGGCTGTTTGGGAATCAACACCTCTGAAGGGAGAAAGACTCATGGACTGAGCTGCAGCAGAGCCGACTGTCAAGGAGACCCCTGGATCTCCTCTCCTCTGAGCTGGTTCACCAACATGACCACTGAGTCATTTTCTTGACTTTCTACAGGGAGAGGGGAATTCTATGTCTTGGTGGCTGTCTCCAAGAATAACCAGCCCCATTAAGATCCCTGGGGTTGGGTCATCCCCAGGTTTTCACCTGCCAAGCTGAACCAATCAACCCAGAGGGTGGTGAGTCAAGTCAGAGGGCCCCCTCTCTCATCAGCTATCACTCTTGCTTGGCAAGGATTAATTACTATTTTGGAGTGGCCAATCATTTTTTCTTAATGATTTTAGAAAATATGAAGACCTCCCCCTACAATAAAAGTATAAAGAAAAACCAAGTCATCCATACTCTTGCCTCACTGAGAAAGGCGTTGGTTTCCTTTTGATGTATTTTTCTCTTGTTGTGGGTGCACTTTTACCTTGTGCATTGTTTTGTACGTAGGCATATCCTGAGACTATGTCCCTTTGGATTACAAGGATTCAACCTTTAAAAAACAAACAAAAAAAAGAGTCTCACTCTGTCGCCCAGGCTGGAGTGTAGTGGCACGATCTTGGCTCACTGCGAGCTCTGCCTCCCAGGTTCACGTCATTCTCCTGCCTCAGCCTCCCAAGTAGCTGGGACTACAGGCGCCCGCCACCACGCCTGGCTAATTTTTTTGTATTTTTTAGTAGAGATGTGGTTTCACCATGTTAGCCAGGATGGTCTCGATCTCCTGACCTCGTGATCCGCCAGCCTTGGCCTTCCAAAGTGCTGGGATTACAGGCGTGAGCCACTGTGCCCAGCCTACAGGGATTCAACTTTTAAGTAATATGGCAGACAGCCTCCAAGGTGGCCCTCAGTGAACCCTGCCTCCTGGTCTTCACATCCACGTGCAGTCCCTCCTACATGGTACCAGGGTTAGTCTTCATGACCAATAGCACACAGCAGAAGTGAAGGCATGTCACTTCTAGGATTAGGTCCTAAGAGACTGTGACTTTCATCTTGGACACAACTCTTGCTCCCTCGTGTGCTCTCTTGGATAACTCACTCTGTGGGAAACCAGCTGCCCTGCAGTGTGGCCGCTGAGGCAGCCTGTGGAGTGGCCTGTATGGTGTGGTACTGACACCTCTGGCCCAGAGGCTGCAAGGAACTGGAGTCTGCCAATCACCTGTGAGTGAGCTTAGAAGTGGATTCTTCAGCCACAGTCGAGTTTTGGGATTATTGCAGCCCTGGTCAACATCTTGAGATGTTGTGAGAGATCAGGCCAGATTGACTTAGGCCATGTGGCTAAGTCATTCCTGGTTTCCTGACTTAGAAACTGTGGGGGATAAGAAATGTTTTGAATTGCAAAGTTTTGGGGGTAATTTGTTATGTAGCAAAATATAACTAATGCAAGCGGTCTTATCCCTCCCTCAGGTAATACGGACTTTCATAGCAGGCTGTATTCCCATTGAGGAGAGACAGGCCTAAGAGGCTGGGGGTTGCCCTGCTGCTGGATACCAGGACCCACTGGGAAGCTACTCAAGACTGGCAGAGGGTGGCACTGGGCTGGGTAGAGGACTAACGCACAATTCCAAATGGTCTTGCTTGTGATTGATAAAGGTTTGTCTCAAGCTAGGTGATGTTCAACAGGGATGTGGGAAAAAAGATGGTCTTTTTCGGGCCAGACGTGGTGGCTCATGCCTGTAATCCCAGCACTTTGGGAGGCTGAAGTGGGCAGATCACAAGGTCAGGAGTTCGAGACCAGCCTGGCCAACATGGTGAAACCCTGTCTCTCCTAAAAATATAAAAACTAGGCATGCATGGTGGTGTGTGCCTGTAATCCCAGCTACTTGGGAGGCTGAGGCAGGAGAATTGCTTGAACCCAGGAGGTGGAGTTTGCAGTGAGCCAAGATCACGCCACTGCACTCCAGCCTGGGCAACAGAGTGAGACTCTGTATCAAAAAAAGTGGAAAAAAAAAAGATGATCTTTTTCAATATCTAATAGTCACATCAGGCACAACCCAAACAGGGCTGAGAGGGGGCAGGCTAGTGACTGGTCCTCAGAAGAGGGATGCTCTATGCAAAGCCTTGTCTTATTTAGGAAAATGGTGTGCAATGGGAAATTCTGGGCAGGCTTCTCATCTGTATTTTAAAAGGCAACATTACCCCAGCTGACATCTGGCTTATGTCTGGTTCAGAGAGCCTTGTTCCGTCTTTGCTGATAACTCTTCCTGGTACCTTACATCCTTCACGTTTTATTTTTTTTTATTATTATTATTTTTTTTTGTGAGCCAGATTCTCACTCTGTCACCCAGGCTGGAGTGCGGTGACATGATCTCTGCTCACTGCAACCTCTGCTTCCTGGGTTCAAGCAATTCTTGTGCCTCAGCCTCCTGAGTAGCTGGGATTACAGGCACAAGTCACCATGCCTGGCTAGTTTTTGTATTTTTAGTAGAGACAGGGTTTCACCATGTTGGCCAGGCTGGTCTTGAACTCCTGACCTCATGTGACCCACCCATCTCAGCCTCCCAAAATGCTGGGATTACTGAGCCACTGCACCCAGCCCATCCTTCAGGTTTTAACCACTTGGAATTAAAAAGAAACAGCACCATGGTCCTAATAAACATCCCCACCTGTCCCACGCATCATTTTCATATGTGTGTGTGTGAAATTCCAAAGTTTAGAGATGTAAAGTGATTCAAGCAAGATCCAGGCTCAAAAGGGGCAGAGTCCAAATTCATTCACATCCAGGGCTTCTGAACCCAACAATAAGAAACCATAAAAAAATGAGCTGTGAATAAGACTTTATGGTTTACAAACCCCCATTCACATCCATTGTCTCACTGAATTCTTATAACTACCATGAAAAAAATTGCTTCTCATTTCACAGTGGAAATGCCTCATGAGACAGATGGAGCAGTACAGGGTCCAAGTCCAAGTCCAAGTCCATCAGTGAAAGGCAGTGCCCAATACAAGGGCAGACATACTCAGCACTGTCCTTACACCCAGGAAAATGTCCCTCGTCCTGATCTCACACTTTGAAGGGCTCTGCTCCAATCCTCCACCAGGTATGCTCCTCCTCACAGGTTAGGAGTCCAGGGAACCAAAGGGACATTCCCCCTGTAAGGCCACATATTCAAACTCCGCACCTGCTCCCCCGCCCCCCCAAGATTCCCTGGTCAAACGGTCCTCAGCCTGATTCCTGGACCTGGTGGCCCTCTTTTCTGACTGCTTTATGGGAGTACACCGTGCTGTGTGTATTCCTAGAACTGGCTAAGGTGACTGTTTGCAGGAGGTGTGTTTGGAGCTCAGATGTGTGGGCTGGGGTACCCATCTACCTAAGTGCTCATGAGTGTCCTTATGGTGTGGGATAGAGCTGGGGTGGACTGGAGACTGGCTTTCCCTAGACCCCATATTTTGGTGCAGAACTCAGAATTCTCCATTTGAACCAGGCTTTTAAACTCCTTACAAATGAGTATTTGTCAGGGTGGAAGGATAACATATTTCCTTTCAAAGCTTATCAGCTTGCTTTCGAACAGTTAGCTATCTAGACATAACATATCCAGCCTTACAGATGTTAGGGGTGGGACTGCACACAATTGTGCTCTTTGAAGTGGCAGGGAGGAGAGCCAAAGAAAAGAGAAGAGCAAAAGAGAGAAAGATTTAAGCAACAAGGGGTCAGTAGCTCACACAGTGGAAGGTTGGGGAAAAGAATGAGACATGAGATGAAGGCCGAGGGTAGGAAGCTTTAGGAGCGGAAGAAGCTAGTGTTAGGAGGGATGTGAAAGCTTATAAAGAGGAAGTTCAGGTGGATGAAGGATGGCCACAGATTCTCTGTACCCCTCCTATCCAGAGGTGGCATTTTCTTCCCATCCCTTGGATCTAGGCTGACCCTGTGACTGGCTTTGATCAACAAAATGTAGTGAAGTGACCCTGTGTAACTTCTAGAGCTGGGCATTTCTTTTTTTTTGCCCTCTTAGAGTGCTCCTTCTCGATAATCACATAAGAAGTCCAACTACCACGAGATCATCATCCTGTGAGGAAGCACAAGGTAGGAGCACTGAGGTGCCAGATGTATAAGAAAAACTTCTCGGACATTCTATCCCAGCACAGAATGAGGTGTGTACAGCTGACCGAGTGACCCCAGCTGATGCCACATGGAATGGAAGAACCACTCAGCTAAACCCTGCATGACCCTCCAAGTCATGAGCAAATAAAATGGTTGCTGTTTCAAGCCACTACGTTTTGAGATAGTCAGGCAGCAACAGACAACCAAAACAGATGCTGAGATCTGAAATGAAGAAATGAGCTTAAATGGAAGGATGAGGTTTTTTGTTTGTTCCCCCCCACCCCCCCAGATATAAAGAACTTTCTGAGAGCTGGGGTGATTTGTCCCTGAGCCAGACCAAAGAGAAAGGTAATGGCATCTGTCACTGTATATCTTAGGAGTGTGATGGATGCTCATTTGTCTAAAAGGGCTTTGGCATCAACCTTTGAAGATGCAGGGGACTGGACCAGATGCATTCCTTCTTTCAGTTGCAAAGACTGTCTTTAAGTGTCATCATACATCCAGGCAACTCCCTAGAATATGAGCACTGTTTCTATCCTGGTGAAGGAAAATGGAGGATCATTCTCCCCACCAACCCTGGCCCCTTGACTATGCAAGCAGAAAACACTCCTGCCTGTGGCTGTGCTGGTTCAGTGAGGTCTCAGATCTGCGATGCGGAGTCAAGAAAGGACCACCGGCTACACTACCCCACTCCACTGCTGTAGAACTGGCCTGGATCTGAGGCCCAAGCCCTGGGCACAGGAACACAAAGATGCAAAGGTATTTTTTCTGTTCACATTCCATATCCTGGAACAATCATCACCGTCACTATTAGCTACCATTTATAGAGCACTGTGTAATAAGCACTTTACGTCCATGAACTCATTTAATCCTCACAAAATCTCTGTGAAGATCTCATCATATTATTACCCTTATTTTAGAGTGAGGAATTTGGAACTCACAGCAGTTAGATAATTCACCTCAGGTCATGCTGCTGGTCAACAGTAGAGCTGGGATTTGAACCCAGGTCTGTCCGCCTGGCCATAGCACCCCAAGGCCTAGCTAGATGGGCTCCATCCTGGTGTCTGAGAATAGTTAGCCTCACTTTTGCTGACCAGTGGGCATCTGGGATGGTACTTCCTTTCTCAATACAATGGCATCGTTACAGAATACTGCCCAATTAGCACATCCAAATGGTGTTTCATTTTACTTTATCCATTCTGAAGACTCAAGTAAAAAACTCATTGTACCATCAATGACAATAAATATCTCTAAATGCATTTAAAGTCTTGAATGAAAACAGAACCATCAATTCAACAAAGAAATAAAAATCAGCAGAACCTCTACCACTGAGTGTTGACAGCTACTGGTGATATCTTAGTACTACTACAACCAGGTCCATCTTCTTGAAGTTTGTCCATTTGGGCTCCTGCACCTGCTCACAGACCAGCTTGAACCAGTACTAAGCACCACTCTGCAGGGCTTTGTGAAAACGGGTTAGCTGATCAGGGATGAGGCGCATTATGAGGTAAACCTGCTCCTTAAAATGCTTGACACAGCAGGTTCCTAAAGACATGAACCAAGACCCTATTCATGTTCTAGGTCACTTCTTAGAGGAAGCCTTCCCTGACCCACCAAGATAGGGTTGCATAACGGCTGTACCCTTCCATGGCACCCTAAACTCTTTAGGAGCAGGGACCCTGTCTGTCTTGCTTGTCACTGTATCACTAGTGCCTGGCAAGCATGGAGCATGGAGTAGGTGCTCAATAAATTTGAGTGGATAAAAGAATCAGGCTGCCTTTTCAACTGGCCTTGTTGGCTACTGGTGTAAGACCTCATCTGTGGCATGGTAGGAAGGCTATGAACGCTATGACTTGTTCCTTCCTGCTGGTCCTTCCTGTAGGTGCTGCAGGATTAGGGTGACAAAGCTTTCCTTGATTCAGGCCTCCTGCTCCTTTACTTTAAAAAGTGGCACTCGGCATGGGCAGTGGCTTCTTGCTGAGACCTAGACCTTGTCCTTGGCCTGAAGGGAGGGTCCACTGAATACCCACAATGATACAGAGCAGAGTGCCTAGGGCTGGGTTGGGGACAGGTTGCAAGCCATCAGGATCTAAGGTGGAGAGCAGGTCTCAGAATCACCAGCCCAAGAGGCCAGCTGTTCCTACCAAAAGTGCAATGGCCTACTCAGGCCTTCAGCATACTCATGACCATGCATAAAGCCAGCTAATCATAACACACTGAAATCTCAGGTTGGTAGGGATTGTCACGGCTCCAGCCAGGTGCCCGCAGAAAGGCTCCAGGAATACTTTGTTCCCAAGAGCAGTGTTGTCCTTAGACCTGGGCCCTGTGCCCCGTCTCTTCTGTCCATGTCACTCCCCATAAGCAGAGAAGTCCACAGGGCTCAGGATATATACTCAACTAGAGTCTCTTACCAGCTGGTGTCCATGTTCCCCTTTCCAGGCTATACTCTAACTACTAGGACTTCAGGATTTCCTGCCCAAATGGCTTGAAGCCTGCATGGGTCTCTTGCTCAGGTACATCCCTGTGAGGGTAGACACTGTTTCCTGCTTATGCATCTTCAGGTTGGAGGGGTGGCCAAGGGGTAGCTATTAGGGTGGAGTGTGGACCAAGCTTGGACATACAGACTGGCCTGCCCACATGCATGCATGCAAGCGACGGCCTTTGCAGTGCAGGACTGAGCAGGGGTGGTATACTGTGAGGGTCTTTATTGGTAGT
Source organism: Rhinopithecus roxellana (assembly GCF_007565055.1). NCBI lineage: Eukaryota > Metazoa > Chordata > Mammalia > Primates > Cercopithecidae > Rhinopithecus > Rhinopithecus roxellana. The sequence continues at coordinate 117,286,579 of NC_044563.1, read as the reverse complement.
CTGACCTTGGTCCCTGCAGGCCTGCCCACGAGTCTGCATGATGAAGATGCTGAGAGCAATGCCTGGCGATGTTGCTAGGTGCTGGCCCCCACTGGCACCCACTGTTGCTTTATCTATCTCCTTCTACCTTGTACCTCCGCGGCAGCTGCTGGGAGCTAGGACTATACTGGCCTAGGCCTGTACTGGTGCTGGTTGGGGGAAGGAGTGGAGGCCCCAGCATTAGCAGTACCACCTGGTATCTTGCAAATGTGAACACCTACACATAAAAGAAGGGAGAGTGTGAGTTTGAATGCACCAAAGTGTTTGGGTGACTATGAGCAAATGAAGTGAGCAAGAAAGGAAGAGTGAAAGAGAAAAGGAGGGTGACCACATGAAAAAGGGTGTGTGCATGAGGGAGGAGAAAAACACATGCATGTGCATGTGCATGGGGGTGGGGAAGGCAGTGGGGTAGACACTCAGTGCCCCCACAGTACCTGGGAGCTGGGCATGACTGAGAGCCTGGGAAGAGGACAGAGAATGGAGAGGGAGAAAAGGATCTGCCTAGTCATTTTTGAGTGTGTGTGAAGAAGGGGTACAGTTGTGGGAGAGAGAGAAAGACACCTAAGGAGGGAACAAGAGAGCAAGCACATCTCCAGGAAGCATGCAGAGTGGAAGCCACGGGATGGAGGGATGGAGCTAAGAGAGGTGAGTGTGCAAGAGGAAAGCATGCAGGTGTGTGAGCCTGGAGGTGTGCGTCCGCCCCTGCAGGGCTGTGTGAGACAGAGGGAGGCCACGTGTCTGGGTGACTGCGTGGGTACATGCATGTGCATCGGGGAGCATGCGGCTGTGACAAGTGAGCACAAACACGAGTGTGCGAGCACGCTGGGAGGGTGTCCCAGGGGCTGTGAGGCAGCACGCCTGGCCCTGGGGCATTGTGGCGGGGGTGCCGGGGGTGTCGGTGATGCTGAGGATGTTTCCACACCAGAAAGCTCTGAGGGAACTGTATACCTGCCCCATGTTGGCTCAGATCTGGATGACCATGGTGGCTGGGAATGTTGGCCATGTTGCCCCTATCCGGAGGTGGGTGTGGGAATGAATGAGCTACTAGGCATGGCTGGCCCTCACTCTGCCTCGCTCTGGGCAAGACAGCCAGGAGGGGAGAGAGTTCTTGAGGGCTGGATTTTTATACCATCATTATGCAATTGCCTGTAGTGCTCATGGGCTCCTTCTAAAGGCCTAACACTCCAACTCCCTTGGCCTACAAACCCCCATTTCCTTTTATGTCCAAGTTGCAGTACAGGTCAGTGTCCTTTGCAAACATTTGTGGAAGTTTACTCTACACCAGGCTGTGGTGTAGAGTAGAATTCCACAAATTCACAATGTGAATTTACCCTATTCACAATGCCAAACCATCCCCCAGTTTTTCCCCATCCCTCTCTTCATGGCTTTAATTGTCTTCATAGCACTTACCACTATTAGCCAAACTATGTGGCATGACTTAACTTATTTGTCGTCTATTTTTGTCTTAATAGCAAATGTCTGTACAGCATTTGCTACATGCCAGGCACTGTGCTAAACTTTCTGTTAATTCACTGAATCCTCTAACAACTCGACACAGCAGTGAATATTGTTCTTGCTATATTGTGAATGGGAGGCCCAGAAGGATTCAGTAGCTTGTCCATGATCATCCCACTGGTAAGTGGTGGGGCCAAGCTGAGGTTCCGGAGTCCCTGCTCTTGACCAGCACATAATCCTGTCCTGGGAGGGTGGGCCATTTTTTCAGTTTGGATTTCTATTTAATCTCTAATGCTTACAACAGTGTCTAGCACACGTAGGTGCTCAATCAGTAGTGACAGAATGAAGAAATGAGTGAATACATGCTGGACATGGAGGATGCAGAGATGAAACTGAGAGGCGCTTGCCTTCAGAGAGCTCATGGCCCCATGGAGGAGGCAAATAATTACTGCAATCCCCTATGAGGACAGCATCATGGGAGTCTAGAGGGTCACACAACTTGCTCGGCCTCTGCACGCAGGACTTCCCAGAGGAAGGACACAGGTGGGGACAGGCACAGTGACACTGTCTACCTCCTCCAAACTCCTATCTGGCACAAACACACCTTAACTCTTTCTGCCTCAGTCCACAGGTTGCCAGAAGACGACAGTAGCTCCATGGGGACAACAGAGGCAGAACAAGGTAGTGGTGAGGACATGGGCTACTAAGAGAGACTGCCTGGAGTGAATCCTCCCTCTACCAGCTAAGTGACCTTGAACGGACTGCCTAAGCTCCCTGGGCCTTAGTCCTCTCATCTGTAAGATGGGGGTAGCAAATGACACTGATTTCCTAGGATATGACATGACCAATACTCTTCTATTCTACGCTGGTTGCTGGTTTTTGGGGAAAAATGGGAGAGAACATTGGGATTAACATATTATGCTTATTACTGCAAGCCTCTCTGCTGTGGCTTCATCCCATTTTGCAGAAGCAGCTCAGAGCCGAACTTGTCCATGAACTTTCCTTAGTGAAGGGACTATGTCTGCTTTATTTACCACTACATCTCTAGCACCTAGTACAGAACCTGAGACCCAGTAGGTGCTCATAAATACTTGAGTGAATGACTGAGTGGTAACATTTTTTTATTCCCCCAGGACCCTTGTGAGGATAAATATTCATATTGCTATTGTTTCTATTCACAGTTGAGGGACAGGAGCTCCAGCAAGGTTAAGTGACTTGTGCATAAACACACAGCCTGAAGCAGAACAGGCAGACTCAAACGTCAAACCCCATGCTCTTTCTTCCTCCACACCGTGCTACTCTCTGAACTCCTGTTCATCCTGTCCTATTTTCTGCAGATTTCTTCTAGCCAGTGGGGCCATTCCTGATTGCAGCGTCATCTCCGAATTCTATGACTCATATCTGAATCACAGAACTGTTAATAGTTGAAGGGGACTTCTGATGTCATCTGGACCTCCCACCCATTGTGGAAATTTCCTCCACACTGTCTATCTATCCAGTACTTGAATGCCTCCTGTGACGGAACACTCATTTCTCCTTCTGGAATTATCGAGTTCTATGACTAGACAGAGAGTTCTGTGTCTATGGGCCAACACGCCTGTCTTTAATTTCAATGCCTTGGGCTTACGTCATCTAAGATACACAGAATAGATCTGCTGCCCCTTCCACAAGACAGCCATTCAGATATTCGGGCAGTTCTCACATCTTTTCAGAGAATTTTCCTCTTCAAGACAGATGGTGTCCGTCCTAGACCATCTCAACAGGCTGTCCAAAGTGTTTTGAGCAGTGGCATCCCCTACTGGTTAAGGTATGAACTGCACCAAAGGGCTTCCTCGGGAGCCGGGGCACTGAGTGTGTGGTGTGAATAAAATACCACTTATTTTGAAGAGTCATCACTTTAGACTCATACCTGATTGTTTCCAGTGTCTGTCTTAAAGAGTGTCACGTGAAGACTCCATTCTAAGGTCCCTTGCCAATCATGAGGTCTCTGACAAGCTATAGGTTTGGGATTTCAAAGTTAAGAGTTCAAAAGACTTTTCCTCTTCCTTTTTTTCTTTTTTCTTTTTTCTTTTTTTCTTTTTTGAGATGGAGTAATGCTCTGTTGCCCAGGCTGGAGTGCAGTGGCGTGATCTTGGCTCACTGCAAGCTCTGCCTCCCGGGTTCATGCCATTCTCCTGCCTCAGCCTCCCAAGTAGCTGTGACTACAGGTGCCCGCCACCACGCTCGGCTAATTTTTTTTTGTATTTTTAGTAGAGACGGGGTTTCACCGTGTTAGCCACGATGGTCTTGATCTCCTAACCTCGTGATCTGCCCGCCTCAGCCTCCCAAAGTACTGGGATTACAGGCGTGAGCCACCGCGCCCGGCCCAAAAGACGTGTCTTCTAACAAAATGTTTGGAAGGACAGATATAAAAATACATGCTGTGTTACAGGATTATGGTGATTTTTCTTTTTTCTAGTTGTATTTATTTTCTAATATTTTGACAGTTAACCTTTTGTTATACGAAGGAAAAGAACAATAAAAACTTATTAAAAAACGTGAAACTCTCCCCCCCACCTTCTTTTTCTTCCTTCTGAGGCTGTTTATCATGGCGTGGGTCATGGGACTACAACTAGGACAAGCTGCCACCCTGTGGACAAGAGTGCCTTGGTAATGTCTCCATGGTGGCTGCATTGGCCTGGCTCCCTGCAAGTATGGTCAACTGGACTCAAGCAGCACAGTTTCACCCTCAAGCTGGGCTTCTCAACAGGGAGGTCAGGTAGTTCTCCACATCCCCCACTCCATCCTTGGCTCATGCTGCCTTCAGGTTTTGTTTTCTATCCTTACCTCTTGAAGTCAGCCCAGCACTGAATGGTCAGTGGTCATTCCCTAGGAGTCCCGGACTCCCCAGCTCTTCATCCTTCTCCTTACTTCCTAGCACACCCTCAGTTGCCTGCTCTTCCCTCCATGTGAGCCTAGAGCAGCTCCAAATGATAACAGGTCAGAAGGCATCAGGGATTAGAAAAACAAGTCCCCATTTAAATGAAGAGCTATGGAGCAGCCGCATGGTTTTTCTCATGCAAGTTCACAGCTAGCTAGGCTTTACTCCAGCCCCAGCATCAGCCGGGGCATTCTCTCTCCGCTCTGAGGTCTGGGAGGACCTGGGTGCTGGGAAGACTTACCCGGTAGCCTCTCACTGCAGCACATGTCCAGGGCTCCTCCCTCGGAGTCATCAGCAGCGTGGTTCTCTCTCTCACTCCTGCAGCAGGATGGAAAAGGTGAGATGACGCTGTTGAGCCAGGATCAAGACAAAAACCCTGAGCAAAGATAAGAAGCCTCCCTCTCCTGTATTCTGTATCCTTTTGGATAACTCCACCCCATCAAAGGGACCTGAGGAAACTACCAGCCTATTGACGGGTCAAGCTGCAGAGGCAGGAGCAGAATTTTGCATGTGTCTTCCTCGTGGAATCAGTGGCAGCAGTATCATCACAACCATCATCATCATCATCACCATCATCATCTCTACCACAGAAGGAGGATTTACTATATGCAAGCACCTTGCAAACTTTACCACATTAAATCCTCACTATGACCTCATGAATGAGGGATCATTAAACAGGCTCAGAGAGGTGAAGTAACTTGTCCAAGGTCACACAGCTCAACAGAATAGAGAGGAGTTTGAAATTATGGCTTAGGACTCTGGGCTCACGCTCTCACTGCTGTGCTATTCTGTCTCCTAGTTCCAGTGGTTTTGAACAATGGGTGGACAAGAAGAGGGCTCTGAGTAACCCACAATCCTGTGTCCAGCTCTCCAAGATATGCAAGTCCCATCTGCCCCAGGCAGTGAAAAGTGGCATGCAGAACTCTTCTCCAGAAATAGCTACAAAAAGTAGTTCTATACATGTTTTATATAGTCTAAATATTTCCTTCCTGAAATCAGAGAACCCTCTTTCTAGCCTATCAGGGCACCTTGTAGGACAGTATGGGGGTCTAGTTTTTCTCCTTTACCTGGTAAGCTGGAAAAAGGTTGCTGGAGATCAGCCAGACTCCACGAAGCATCTTTAGATATATCTTGAGAGCAACCACTTGGCTCACAGGGGTTCTACCCTGGGAACGGTCTGAAATGCAGCGTGGGCTCCAGTGGCCTTGTCTGCCTTTCATGTCTCTGACCCTTGGTAGTAGCTGATGACTGATTCAAGGCTGGACACACAAACCAGCCTGGGTCAATCAGATCTTCTCCCTTGCACATTGAAAATGCATTCTGGCCACTTTGCTTGGCTGAATCATGATAGCCAGAGTGCCCCGGAGAGAAGACCTGCAAACATCTGCTGATGAGGGCCTGAGAGCCGCGTTGTTCCCATCTGTACTGAGTCTTGGACAATATGTCCGTCAAGACCACAAGATGGCCATGGATTCTTCCAATAAATCTCCACATTTTAGCTTATGCCAGTGGGATGTGATTTCTGAAACTGGCAACCAAAAGAACCTTTGACATAGCCTTGCTAGCATACTTCCAGGAATTTCAGAGGCTCAGCTGCCTCTCTGCCCCTGAGTCCTGCTATTCTGCTTCTTGGACTGGCCCTGGGGCCTGTTTCATGCCTAACTCCAGATTTTAAATAATTAAGGGCAGAAAGGCCGGGTTCAGGGTGTCCCTTCTCTCTCTGATATCTTCTTTTTCAACTGGCATTATATTATTTTATTTTTTCCTCAACCCAATTGCCAGGGTCTCTGAGAATCACAAGTCCTAGAGCCCCCCAGCACTCCTGCAGAGAGGAGGTCACTCCCTTCAAGGTAACTTTAAGTGCTTTCTTTAAATGTCTCTGGAGTCCCTTCATCTTTCTCCCTCCCCATCTTGGTCCCAGTCACCATTATCTCTTGCCTAGATTGCTGTGGCAATATTTTAACTGGTTGCTGGCATCCACTCAGGCTGGCCTCCAAAACATTCTCCACATGGCTCCAATGCTTATGGCATAGAAAATCTGTGCAGTTTACAACCTGCACAACTGGATGTGGAAGTCCCCTCTGCCCCAGGCAATGGAAAGTGGCATGGTGAACTCTTCCCCAGAAGAGAAGAGCTAGAATCAATTCCTCAAAACTCAATGTTTATCATATAACCTTTCTGGAAAAAATATTTTCATGGCATCCTTATTGTACTTAGAATGAAGAGAAAAATCCTTTGGCATAGTTCACTAGATGTTGGGTGGTCTGGTCCCTGTTGATCCCTCCCTCAGCCCATGTCCCTCTCCTCCTTGACCTCTGCACTCCAGCCACACTGGGAAGGCTCTTTCCTCACAGTGCCTTTCACATGTTTTTCTCTCTACCTACTACCTAGAGAGGTTCTCTAGCTCTACTTCTTGGTACTTTTTACTCATGGTATGCACTTGATGCAGTTAGAAATGTCACTGTAATTTATGCCGTTATTCAACATCTGTCTTCATCATTAGACTGTAGCTTTCATGAAGGCAGGGTCCACTATTTCTGTTTTATTTACCATCATATCTTCAAAGCCTTGCACAGTGCATGGTTCGTAGCAGGATGTTCAATAAACAAACACTTATGGAATAAGTAAATGTTGACCTGACGTTCTTGAGAAAACATTAGGAGCCTCAAACACAGCCATCATCTGAGCTGCTTTGTGGATGGGTCTTTGCTAAGTAGCTGGGAGCTCACCTCCATAGCTATTGTCCACAGAAGTCAGAGAATCACAGACCTGGAAGGCCTCTCATTTTACAGAGGAGAAACTGAGGCAGAGGATGGAGTCTGACTTGCCCCACATTTTATATTGAGTTGGTGGTGGCCACAGGGATTGTGTTTGAGAGCACCCACCTCCAAACTTCCAATCCTCAACTTGTTCTTTCCTCACCCTAAAGAGCACCCAGCTGGACGGCAGCACCATGAGGGCTGACCCCTGGCTGGATACAGAAAGGCACAGTATCCAGATACCTCTGGAAGGGGACCCGTGTGTGACTCACACCTGCTTTCACACCTTAAGCCTCTCAGGCCCCAAGCTGTGTTCAGAATAGCTCAGTGCTGCATGTGTGCAGTGGACTCTATAAATAAGCTTCCTAGAAAATGACTAATTTCATAACCAGAAAAGCAGAACGAGTAGCACCTCTTGACTGCAGAGGAAAATGGAGCAAGAGCCTGCTGCTCTTCCCTGTAGTCGAAGGACTCCAGGCAACCCCAGCCAAAGCCTGCACGTCCAGGCTGTCCAGAGGAGGGTTTAATTAGCTTTCCAAAGAAAATAGATGGCTCATTCAGGCTGGATGGGGAACCCAGTCTCTGGGCGCTGCCTTCCTCCCTCCCTACCAAGAGCAGAAATAGCTGATTTTATTGGATTGCTACGGCTCCTGCTCTCTCCTTCCCCACTTCTATCAGCCAGGCAAGAGGAACAGAGAACCAGCCTGTGACAACAGCAGCCACTTGCTGGGCTGCCCCCTCCACTGCTTCCTTTATAACCAGAGAACACGAGGGATGAAGGGACTTGGAAATCACCCAGCCTGCCCCCACTTCACTGATGGAGGATGTCCCAGAGTGAAAGCAGCTTCCCAAAGCCATCATCACATTCAACAGGCATGTGCTCAGCACCTCCTGTGAGCAAGGCCTGGAGCTGCCCTAGGAATATAGTGATGAATAATCCAGGTCCCTCCTTGCAGGCTCCCAGTCTTCTCAGGGAGACAGACATGCAGACACGACCGTACCCTGATGCCTGCTTTAATCGATGTATGCATGTGACCACCTTGGGGAAGGCTCTGCTCATTTGTAGGGAGGGGCAAGGGGAAGAGGAAGTCTTCTCCAAAGGGGACACAGGAGCTGGTTTTAATTGTTTTTAAATTTAATTAATTAATTTTTGAGATGGAGTGTCACTCTGTTGCCCAGGCTGGTGGAGTACAGTGGCACTATCTCAGCTCACTGCAACTTCCGCCTCCCCGGTTCAAGTGACTCTCCGGCCTCAGCCTTCCAGTAGCTGGGATTACAGGTGCCCGCCACCACGCCCAGCTAATTTTTGTATTTTTAGTAGAGACGAGGTTTCACCATATTACTCAGGCTGGTCTCAAACTGCTGACCTCAGGTGATCCTGCTTGCCTTGGCCTCCCAAAGTGCTGGGATTACAGGTGTGAGCCACCGTGCCCGGCCAGGAGCTGTTTTTTTAAAATATGTTTTTAGGTGAATGAGGGGTTGGGAAAAGGATTTCTTGGGTAGAGCAAATAGAAAAAGTGAGGCATGGAGACCCAAGATGTATGGAACATCTGGTGCAATCAGAAGTAGGCTGGTCAGTGGGATGGAGCAGCAGATGGGGGCTAGGCCTCAGCAGAGGCACGTGGGCAAGAAGCAGCCTAGAAGCTAGAAATCCTGCCTCCTGAGGGTGGGGGAAGCCCTCTTCCACTTGATCATACGGCTTCCCTGTGGCTTCCCTGCACCAAGAGTGACGCTGGCTCTCTCACACCTGGTCTGGCTGGGTAGGTCTGTAACAGGAAGTGGGGGAGCAGCAGCTTATGTTTAAGGAATGGACTTTAGACTCAGCTGGTAGCATCTGATCTGGTCTGAAACTACTCTTTTTACTGTGCTAAAATTCCCATAGCATAAAATTCAACATTTTGACCATTTTAAAGAGTACAATCCAGTGGCATTTAATACATTCATAACATTGTACAACCATCATAAAGATCTGCTTCCAGAATATTTTTGTCACCCCAAAAGGAAATCCTGTACCCATTAAGAAGTCACTCCCTGTCCTCCTCCCTCCAGCCCCTGGCAACTGCTTATCTGCTTTCTGTATCTATGGGTTTGCCTATTCTGGTTATTTCATATAAATGGAATCATAAAATATGCAGCCTTTTGTGTTTGGCTTCTTGCACTTAGCATAATGTTTTCTAGGTTCATCCAAGTCCGTAGCATGCATCAGTACTTCATTGCTTTTCATGGATTCCTTTTCATGGCTGAATAATATTCTACTGTAGGATGGACAATGTTTTATTTATCTGTTCATCAGTTGAACATTTGGGTTGTTTACATCTTTTAGCTATTTGTGAATAGTGCTCCTATGAACCAAACTGCTCTGTTTCCACTCTCCTCCCATCACGCTTGTGGTTTTGGGCAATGCTTTCTGCACTCTGGGTCTGAGGCCTCACTTATGAAAATAAGGTGGTTGGACTCTAAGCCCATTGCAACTCGAAAGCCATCACCTTCCTTGGCTCATTCGTATGTGTGAAGGTAATGTGTTGTGCAGCTAGCTACGCCACCAGTGCTGGGTGCTGGAGATCCAGCCTAGATGACCCACCCCATTTTCCAGAAGCTCACGGCCAGTGCAGCAGACATAGAACAGATGCTGCCATGGGCTGGGTGAAGTTCTAATAGAGGCACCGCCCCTCTGCCTGGGGGGTGGAGTGGGGGATGGGGGATGGGGGATGAGGGATGGGGGATGTTATTAGGAGATATCCTAGAGTCTCCTTACATGAGGTCCCAGCTTTGCCCAGGACTTATGTAGAGAAAGAGCTGGCTGGTTTGCTGAGCCAGTCACGGAGCCTGAGCCTGCTTCCAAGGTAGGTGAGGAGCAAGGGAGAACTGGGATGCTGAAGCCAGGATTCCTGGGTGTGAGGCTGAGCCAAGCCCAGGCAGACATGCCTTCTATTCTGGGCTTTGTGCTCCTGGTACCCCGTAAACATCCCTCACTACCAAGGTGGGGCTCTTATCACCCTCTTAAAGCTCCAACCCCACCTGACATCTCTATTCGCTGAATTGAACCTGTCCACTCCTCCTTTCGAGCCCTGTTTGTGCTGTTCCCTCAGCCTGGAAGATCCTTTTCCCCTTTTGTCAAATCTTACTCATTCTCCAAGGTGCGACTCAGGCGGTATGTCTTCCACGGAGCACTCCCTGATCTCTCAGGAAGAACTGCGTCCTCCCACTTCTGGGCTCCCCCACACACCTGGTTCATATGTCCCTTTGTCTCTTACTTTGTTCTGCTGCTATAGTTAGCTGTTTATGCACCTGCCTCCCCCACCAACTTCCGACTTTGGAGCATCCTTACCCCCTCAACCACCTCTGCATCCCATGTGTTTAGCAGAGGGCCTGAGCCTGTTGATGTACATGTTAAAGGCCAAATGCAGGGTCTCAGGGTTGGTAGCTTTAGGGGCTCTAGGAAGGCAGATTCCAGCTAGGAGCCTCCCAATTAAAGAAGATGGCCAAACCATAGCCAGGAAGAGGCCCATAACGCCATCCAGATTTTCATCAGCATGTTCAGCAGGCAGGGGGCAGAGGACATGCTGGTTTCATGGAAAAGGAATGATCAGGATGACCACCTCATGAGTATGAGTCATGTGCCCCAGAGCATCCAGATGGAGACTTGGCCTTCTCAGTGGGTGGGCTGCAGGGGGACGGCATAAATGCTCACTCACCTGGCTCCCTCATAATTCATTCCCAAGGTGTCTGGATGGGGAAGGGTGCCATCTTTCAGCGCAGGAAGCTTTCTCAGCAAAAAGCAAGCTGGAGATATAAATGAAGGAGAGAGGGCAGCTTCAGATCATCCAGATGGGAAAACGGGGGCAAAGAGAGATTAAGTGACTAGTCTCCAGTCACACAGTGTGCCAACAATTTGTTTTCAGGTAGTCAAAATCCTGATTTCCTGTTGGGAGTCACCTTTCTCCTCCCCTGGTGCCCTGCTTGTCCCTTGCTACAACAGACAGCCCAGAATCAGAACTCAGTTACCTGTTATTTGTATCATACCCCAAAGCCTTCTAATAAATATCTTTTCTGCCTAAGTTACTCAGAGTCCTCTTCTGTTGCTGGCAACCAAATAACCCAGACTGATGCGTGCAGCAAACTCGTGGAAAGAATAGGCTCTAAGCCCAGGACTCCCAATGCTTAGTTCACTGCTATTTCCATCCTGCCAAGCTGCCTACCCTCCTTGCCCAGCTGTCCACTGTCCAGCCATCTGTCCTCACGTCTGAGCAGACTGCAAACTTGAGTGTTCTGGATCCCAAACACAGGGTCTGAGTGTTCTCTGCTTGGGATGTGCCCAGACAAATGACTTCCCTTTCATCCCTGCTCTTCTCTGAGTGGGAGAAGCAGGGTGTGGGCATGGCAGAGACCCCAGGGAAGAGAAGATGAAAAGTGCAGGGTAGGCCCAGCCTGCTGAGGGGCTTAGGCAACAGTTGTCCATTTTTCATTTGAGTCTGATTCAGGGATTGGACCATTCATTTGTTCAACCCGTTTACTAAACACTTCCCATGTTCAGGCTACGTGTGGGACCCTGGGAATACAACGAACGACAAGCATCTCGTGGGGGATGTAGGTAAGAAGAAAAGGCAATGGCGACACAGGTGACCCGTGTGCAGGGAGACGAGCAGGGTGCCCTGGCAGTGCCAGCCAGACCCCTAAGGAGGCAGAGGACTCAGGAGAGTTTCGGTTCCCAGGAAGGGTCATCTCTGATGAGATGTGAAAGAGGAGTCGGGGGGAGAGGCTGTGGGATGAGACAGGAGGGGGTGGAGCGCTCCAGGTAGAATGAGGACATGCAGATGGGCCTGGAATTGACACAAAGCAGGGCACATTCAAGGACTAGAAAGAAATGTAGTCTAAAAAGGGAGTGTGGAAAGGGGGTGTGGTGTAGGACGGGACAATCTACTGAACCGCTCACTTGTAATTTTTTCCTCATCCCTCCCCTTCTTTCCAGAGAGGTAAGGCAGACCTACACTCCCTTGGGAGAGACAGCTTGGCTGCAGGATCAAAGGCCAAGTTCTTGGAGGAGCTATCCTTCCAGTCTTTGTTCTGTGAAAGCTGGAGCACCTGGGGATGGGGTGTCTCTTGGTCAGGGAGGTGGGGGTGTGAGGAAGGGGAGGGGGTCTCCGGGCCTGGGAAGGTGACAGAGCCCATCAGTTCCATGACTGGTGCCTGGTGTGTGGGTGGGTGGTACTGAGTGCAGAGAGAGGGCTGGATCTCCACTCCAGGGCTTCTGCTGCACCCCACACGGCACCATCTCAACAGAAGACACACAGTCTGCAGACCCAGAGGGGCTCTTCAGGTGGGGCTGGGATATCTCAGCTATAATCAGCGGGGTTTCCTTGAAACATCCCTGGCATGGTGGTCACGGCAGTGGGTTGGGGTCACTCCAGTGACGACTGGGATTGAATTTCCTACAGGGTAGGGTTGCTGGGGAGCTCTGAGTCTGGACTAATTTCATTTAAGGAGCACAATGAGACATTTCTTCCATACCTGATATTAAGGATTAAAAAAATCAACCAGTTCTAGGAATAGATTCTTGCCTTGGGAGGCAGGAGACCAGCTAAAAGGTGAGTGTGACAATCAGATAAGTGATGGCGCATCCTAGCCTGGGACTGCAGCTGGGGACTGCCCCCTTGCTGGGCCCACTTGCTCCAGTCACTCTGATTTCAGACCATAACCGTCTCCTCATCACCCCCATGAACATGAAGCACATCCTTCCTGTCACCCCTTTGCTTAGGCTGTCTCTCCTGCCTGGAAGGCCATCACCTCTTTGCACCCCTCCTTAAAATCCAACTCAGACTTTAAGCTCCAGCTTAATCTTGAATTACTCTAGGAAGCCTTCCCAGGGGACAGGTCTTCACTCTGCTCTAGTCAAACTGTGTGGCTCTGGGAAAGTGTCTTTATAACTCTGAGCCTTACATTTTTCTCATATGTCTAACACGGATGACAATACCTTCCACACAGGATTGCGGTGAAGACCACCAGTGAATGAGAAAGGTGAATGTTGACTATCATGGTGACTGTTGAACACCAGGTGCTCAGGACCTGTGCAAACAACCAACAAAGGCACAGCAGAGAAGAGAAATGAGGGTGTTGGTAGTGGGGAAGCAAGTGTAGACAATGTATAAACTCCTAGGAAAGGGCTGGAACCTAGCTTCTAGAAAGGGCAAAGGGCTTTGAACCATGCCAAGTTGTCTGGGGCAGCCTTTGGACAAGAGAGGCATCCCAGGACCACGTGGCCTCCCTTGCTGACAACAGAAAGGCACTGTTGGACCTGCAGGTGTCTGTGGTCTGGTCCAAAGGTTCAGTATGAACTGAATTTACCAGCTTCCCCCTGTACTCTGAGGAGGAGGGGGCTGGAGGGAGATTTGAGGAGCCCCCGTCCGGCCAAATTCCTATTGGGTGGGACGGGAGCAGGAGAAACATACACAGATTCTTTGCTGGCTTTGGCCACCCTGCTGGGACCAAAGTAGCAGGGGCTAGCTGCATAGGCAGCATTGAGAGAGAGCAGGGGCTCATGGCTGAAGCCAACACATTCTGTCCTAAATACATCTTTGGGGTGGAGGGTCAGAAATTCACAGTGATTCAGCTCAGACTCTGTGGACTCTCCCAGCCTCTTCTCAGGGCCACTCTGGCTTTCTTTTAAAATATACACTTTTTAAATTTCATGGTCAGATTGGTGAGGATGGAAGGGAATACGAGGAGGTGATCAGGGAGAGGATGGAAGCAGCAAAAAGGGCAGAAGCAATCTTAGGGCCACCTGTTCAGTAACATCTTAGCCCCTGACCGAAGAGGATAACAATGACAGTCTCTTCACAACAGAAAGGGCAGCTATCACTACTGCACCTGGACCACACAGGCCAGGCACTGCTCTGGTGCCTTGCATGTGTTAGCAAATTCAATCCTCATAGCGGCCCCTGGAGAAACCTGCTAACATTCCCCGCATTTTCTAGAGGAGGAAATGGAAATTCAGAGAAGTGAAGTTACCCACCCAAGGCCACACAGCTAGTCATCACAGAGCTTCCCCCACTGCCCACATTCCTAACCTCTTTCACTTTTTAGCTTTTGGTAAGAAAAAATATTCTGCAAATACACCTCTGTGAGGAGACTGCACATCATGGCAGTCGCCTTCTACATGCTCTTCTTAAAAAATCCTCACCATAAAATCTATGTGAGTAGCATGTGATGATCCCCATTTTTACAGCTGAGAAAACTAAGGCTCAGGGGGTGAAGTGACCCAAGTGAATGAGTGAAGGAGCAAGAGGGAGATCCCTGTCCCTGTGTCCCTGCTTGGGCTCATTGCTGTTCTCTCCAGAAGAACGACTGGAAGTCCTGCGCTGGACCACGACCTCGGGTTTCTCCACTTGAAGCAGCAGCCCAGGGAGCAGGCTTTGGAAGGCTAGCTTGCATGGGGAGTTTGGGAGGCTGGCTTGGGTGGGGAGCCTGCGATGGTGGCAGCTGTGTTCCATCAGTGCCGTGGCAAATACACTCACTGGCCCTGGGCTCTAGTCCCAGGCTACTATGTGACCTTGGGCTAGTCATTTCCCTTATCTGAAACTCAGTAGCCCCAAATGAAAACCAAACCGGCTGAATGAGACGACCTCTAAGGGCCTTTCCTTAGAGGTCAGGCTTCAATTCCGGGCCTGTCAGGTTTAATGAGGCAGAGGGTGGAACGGCAGTGAACCAGCAAAGGATGCTCACAGCATCAGGGAAGCATGCCTTGGTCCATGCAGCCCAACCTTCAAGCGTGGAGGGCAGATCTGGCCTGAGCCAATTATTGACAGAGTCCAGGTTCAGCTGTGACTTGATGCTGTGGGTGGTCCGACCTGATTCTAAATGGTGCAGCGGTCAGGGACCCAAAAGATAGAAAGGCAGGATTTTGGAGTTCAAAGGTTATCTGGTCTGAACCTCTGTTCTCCAAGACTCTGAAAACATTCCATTCTGCTCCCTCTCCCCACACCTGCCCCCAGGTATGCAGTTTAATTTACAGGGAGAAAATAGCAATCACAAATGCAAAGGTGTGATCACACCTCTTGTGGGCATCTCACGGTATTTCCGTTCAGTTACATGCTTGCTTCTACCTATAATGCCTTAGGATGCACTTTTCCCTCCACTGGAAAGCCCCCTTTTCCCTTCTTTGCTTGGAAAATTCTTATTTGCCTCTTAAGACTCTGTTCAAATGTCACCTCCTCAATAGAACCCTCCCCAACTCCCTTAGGAAGAACTGGGTACTGTCTTCTGTTCTTACCTCTTATGTGTTGATGCCAGTCTCCCTGCCTCATGCAGAGCTACCTAGACATAAACCTGTGGTCTATGATTACTGCAGCCTCCTTTTATTGCAGGTTTATTGTGTGCTGGATGTCGTGCCAAGCACTGTACATTTATGACATCATTCACTTCTCACTATAACCCTATGAGGTAAACAGTCATCCTCCACCTACACGTGGAGATTGGGACTTGGAGAGACTAAGCCATCTGCTCAAGGCCATAAAGTTGGTACGTGGCAGAACCAGGCTTCAAACTCAGTTTATCTCAACTCCAGGCTTTATTTAAATCACAAGGTTTCTAGCATCTGATATGGACTTTTCTGTTTCCCATGTCCAATACTGTATCTGGCACCATGCAAATGTTAAAAAAAATGAAAAGTGGGGTAATGTTTGAACATTTACAAATGGCTCATTAAAAACATCATAAAAGGCCAGGCATGGTGGCTCACACCTGTAATCCCAGCACTTCGGGAGGCCGAGGTGGGCCTCCTGAGGTCAGAAGTTTGAGACCAGCCTGACTAACAGAACATGGTGAAACCCCGTCTCTGTCAAAAATACAAAATGAGCCAGGAGTGGTGGTGGGCACCTGTAATCCCAGCTACTTGGGAGGCTGAGGCAGGAGAATCACTTGAACCAGGGAGGCGGAAGTTGCAGTGAGCAGAGATCGCGCCACTGCACTCCAGCCTGGGTGACACAGTGAGACTCCATCTCAAAAACAAACAACACCATAAAAGTAGTAAACACATAGGCTTTGGCTCTGGACTGTCTGAGTATGAATCAAGGCTCCCTGACTGGCTGCCCGATCTTGGGCAAGACTTTGACTTCTTTGTGCCTCAGTTTCTTAATCTGTGAAGCAGGGATAAGTGTGTCTATGCCTCAAAGGGTTAAAATGAAGATTAAATGAATGTTGATCTTCACACAAAGTTTTTACACGAGATGCATGGAAAATGTGTAGAACAGGGCTAGGAAGCTCCTAAAAATGTTAACTGTCATCATCTTGTGTTTCAGGCTTTGCCTGTTTCCCAGTTAATATAACTTTTCTCCTCCCATGGATAAAGTCCATGAAGGTTCTGGGATGAATCTTGGGGTGTGCTGGTAAACTGGTTCTTAACTTTCTCTTTACTGGACCTGAACTGCTGTATCACTGGGAGCAAGATGAAGTAAACTAGAATATTATGCAGGAATTAAAAAAAAGAATAATGTAGGCCAGGCATGGTGGCTCACACCTGTAATTCCAGCATTTTAGGAGGCCGAGGCAAGAGGACTGCTTGAGGCCATGAGTTCGAGACCAGCCTGGGCAACACAGTGAGATCCCATCTCACCAAAAAAATAGTATGTGAGCGGGGCATGGTGGTACACACCTGTAGTCCCAGCTACTCAGCAGGCTGAGGCAGGAGGATTGCTTGAGCCCAAGACTTCAAGGTTGCAGTGAGCTACGATCGCACCACTGCATTCCAGCCCAGGTGACAGTGCGAGACCCCGTCTCAGAAAAAAAAAAGAAAAAAAAAAAAAAAGCCCTGATTTGTGCCCTCTGCCAATTTTCATGGTGTAATGCTCCCACCATGGCTGATTTCAAGCTATGAATGTGAAGAGTCATGCTGCCAGTCTTAGCAGAGGTCCAGAGTTTTGCTCAATCTGTGCCTCAGTTTCTTCATCTTTAAAACAGATCAGCAGTAGGACCTAACTCAAAATACTGTTGTGAGGAGTAAACCTGAAGCTCTTAGACGAGCACATGGCACGCTGCATGCTCTGTGTTAGCCAATATCACTGTTAAGAGTTTTAACTCAGTCTCACTGCTGCTTATCTTGCTTGGACACTGACCCAACCCCAGCAACTGGCCTTCTGCTCTAACGGGCAGAGTCTCTGCCTTCTAGGATTAGGCCTTGTCCCCTCTTGCAGCTCTCCCTTCTCCCTTTGTCATATAGTTTGTCTATCTGTCCCCGCCCAAATCTCATGTTGAATTGTAATCCCCAGTGTTGGAGGTGGGGCCTGGTAGGTCACGGAGGCGGATCCTGCATGGCTTGTGCTGTCCTGATGAGAGTTCTCACAAGATCTGATCTTTTAAAAGCATGTGGCACCTTCCCCAACTCACTCTCTTGTTCCTGCTTTTGCTGTGTGATGTGCCTGCACCCTCTTTGCCTTCTGATTGTCAGCTTCCTGAGGCCTCCCTAGAAGCCAAGCAGACACCAGTGCCATGCTTCCTGGACAGCCCGGCCATAAGCCAATTAAACCTCTTTTCTTTATAAATTACTCGGTCTCTTGCATTGCTCTAAACAAATTGCTGTACTTCTTTGCACGCATCCATGTCACTTCCCATGATGCCAGGTCCTCCGGGAAGGCATGGAGGTCTCTGCCTCACTGGCAGGAAGTCAGTTTACATTTATCATCTGTAGCCAGAGATCAGACTGTCTTTTTTTGACCACTTTTTTTTTTTTTCAGATGGAGTCTTCGTCTGTCACCCAGGCTGGAGTGCAGTGGTGCGATCTAGGCTCACTGCAGCCTCTGCCTCTTGGGTTCAATCAATTCTCCTGCCTCAGCCTCCCAAGTAGCTGGGACTACAGCAATGCAAGAATGGTCTAATACACCCTGGAACTAGAATTCTGGCCTAGCCTGTGTTGGTTACACACCCACCCTGATCACACACTATTTCATGCCTCTGGTTTCATCCCTAGACTTCCCTCATGCCGCCCTGGGCCTGGGCTGCCAGTGCAGCTGTGCCTTGCTCTGGATGGTCCATGATGACCCCTTCTGGCATCTGCTCTGCTCCTCATTGCTTACAAGGCTCCTTTCTCACAGGGCTGGGATGTCCTTACAGAGGGGAAAGCTGAAGTTCAGAGCTCAGTTTGCTCCCACCTGCAACTAGAGGGGCCCCTAGCTCCTGCCACACCCTGCTGTGAGCTCCAGCTTCTCATCAGTGCCTCCTGCCCCCAGCCCGATTTAACCCTTTTGTGCTCAGGCCTGGCTCAGATCGTGGCAAACTGGGAAGATCTCGGCATCTTTGGGTTTGGTGGAAGAGTCAAACGAGTCAGAAGCAGGGCCTGGAGGGGAAGACACAGAGAGGCAGGGTTTGGAAACATCAGCTGGATTTAAGGCTCTTTGGCCAGGAAACAAAAAAACAGAGTGTGAACTAGGAAAAAATATCCAGGTGGGACCAGGAATCAAGGTTGAAAGGGGCCTGACCTCCTGAATTCAAATTTAACAAATAGCAGCTGCATACCTACTGTGTGCCACATGCTTCTCAGTACTTTACTTCATTAGCTCTTTGAGACAACCCCATGAAGACATCATTATCTCACTCTGCAGGAGCTACAGGCACTTAGAGAGGGTAGGAACTGACATGAGAGGAGGTACGTGGTCTCCCGGATCCTGCTCAGGTGGCCAATGGAGAACACAGGACGGGGCCTGGTCCTGGGCCAAGGATGGCTGAGGCTCTCCTTGCCTCGTGCCAGTGGACAGCTGGAAACCTGGACCCAGGGCAGGCTGTCAACAGAGGTCCTCAGTCATGGGCTGAATTCCTCAAAGCACGACAGACTGACCATTCTGAGGTCGCATATTGTAAGGCAACTGTAGTCCTCCAGGAAAAGGATGAATTCAGAGGCAGAGAGACCCAGCTGAAATGCTGGACTCTGCCACTTTCTCCCCATGGGGCCCTAGGCTGGTGTCCTAACCTCTCTGAGCCTCAATTTCCTCCCATTTAACATGGCAGCGATGAGAGCTATAGGGTTGTGATGAAGCCTGGGAAGCAAGGGCTGTACATAGGGAGAGCTCGGCAGTCCTGGGGCAGGCCTCCTTTTCCATATTTCTGCTGACCTGGCTCGAAGCTTCACTTCCTGTCTCCCTCCAAGTCAACCTCACACAGGAGACACTCCTGTTCTTTGTACCAGGTAGTGCTATCAGCTACAAAGGTCTGCTTCCTAGTTCCTCAGGCTCTGTCAGGTGTTCCTGGAGTTAATGAGAACAATGCAGGCAACAGCAGCTGGAGGATGAGAGGGGTCTTCCCAGCAGAACCTCCTCTGCCCTCTGGAGAGCTCCAGGCTGTTTCCAGGTCCCCAAGTCAGACCCAGAGTCCTAGGAAAGGGCGGGTAAAAGAACTGGAAACTCCACTTCGCAGGATTTCCCAAATCCTCCTCTGCCATGACATCCGCCTGCCCCAGCCATGCTCCCTCCTGCTTTTCTGCCTTAGTCTCTCAGCTCCTAGAGCGGCCCCTAGCTCCTGTCACACCCTGCTGTGGGCTCCAGCTTCTCATCCGGGCCCCTGCCCCCAGCCTAATTTAACCCTTCTGTGCTCAGGCCTGGTTGGGAAAGGCCTTCCTGCCCCTTTCCTCTCTGTGCTGTGGTTTCCTGCCCTTCCAAGGCCCACCTCAGCCCAGGTCTCCAGGAAACCTCCCTAGTGAGTCTAGGGTGTGTTGACTTCTCCTCTGGCTGAATCCTTCCCCTAGCATTTTTTGTGACTTGGAAACTGGTAATGAGCCACACCCTGTCCCTGGCTGCTCCATGGCTCTCTTGTCCATAATTTTGGCTTCTGTAAACTTCCCAGGCTGAGAAGGGGCAAGGGATAGAACTCCTTTATCCACCGCCCCCAACAGAAAGCCAGTGCAGAGGAGAAAAAAAATAGAAGGCACAGGAATGTACATCCAGCTCTTTCCTTTACACTCAGATTTGCAAGGAAGATGGGAAGGAAAGACCAAGTGGGAGAAAAAAAAGAAAGACATGAGTGGAAAGGAGTGGAGGAGGAGGGAAGGGCAGCTGTATGACACTCAGTACCAGGGTCATGAGAGGACAGATCAGGCCCATGATCCAGGTGGCCATGAGTCATGCTTCAGGGCTCTCACATTCTGATTATACAACTCCTAGGCTCGACACAGAGACCTCTTTGAAAACCTTTGAAACTCACCTCCAGTCAGCCTTCCGTGATTGACTCTGATCTCTGCCCCTGCTCCCCTTGACTCCCTGAGCTGCACTACTTTGCACTCATCCATGTCACTTCCCATGATGCCAGGTCCTCCGGGGAAGGCATGGAGGTCTCTGCCTCACTGGCAGGAAGTCAGTTTACATTTATCATCTGTAGCCAGAGATCAGACTGTCTTTTTCTGACCACTTTTTTTTTCAGACGGAGTCTTCCTCTGTCACCCAGGCTGGAGTGCAGTGGCGTGATCTAGGCTCACTGCAGCCTCTGCCTCTTGGGTTCAATCAGTTCTCCTGCCTCAGCCTCCCAAGTAGCTGGGACTACAGGCGCCTGCCACCACGGCCGGCTAATTTTTGTATTTTCAGTAGAGACGGGGTTTCACCATATTGGCCAGGGTGGTCTCAAACTCCTGACCTCAAGTGATCCACCCGCCTCGGCCTGGTGCTGGAATTACAGGCATGAGCCACTGTGCCCGGCTCCATCTTTATTAGCTCCAGAGTGTGGTTCAGAATACGTTTTGCATTTTAAACCCAGTTTGTCTCTGAGATAATCTTGCTATAATCTTGTATCAATTTCTTTAATATCAGGCTCTGTACTGAGCCTTGGGGGACACACAGATAACTAAGAGCCAGTCCCTGCCCTCCACCCAGCATTCAGCATAGTGAGTTGAGTGAGAAATGCATTAAGGGCCCACTGAGGCTGTCTTATGGGAGTACTCAGGAGGGCACAAAAATAGAGTCTGGGAAGCTGCACAGAAGAGACCCGAAGGACAACCAGGAGTTCACCAGATACAGGGAGGACATTCCAGTCAGGGAACACTGCAGGGCAAAGGCCCGGAGAGATGAAAGCACAAGGTACACTAGGCAGAGGAGGCACCTCAGTGTAGCCACAGAGTAGACATAAGAGGGACTCTTGTCACACAGCAGAGGGCTTCATGCATCAGCCTAAGACACACTGACTTTGACTCACAGACCATTTTTTTCTCAGGGGGACAGAGCAGGTATTGCCATGCTAGCTGGCATTTAGAAATCTGTGTGTATATCAGGAGTTAGTGGGGAAAAAGTGACAACATGGATGGATCTCAAAAACTATGTCTTTTTACCTTTTTTTTTTTTTCTTGGAGATGGAGTCTCGTTCTGTCATCCAGCCTCGAGTGTAGTGGCACAATCTCGGCTCACTGCAACCTCCACCTTACAGGTTCCAGCGATTCTCCTGCCTTAGCCTCCCGAGTAGCTGGGACTACAGGTGTGCACCACCATGCCCAGCTAATTTTTGTACTTTAATAGAGATGGGGCTTCACCATGCTGGCCAGGCTGGTCTTGAACTCCTGACCCTTGGGTGATCCACCTGCCTCGGCCTCCCAAAATGCTGGGGTTACAGGTATGAGCCACTGCATCTGGCTTTTTAAAAACTATTTCATGACACAAAAGAGCACATACTATATGATTCCACTTATATGACGATTAGGAACAGACAAAATCCATCTACAATGATAGAAATGGGAACAATCATTATCTCTGAACTTTCGGGGGTGATGGAAATCTTCTGAGTCTTGCTCTTGGTGATGGTTATATGAGCTCATGCAGTTGTCAAAATGCACTGAACAGAACACTTAAGATCTGTACATTTGACTGCTTGTAAAATAAACCTGAAGAACATGTGTGAGCATTTTTGGTTGTTATAATAACTGAAGGGTGCTACAGGCAAATCTATAGGAGATGGGGCCAGGGATGCTTTCATAGCAAAGAACTTTCCCAACCAAAGGCCAGTAGGTCCCTGTTGAGAAATACAGCTGCAAGCCATGGGGAGCTGCAGAAGGACGGAAACACCAGAGAGACCTGGCCACATCTGTAGTTTGGTAAGACAAGGCTCTGGTGGTGGTGGCAGAATCTTGGGACAGTGATGTGGCACAGAAGGTAGACATATGATCTTCACTGCCACTCCTAGGCCTCATATTTGCCTCTTAGCCCATTGGCCTGATGCTGTCCTGGAGGGGCCCCAGGAGGTCACTCTGAGGCACCTCAGATGCTGACCAGCTAGGGAAGGAGCAGAGGCAGCAGATGGTAGTGGGAAATGGCAATGCCTCACCCCCAGCCTCCCGGCCTCATGATAAGCACCAAGGATAAAAGTGATCATCTTCCTCTGAAGTGGAGTCTCAGTGAGGGGGGTCTCCCTGAGTGTCTGGAGTCACTGCAAGCAGGGCTGAACGCTACTGCTGCTACTATAGAAAGCACTGTTTTACATCACAGGCTAAAGAAGAACACAGCTGACTTGCATGAAAATACTCACCTGACCCCACCCTTCAGAAAGCCTTCTCTGACCTCTGTCCTGGGCAGGTGTCTCTCCTGTGTTCCCACAGCCCTACAGAACACAGTTACTGCCTAGGTTTGAATTCTGGCTCTGACACTTACTTGCTGTGCATACCTGAAACGGAGTTACTCAAGCTCTCTGTTTCCTCACCTGCAAATTGAGGATAACAGAAACCGTCTTCACTGAACTGTTACCAAGATTGAGATAATGCAGTAAGCACTCAGTAAGAGCGAGTGCTTATGGTGAGCCTAGAATGCATCAATACAGACCACTGTTGCCAGGTGACTCCTCTGGTGCCTCCACTAGACGTTAAGCTCCTTGTGGGCAGGGTCCTTGTGGTCATGTTGATTGCTGAGGGCCTTGTGTCCACCACAGTGCCTGGTACAGTAAATACTTGCATGCTTGAATGAATTCCACCCACTAAGATCTCTCCTGAGAGCTTTCTTTTTCCACCCACAATGCCTCTAAATCACAACAATTCTTCAGAAATGGAGCCAGACTCATTTGTATTCTGTTCCTTCTTCTCTCTTCTGTTACCTCCATGGCCATGCAGAACCCAAACAACATTTAGTTTTTAAATTAACAGCTTCTTCCTGGACTCTCTACTCCTAAGACTTCACTCAGTGGTCTTCATACTGGGCATGCAAAAATCCTTTTTAAAAAATGCACCCCGCACCTCTCAAAAAGTTAAACACAGAATGACCATACGATCCAGCAATTCCACTGCTAGGTATATACCCCAAAGTGTTGAAAGCGGGGGCTCAAACAGATCCTTGCACACCGATGTTCATAGCTGTATTATTCACAATAGCCAAAAGGTGGAAACAGATGAATGGCTAAACAATGTGGTATATCCATACAATGGAATATATTCAGCTTTAAAAATGAGATTCTGATATATGATACAACAGAGATGATCCCTGAAAACATTAGGCTAAGTGAAAGAAACCAGACAAGAAAAGACAAACATGATGCCACTTACATGAGGTACCTAGGATAGGTGAATTTATGAAGACAGAAAGTAGAACAGAGGTCACCAGGGGCTGGGGGAGATGGGAATGAGGAATTAGTATTTACTGAGTACAGTGATTCAGTCTGGTAAGATAAAAAGGTTCTGGAGATGGACAGTGGTGATGGTTGTATAACACTGTGAATATACTTAACGCCACAAAATTATACACTTAAAATTGGTTAAAATAGTAAATTTCATGTTATGTGCATTTTACCACAATTTAATAAAAGCCTCCCACACCAAACAAAACACTGGAAGGACAGACTTCCCTCTGAAATCTGACAGAGCTGCATGCCCCTTTGCCAACCCTAGTGCTCTGTGACCTTGACCTCCTGGCCCATGATCTATCTTCCTCTCCATCCTCTCCTTGGTTTCAGCTCTTGTCTTCCCTGTTCTTTTTTTCTTTTTGAGACAGGGTCTCGCTCTGTCACCCAGGCTGGAGTGCAGCGGCGTGATCTTGGCTCACTGCAACCTCTGCCTTCTGGATGCAAGCAATTCTCCTGCCTCAGCCTCCTGAGTAGGAGGGGCTACAGGTGTACACCACCACGCTTGGCTAATTTTTATATTTTTATCAGAGACAGAGTTTCCCCGTGTTGGCCAGGCTGGTCTCAAACTTCTGATCTCAAATGATCCCCTGCCTCAGCCTCCCAAAGTGCTGGGATTACAGGTGTGAGCCACCATACTCAGCTCTGTGTTCTTTTTCTACTGCAAACCCCAGGGCCAGGACATGTTCTTTTCCTTGATCCCATCGTATCTCTTGAGGGTGCTTCAGATAGATGCTTTGAGACTCTGAGATGGAAAAGCTATGTGCCTGGAGATGCTCATCATTGACTACGTGCAACAGTAAAGACATAGTTAAATAAAGTAGGGACCAGCCAACCAGGTATAAACAGAGAAGTCATGACAAAATGTTAAGTGAAAAATGCAGGCTATAAACCTATATGTGGACTAATTTCCACTATTACAAAATACAGATCTACAGAAAACATAGAATGGGGCATATAAAATGATGGTTCATCTTATGTTTGTTCTCTAGTATGGAGTATGGTTATTTTCACAACTGTAATTTATAATTTACACCAGACAACACCTTTAGGCAGATGATGAAATATACACATTGTTAGTTTTGCAAGAATCTTCAGAATTGATTCCAGATGCCCATATGCTGCCACCACTGAGGCCCACAAATCTCTCCCGAATGGCTTCCAGAGGAATGGGGGGCGAGGGGGTGTTTCATCTTGACTCTATAGAAAGACACGTGGGGACTTGGTGTGTCTCTCTAATGACTGCAACCAACTACCTCACCACAAAAAGGAGGGCAATTTAGGGTCTTTATTTTGCTATAGGACTAACTAGAAAATTTGGCTGTGAACAGTTTATCCCTTACATTAGCCCAAAGTTAGGAATTCCCAAGATGCTTGTTCCCTTACAAATCTGCAAACAGTGGATCTCCTGCATCTGGTGTGAGGGGATCCCCTCCCCATCCAACATGCTACACCCCAGGTATAGAAACTTGAGTCACGCTTGCTTCAACGGGGACACAGGAAGGAGGGTAGCTTCTGTTCCATGTGCTGCAGCACAGCGGGAAAAGCTTTTCTCAGTCTAAGAGTTTAGAAATTTCTGAGTTTTGCCAGACACCAGTGACCACGATGCTCGTTCCACATCTCACCAGAGGTAGAAAAGACTGAGATGATGTTAAAGAATGGGGGGAATCTTATTTTCCATAATCCCCTAACATAAAGGAGAGCCTTTTGGTGATAACACTGCTTAAAAGCGAAAAGAGTTTCTAGTTCGTTTTTTTTCCCTTGAGATGACCTGGGTTTCTACCTTCTAGAGGTGACAGGTGACAGACCTGTGGCTTCAGATGGAATCTGGACCAGGGGGTCCAGAGATCCTGTGTTTCTAACACTGAGCCTGCATGTCACCTAGCCCCTCACATGGTCCAGTCAGTTTTCCCATCTCCACTTGTAGATCCACTTCAACAATTAATTAGGTGCCTGAAGCATTTGTATGTCTATAATTTCTCCCTCCCCACTGCCTTCTCTTTTTGGGAATCTGTCAATTTACTGGAGATGACAGCATCTTGTCCTGCAAATATGGGTCTTTGTGTTAGAGATGAGTTTCTTTAAAACCTCTATGAAGGCAATG
Organism: Rhinopithecus roxellana; assembly: GCF_007565055.1. Classification (NCBI taxonomy): domain Eukaryota; kingdom Metazoa; phylum Chordata; class Mammalia; order Primates; family Cercopithecidae; genus Rhinopithecus; species Rhinopithecus roxellana. The sequence continues at coordinate 117,260,745 of NC_044563.1, read as the reverse complement.
GTTGAGAGTTCAAGAGAAAATTTGAAATGAAGCCAGAAGGATGTATATTTGTGCTGGGAGGATGAAGAAAGACCAAAAATGTTATTTTCATTGTTTTACAGTCATTTCAGATATGTTTTACTATTTCATATTAGTCAACAGCAGTGTTATAGTATCAAGCCATATTGAAAAAAATATGCAGACTTCACTTAAATTTTCATACTTGAGCAACAACACAGAATTCAAGTTATCTGAGCTTTACTATTTTGATCATAGTACAGCTTACTATACCCTTACTATGGTATAATATCTTTATTTATTGTTCATATAAGTACAAGATATGCAGTCTCATACATAAATGGTCATTTCCAACATTCATTCATTCAACAATTATTTACTGTGAAGGGCCAGGTTTGGTTTGCTAGGCACACAGAATATAAGGTGAATAGGATGTGTGTTCTCTTAGATTCATTAACATCATGCAACTTCTCATTCTTTAGGTCTACAGGCCCTTACATAACTGAATCTGCCCACTCTCTCACCTTTTTCCTTATCACTTTCCCCCTTTATCTCTTACAGTTACACTTTAGGTTCATTGAAGACACCAAGATATTGTTACCCCAGGGCCTTTGCACCTGCGGTCTCCTGTTTTTAGAATGCTATTCCCCAGGTCTCCTCTTCATTCAGGTCTTTGTTCAAATATCACCTCCTCAAAGACAATTCTATTTAAAGGCAGATCTCTTCCTCCACTCTTCCTCCCAGTCATCCCTCATCCTACTTTATTTTTCTCCAAAGCACTGCTCACAACCTGAAGAATTTTATCTTTGTTTATTTTTATTTTCTGCCTCCCCTGGTAGAGCTTGGGGAGGAAGTACATCTTTTTAGCAGTGTATCCCTAGGGGCTAGAACAACCTGGCATGTAACAGATGTTTATATGTATTCAGAGAATAAATGAATGAACTGGTTCTTGATAGTTTAGGGTGCTTGATGAACCAGCTTTGCAGGAGGGATCATTATGGTCCCCGGTAGATTCATAGCCCCTACTCCTAAGCCTCCCACTCCTCCTCCTGTTGGGCTCTGTCTGTGAATGGCATCCTTGGCTGTTCAGTCTCAAAGCCTTGCCATCACTTATTCCTCCCTCCTGCTAGTGCCTACCTCCAATCAGTTACCAATTTTAGTGACACTGTGGCCTCTTGCATCAACTCCTTTTTCTAACCATTCTTACAACCACCCCCAGTCCATACTCTTTATCTCTCACCTAAACCATTGTCATCATTTCCTACCTGGGCTTCCGGCCAGCAGGCTCTCCTCATTCAATCTGTTCTCCAGGGGGTAGCCAGAGTGAGTTTCATCATGTTAAGGTTTGATCATGTTTCTTCCCCACTCAAAAACTAAAGACTCCCAACTCCATAGCTTGGCAGTCAATGTCCCCCCAGTAACCTCCATCCCCTTAACCCAACCTTCATTCTCAAGACCCTTCTTTTATTCTTTTTCATCCAGTTGGAATGAACCGCTTTCCAGTTTCTGTATATATCCTAGAAGTCTCCATTGCCTGTCCATCCTCTGCTCATGCTGTTTCCACTTCTTGAAATAGTTTTCTTCCTTTCTTCTAATGTACAAATCATTCACCCAGTTTAAATGCTACTTGGCTTCTCCAAGAAGCCATTACTGACCCGTGAGGAGATTAAAATTCCTCTTTCTTCTCAACTGTTTTTTAAGGGGTTATCCGCCTCTCTTTTAGGGCAAGTCTCGGGAAAGGACAGGCAATATGACACAGAAGAGTTCAGAATCTGGAGTCAGATCATCTGAGCTGGAGGGCCTAGCTCTCTGGATCTGAGACTTTTGAGGTGTGCACCCTTAGATAAGTGAAAATCCAAGCCTTAATTTTCCTATATGTAAAATGGGGATAACACTATTGATGTCATAGATGTGTTATAGAGGAGTAAGTGACGGAGTATAGGAAAAGCTTTTGACACTACATACAAATTAATTATGAAATTCTATCATGCTAACATACAAAACGTTGAATAAACAAAAGTGTTGCTCCTCCCAGGGAGTTTTCATGGATGTTTTATGCTGGCTGAGCCTGAAGTCCAGGAATAGGTCAGTGGGGAAAGGATTTTTTTGAGGGAGGACTTTTGAGGCCTTAAGGATCCCATGTCCTTGGATGATCTGAAGAAAGGAAGACGTATAGGGTATATCCACAAAGCTGGGGTCCTAGTGGAATTACTAGCAACCAATTCTTGAGCATTTCCTATGTGCTAGGGACTGTACTAAGTACTCTACATACATCATTCTTGAGTCAGAAATTATTCCTTCATAGAGCAAAAGAAGCCCACAGCAGTTATATAAATACGTGCTCCCCCCTACCCCACCGCCAAATAGTTCATAACATCATCAATCCAATGATGTTATTTTTTGGATGGAGAAATTGAGACCCAGAAGGGCTATATACTGACATTGTACAGCCAGTGAGGAAGAAACCGGGCCTGGAATCCAGATCTCTCCACTCTCAAGGGAGAAATCCCTACATGGCAAAAACCCAGGGGCCACAGTTCATTATGAAGTCTGTGTAAACTTCATAGCCAATGCCATCTATATGGACTACCTTGTCAGTGGCAGCCCCTGAAGTTCTGCCACTTGGCCACCCTGGCTCAGCTCCATGATGAGCTGCTCACCCCTCAAAAAAGTTCTGGATGGAACTAGAGACTCTGATTCTAAGTGAAGTGACTCAGGAATGGAAAACCAAACACTGTACGTTCTCACTCATAAGTGGGAGCTAAGCTATGAGGATGCAAAGGCATAAGAATGATACAATGGACTTTGGGGACTTGGGGGAAAGGAGGGAGGCGAGTGAGGGATAAAAGACTACAAAAATTTTGGGTTCAGTGTATACTGTGGGTGACAGGTGCACCGAAGTCTCACAAATCACCGTTAAAGAATTTACTCATGAAACCAAATACTACCTGTCTCCCAAAAACCTATGGAAATAAAATTAAAAAAGGAAGTTCTTGAGACCAGAACCTCAGGTCCCTGGAGACTGAACACTGCCCTCCTTGCCAACTATTCCATCCAGAGTCTCCTCCAAGGTGACAGACTCCATCCCTTCACCATCCGTCTGGGCTTGTACTCCTTCAACACACCTCTCGGGGCACCCTCTCTGCACCAGGCTTCAGGCTCAGCTCTGGGGACACCCGGCTGCCCTTGATGGAGCCTTGTTCTGAGAAAGCACCCGAGCCTGGTGTGATTGTAACTCAAGCTTCCCCAGCAGCTTTGTCAGCAGCACCAAGAGGCTGCCCTTAACAAGCCCCAAGGAGAAAGAGGTGGGGACCTCCGCAAAGGGATGACTAAAGGGGCCTGGTTGGAGTAGAAGACTTGGCCCTCAAAGGGGAGGGAAGGGTGACTGAGAGGGCACGCAGTCAGGACACAGTGGAGAAGAGGATGAATCCTGGGATGCCACATCACCTGGTCCAACTGAGGACACTCAGGCTCAATGTGCCCTGGGTGGATCAGGATTAACGCCTGGGAATCTGATCTCAGGTCCAGGGCTTCTTCATTCTCCCAAACGGAATCCCAAACTCGGAGTGTTTGAGTGTTTGCATAAGAGACATGAGAGCTCTCCTTTGAGGTTGAAGGAAGCAAATTAAAGCCCCCTCCCCCGTTTTTTGGTACAGCAGGTAGGGATGATAGCAAATGAATGGCACCTGCCCCTCCAAGTGGGGCAGGGCTGGAATTACACACTTTCGTGGTACACTCAGGTGAATTTTGGGGTTCTGGGGCTTCAATGGGGTTGGGATCTAGTTGTGTAGGAGGAGGGCATGAGTATGAAAACCTGGGACCCTAGATTCTAATGAAAGCTTTACCACTAACTCTCCGGTGACCTTGGCCAAGCCACCTTACTGGGCCCTCAGTTTCCCCACCTGTAAAATGAGGAGGTTGAATAAGTTCCGAAGATTCGTCTGACCCTGATCTTCTAAAGCCCTGTGATCCTGGATAAGGTAAGCCTCCCAAGGCTCTTACCAGGGCAATCTCCGGTTTTGCAGGAGCCTGGGCCTCATCCAGAAACAAGCTGCATGCTGGGGGAGGGGAGCGCGCTAAGCTTTTATTCTGGGGGAGGGTGGGACGCTGGAGGCTAAAGCTAAAGGGTCGGTGGAGGCGATGCGTTGGGAAGGCTGGGAGCCGCGCTTTAGAGGCCGGAAGGCTAGCGGCGATTTCCAACCTCCCTCAGGGGCTTCACGCTCTGAAGAGGCGATGCAGCCCAGAGCCGCGCACCAGCCTCCGCCGGCCGTAGAGGCTCACACTCCAAACCACTATCCCGATTCCTCCCCGGAACCGCGCACGGGCTTCGTGGGGAGTGGCTGCCGCTCCCTCCCGGCTACCAAGCGCCGAGCCCCTCCTCTGCGTTAGGGGACCCCTCCCCCAGCATGGGGGCGCCCGGAGCCCCACGGGGGCGTGGCGGGGGCGGGCGCCGGCTCCTCTGCCCGGAGCACTGGAGAAGGTGTCAGTTGCGGGGCCACCCCAAGGAGGGACCCGCGCCCTCCACCTTCCGGCTCCGCACACAAAGGCGCCGACGGAGGCGCCGCACTTACCGGCCAGAGCGGGCTGCGGGCTGCGGGCTGCGGGCTGCGGGCTCCAGGCACCGGCGAGCAGGCGGGCAGGCTGGCGGGAGGATGTGCGCGCGCGAGTGTGCGTGTGTCTGCGTGTGTCCCTGCCTGTGTCTGTGCCAGTGTGTGCGCGACGGGGGCCGCGCAGAGCTCTGTGCGTCTGCGTGTGCGGGGGCGTCCGTCCTTCGGTCCGTCAGCCCGGCGCTCCGTCCCGCGCTCCGTGCGCGCTCCCTCGCCCTACAGCCTCACCAAATGCGCTTCAGCTGCGGAGTCGCAGGCGCAGCCGCGGGGTGGGTTTGTCACCCCCCAGCCCCGGCTCCGCCCCGCCCCCGGGCGGGCTGGCGCCGCTCCCCGGGAATTGCGCAGGGCTGGCGGGGCTGGGGACCGGGAGATCGGGCTGCTCCGGGGGCACGAAGGGGGCCGGATCACAGACCCTTAACCCCTGACCTCATCTCAGGTGCCTCCCTCTCCCGAGCAACTCTGCGCGGAGTCCCAGCAGTCGTCGTCCCCACGTCAAGGTTGCCTGGACAGGGAGGGCGGAGGAGTGGGAGCATCGCATCCATTTCATTCATGATTTTTCTCCTCTTGGGAGCCCCGGGTCGGGCCGCGCTGCTACGGCAACCGCCAGAGGGACCCCGCCAGGGCCGTGCGCGCTGAACCTGGGACGGGACAGACAGGCAGACAGAGGGAGTAGGGGCCAGCGAGACAAAGGGGGCAGAGCTGTGGGGTGGGAGCGTGGGGGGCGTGGGGGGCGTGGGGGTCGGCTCACTGGGGCATGCTGTGGCTCTCCCCTCATGTTACCAACACCTGCGCAAGTGGAGCGGCCGCATACTAGGGCGCACGCAATACCGGGTGACGAGGAACCAATTCTAGGACGCTGAGGAGGCGCCCCTTTTCCCAGTTCTCCCTGTTCAGCCTCTGGGGAGCTAGAGCGAGTGGACAGCTCCTCCCTCCGCTGTGTCTTGCCCTCCTGACGTGCGGCGCGGGGCACGCATCTGTCGGTTTTCTCGTGGGCACCAGGGGCCCGGACGCGCAGGGAGCTGCCCATGCGCCCCACAATTCTCCCACAATCTCCCGTATTCTGCAGGCTGTTACCATGCTGGCCAGGGGTTTCCGGCATTCCATCCCCATGGGGGCTTGAGGCTGTGGGCTGCACACAGGGCAGGGATCCTAAACTCCATTTTTTACACGGGGAATCAGAGGCGAGCCACCACATAGCTACCACCCTGGTTCCAGCTATCATTCCCCACCCCCCAGGATTTCCATAATAGCGTCGTTACTGGTCTCCCAGCTTCCACCCTTGCCCCCCTGCAGCTATTCTCTACACAACAGTCCTGGCGGCGATCCTTTACTGGAAAGGCCCCTCATGACCTGCAAAGGCCCTTCAGGAGCTGGCTCCCTTTTGACTCTTTAAACTCTCTTTCTACTGCCCTCCCCTTCTCCCACGCTCCAGTCACATTGGCCTTTTTAATGCATCATCTGCATGGCAGTCCTGTGGCCTCAGGACCTTTGCACTGCTGGTCTGTCTGGAAACTCTTCCCCCTGATGGTCACATGGCTAGTCCTTTACCTCTTCAACTTGTCACTCCCCCCACCACCTGCCCCCAAGACGGAGTCTTGCTCTGTGGTCCAGGCTGGAGTGTAGTGGCTCTATCTCAGCTCACTGCATCCTCCATCTCTCGGGCTCAGGCGATTCTCCTGTCTCAGCCTTCAGAGTAGCTGGGACTACAGGCGCCCGCCATCATGCCCAGCTAATTTTTGTATTTTTTTTAGAGACGGGTTTCACCATGTTGGCAGGGTTGGTCTCGAACCCCTGACCTCGTGATCAGCCTGCCTTGGCTTCCGAAAGTGCTGGGATTACAGGCATGAGCCACCCTGCCTGGGCTCAATGTGTCACTTCTAAGATAATTGCGGTAACTATCCTGTTTAAAGTTGCTGGGCCTCCCTCCTCATTTTCTCCATGCAGACATTTCTGTTCCCTGCCCCTGAGGCTCACTGGCCTCATTGCCAGTTCCCACCTCAGTCCCGTCCCATCCCAATCCTTCAGCCTCACCTCACAATTTTGTTCTTTAAACGAACCCTGTGTTTTCCTGTATCTAGGCCTTTGTTCACGTTGTCCCTCTTCAGTCTGGAATGCCATCCTCCCGTGTCTTGACTAATTTTTAAGGTCCAGCTTAAATGCCACCTCCTTCTCCCCATATTCCCAGGGACACTCAGCGCTCATCACTTTCTGTCTGCTGTGATAGTGGTTCCTTGTCTTTTTCCCCAGGTGCACTATGAACTCCTGGAAAGTCAGGCGGGGTGTCTTCCCTCTCCCCAGTTCCCAGCACAGAAGGGCCCATCAGTACATGTTCGTGGATCAAGGGCACTGATTGGGAGGCCCTAGACTGGGCCTCGATTGGTCTTTTTTTTCCCCCCCTGGAAAAAGACCTAGAGACCTAGACCCAATTAGGTCCCTGTGTTGCCCTCGAGGAGTTTCCTGTGGGGTGGGGGAAGATTATACATTGGGTAAAAAGGCCATACTGCTTGGGTTGTGTGGAAGTGTGAGTAGACATGTCAGCCTGTGCACCAGTACCTGCTCCTCACCCCCCGAGTATCATCACCATGGTTCAGCATAAGGCTGATTTCTCCAGGCTGCATCAGTTGAACAATAGCAACTACTACTATACATGGGCACTTTAGTATGTGCCACGTAGTGTTTTGTGTTTTCTCAAGGCGCTGCTCTATTTAATCTTCATGACATCTGTGGGAGATAGACCTTTTGACATCCCCAATTTCAGTAGAGGAAGCAGAAGGAATAAGTGGGTTACTTAAGGTCACTTAAGAGGTGTGTGTTTCAAATTCAGATCTAGCCAGTTCCATAGCCCGTGGTCACACAAGCAGGGATGCCTTAACATGAAAGCCCTTTGGGCTGATGGAAGGAAGGGGAGAAAGTAGGGCTTAGAGAGCTTCAGTGGCATCAGCCTGGCCCAGATTCTTGATGTCCCCAGCTCAGGGGTCACTGAGTCATGGTAGTCCAGGTGGGCTGGGACCTCACAGGTTCCTGTCAGTGTTGCCTCTGATGTCCTATGGTGGAAGCTAATGGCTGCCTTTCATAAAGGCAACTTCGGAAAGCTAGAGGTGCCTCGCAAACATTCCTAGCTGTGTGCTCTGGGTTCAAAGCCCAGCCTCAGCTGTCATTTGTGGATAATAATGCCGATCTAAAAGCGCTATGGCAAGGAAGAAGTATGACAATACCTCTAGAAAGTAGTAAGGCAACAACAAAGATCTTTCTTTTGTTTCTTGTATTGAGTTTCTATCAGATAGGGATATACCTAAACTAGTCTCCTCACCATGTTTCCACCCTATACACCCTCTTATTGAAGAGCATTACCCCAGGGTGCAGTTCAGGAAGGAAATCTAGCATTTATTGAGGGCTTTAAAAATAAGCTATCCATGTTGCTTCCCTGCATTTTCTCCTTTGATCTGCCAGAGCACCTCAGGAGGGACTGCTATTACCACAGAGGAACGGGAGGCACAGAAAGGTCCAGGGGGCTTTCCCAAGGCCACAAGAGCTCACAAAATGAGATTCTAGCTTATTTCTGACTCTGTTCACTTAACCAGCACCCTGTCAACCCATGAAAAGTGGCCGCTTTGATTTCTTTTCTCTTCTCTGATGAGGAAGAGTCCTGTGAGGCCCATGGCAATGAAATAGTTGTGAGATTGTGACGACTTAGAAGAATTCTTGAGCCATTTTGTGTAACTCATTTACCCTTTCTTGATGGAGGGAAGAAGAGGGATTTAAGAAAGAGGAGATAGGGAGAAAAAGATGGTCTGAGAAACCAGAGAATGTTTTCCTGGTGGTTCTTGGTGGACTGCTAGAGATTAGAGTCCATCTTTCTTGCTTTTGGCCTTACTTGCAATTCGCTGTCTTGGTAATGAAATGCTTTGCTTCAGTGAAAATGTCCCCCTATCCAGATTTTTATTTATTTACTTACTTATTTATAACTTACCCCAATCCACAAAAGATTTGAAGTAGCTTACCACAGGAGCAGGATCCATAAAACAATGTTAAAATATCAATGAGGATAAAGAATCAGGACTGAGGAAAATGTAAATAAATGTTGAGTGACATGACCAAAGCTCAATAATCACAGCTGGTTTTTGTTGAGTTTATTCCTGTGTGCAAAGGAATTTGCGTACGTTATTTTCATTTAATCCTTAAAAGAGCCATGTGAGGTAAGTACTATTATTATCTTCATTTTGAAGCTTCGGGAAACATTTCTCTCAGGCTCGGAGAAATGAAATATGATGCCCTAAGTCATGTAGCTGGTAAGTGGTAGAGGCAGTATTTGAATCCAGGTTGACAGTAGAACTGATACCCTTGACCACTGTCCTATCCTGCCTCTCCAAAGGACAAAAGACTACAAATGTACAGAACACAGGGGCCTCTAGAGTACTGTGCTTGAACCTCAAATTTGGTTCTGATCATCTTGGGATGCCAAAAAGAAACAATCTGTTACATTAAACTAATGCCTTTATATCCTTCAAGTTTTTGCTCCAGTGTCATTTTCTCAGTGAGGCTTCCCCGACTTCTCTGCCTAATACGCCAGAGCCTGCCTTTTCCGGCTTCCTTCAGGAGTCCCAGTCTCTTCTTTTATAATGAAACATATTACCTTCTAATGTACTGGATAATTTCTGTATAAACTATGTTATAATATCTATCTCACATTTTATATATTTCTTATGGCATATTTATTTATATACATTTATTTATGAGCTATAGATTAGGTAGTTTATCTATTTTGTATGTTCACCCTTTAAATATCTGTTTTTTGTTTTCCCCACTGGAATACAAGGTCCACAAGGCAGGCATCTTCATCTGTTTGGCTCATTGATATATCTTAAGTGTCCAGGACGATGCCTGGTACATAGCAGGTACTCAATACATTTTTGTTGAATGCTGAAATAATTATCTCAGAGGGGAAGAAACAGACTAGTATATCTGAAGTAGCAAAGTACGTAACTTTTTTTTTTTTTTTTGCAAGCTCATATTACTCTTTCCCTTCCCTTCTTCTTTCTTTTCTTTTTTTTCTTTTTTTTTCTTGAGACAGAGTCTCGCCTTGTCGCCCAGGCTGGAGTGCAATGGTGCGATCTCAGCTCACTGCAACCTCTGCTTCCCGGGTTCAAATGATTCTCCTGCCCCAGCCTCCCGAGTAAGTGGGATTACAGGTGCACACCACCACACCCAGCTAATTTTTTTGTATTTTTAGTAGAGATGGGGTTTCACCATGTTGGCCAGGCTGGTCTCGAACTCCTGACCATGTGATCTGCCTGTCTTGGCCTCCCAAAGTGCTGAGATTACAGCCTTGAACCACTGCGCCTGGCCCTTTTCTCCTTTTCCCCCATTCACCTCCATAAAAAATGTGAGGTAGTTCTAGCACTTAGCTCTAAAAGCAAGTCTTATAGGAGGTTTTTCTGATGTTAGACCTTTAGGGGTTTATGCAGCCAGAGACCTTAGTCTCATCGTTAGAACAAATGAGCAAATGGGAATTCATGAACCTAATTGTGGTGGATTCTCTCAGCAAAAGCTGGATATTATCCCTTTACCTAAATCAGCAAAGGTAATCCCTTTAGGGGTCTAGGAATAGTGCCCAAGTGTCATATCTCAAGGATTTGGGATTTAGAGCATATGCTATTGGGATGGAGATGGGAAAATAAAGAACAGAGCTTCTTTTGTGAAACAACTGATTTAAAGAGAGACGACGTCCTGGTGCTCCTAAGAGCTCATCTCCGGGGTTGTATTTCCTGGCTGCAAGCCTGAAGAGTAAAAAGCCAAGGACATCAGCGAGGTGTCTCAGAGAACCTTAGCTGAGACCATTTGCTGGGGTATGTGTGTTTGTGTGTGTTGTGGTGTCATGTGATCTTCCAGTAGGGGCTGGCCACAGATCTGGGACAAGCCCCTGGGGGCTACAGATACCAGTCAGCTCAAGGTGAAAAGCAAGGTCACCTGGCTGCTGATCCCAGGAAGAAATATCAGAAACACTTGGTTAGGAGGAGTGAGCATCACAGCTTTGTCTCCTCCGTGATCATAGTTCTGAGCTCTTGCAAAGCAAATTATTTAACAAATATTTTACTGAGGGTCTACTCTGAGCCAGCTCCTGTTTCAAAAACTGGATAATGTAGTAGAGAACAAGGCAATCAACTTCCCTGCTATCACGGAACTCGCATTCTGGTGGGGACACGCTGACAATAAGCCAGGTTAAAATAACAGATAAAAGGATAATTTCAGACAATGAAAAATGCAATGAAGAAAAAGAAAAGAAGGTGGGTAATGGAGAGTGAAGGTGGAGAGTCGCCATTTTCAACTGGGTGTTTGGAGAAGGTTTTTTGGAGGAGATACCATTTGAACAGAGACTTGAGTTGCAAGAAGGAATGAGCCACTCAGAGTAGGAGAAGGATTTCCTGGGCAGAACATTCTCTTCTAGGCACAGCAGGAGAACAGAGCGAGAGATGGGGTAGGAAAGGAGCCTGGTGCATCCCAGCTGTATCTCAGAATCATCTGGGTGAACTATTAAAAAGTATGGATTCTGGGCCGGGTGTGGTGGCTCATGCCTGTAATCCCAGCACTTTGGGAGGCCAAGGTGGGTGGATCACTTGAGGTCAGGAGTTCAAGACTAGCCTGGCTAACATGGTGAAACCCCAGCTCTACTAAAAATATAAAAAAATTAGCCAGGTGTGGTGGCAGGTGCCTATAATCCCAGCTACTTGAGAGACTGAGGCACAAGAATCGCTTGAGCCCAAGAGGTGGAGGTTGCAGTGAGCTGAGATTGCGCCACTGCACTCCAGCCTAGGCGATAGAGTGAGACTCAGTCTCAAAAAAGAAAAACAAAGTATGGATTCTGAAGCTCCTATCCCTGGAAAATTTAATTCAGTGGGATTGAGGTGAAGCTCAATGTTAAATAAAATAAGTTCTCCAGATGATTCTGTTGACTGGTGATTGGCCAGGGTTAGAAAAAACTAGCCTGGCCAAGGACCCCAACTTTTGGAGGAGGAGGATACTGAGGCACAGGGAGAGGAAATCTCTTGTCTGGGGTCACACAGTGAGTTAATGGCTGAAAACTCTCCTGACCCTGGAGCAGGCATGGTCAGGGGTCTTTGGCAACAGGCCACAGAAATGACTATTGGCCGATTTAGGTGAAGGGGAATTTACTGGAAGGCCATAAGGAGCCTTATGAATAGAAGAGGAGGCTGAAGAACCAGGCTTGGAAAGGTGGATGTGGAGAAGCTCCAGAAGTTTGCAGGGTTAGGAACATCTCCACAGTCACATCCAGATGTCACTACAGGGATGTATGGAGCAACTCAATTTTCTTCTTCCTTTCCACCACTCAATTTTGGCTGAGTTCCAATTGTGGCCTCACCCCACTGGCTAGAAGAGGGCATATCTTAGTTGATGTCATATCAAAACTTCATCCAAGGCTTCATCCAAAAGGAAATCAGGAGGCTGTTAACCAAAAAAGCAGCCCCAAAGGAGCAAATGTACACTACACCTGGCACCTCAGAGGGTTGAAAGGATCAGTCATCACTGTCATCATTATCATTATACATAAACACACATTTATTTGTTTAATAACTACTTACTATATGCCAGGTACTGTTCAAAGTATGTACATATATTGACTCATTTAATTCTTCCTTTATGACTATGAGGCAGGTACTGAGTCAGGAAACTGAAGCACAGATAGGGTATGTAGCAACTAATGTTTAATTCTGCTTCTACAGGTTCTAAAGCTCATAACACCTCTTGTCTAAGTTGCTCCTTACAACGGCCAGTAACGATAGGCATTATACCTTAAGAGGTATAATGGGCTTTCTCTACCTGTAATATTTACAGGTAGAGAAAGAGAGCATGCACATTCCAGGGTCACATACCTAGTAAATGGTAGAGTCCTTAGATTCATAGATTCACTCACTCATTCTTTCATTCATTCATCAAATGGCACGGGGCTTTCAGGGGTCAGATACTGTGCTAGGTTCTGGGAACTTGCTGGTGAATAACCTATATTTCTGCTCTCCAAAAGTTCACCGACTCCAGGGGAGTGGCAAGAGAAAAGGCTAGAGTATGAGCAAAGGCCAAAAAACCCAAGGGTTCATGCCAAGGAGTCTGGATTTCATCTTGAGGGCAACCACAGAAAGATGGTAAGCTGGAAACTTGTGTTTTGTAAAGGCAGCTCCTTGCCGAGACCAATGTCTAGAAGAGAGAGTTTTCCTAGGTTTTCTTCAAGTATGTTAACAGTTTCAGGTCTTACATTTAACTCTTTAATTCTTTTTTTAAGAGACAGGGTTCTCACTCTGTCACTCAGGCTGGAGTGCAGTGGCAATCATAGCTCACTGTAGCCTCAGACTCCTGAGCTCAAGCAATCTTCCTGTCACAGCCTCCCAAGTAGCTAGGATGCAGGTGTGTACCACCATATCCAGCTAATTTTTATTTGATTTGATTTTTTGTAGAGATGGGGTCTTGCTATGTTGTTCTGGCTGGTCTTGAACTCCTGGCCTCAAGTGATCCTGTTGCTTTGGCCTCCCAAAGCACTGGGATTATAGGTTTTAATCCATTTTGAGTTAACGTTTAAATATGGTGAGAGATAGGGGTCCACTTTAATTATTTTGCAGCAAAATGGATAGAACCAGATGGGGGCCATTATCTTAAGTGAAACAGTTCGGAAACAAAGACAAATACCACATGTTCTCATTTATAAGTGGGAGCTAAATAATGTGTACACATGGACGTAGAGTGTGGAGTGATAGACTTGAAAGGGTGACTTGAAAGGGTGAAGGGGGTGGGAGAAGGTGGAGGATGTGAAATTACTTAATGAGTAGAATGTACATTATTTGGACGATGGATACTCTAGAAACCCAGACTTCACTGCCACTACACCATAGAGCCATGAAACAAAATTGCACTTTCCCCCCTTACATTTATACAAATAAAAAAGGAGACCTCTACATGAAGATAAATTTTTATCATAATTTTAAAAAGGCAACTTTGACTGCAACATGAAGAATAAACAGGAGGGGGCTAAGAATGAAGAGAGGCAGACAGTCAGGGGCCGATGCGGTGGTTCCAGTGAAGACATGGTTGCCTGGATTAGAAGGATGGTGCTGCAGATGAAAGGAAGTGAACAGTGTAGAGTGGTAAGAAATGGAATTGGCAGGATTTAGTGATTGGATGAGGGTAGAGGGGGAGGGAGAACTTCAGGATGAAAGTGAGATTTTTGAGTTTGGCAACTGGGTGAGGGGTGGTGCCATCCACTGTGAAGAAGACTAGCAGAGGAGCCATTTGGAAAGAGGATAAGATAAGCTCCGTTTTGGAAATGTGGAGTTTGAAGTTCCAGTGGGATAGGGACATGGAGAGATATAGGAGTTTGCTGGACCTTTTGTCTCCAGATCCCATTTTTTTCCCACAATGCCTGGCTAATTTAGAGTCTCATCTGCAGAGGCTGTTAGAAACCCAGAGACTGTCAGATCAAACCATACAGATTCTCTGCTTCATCTCTCTCACAGTTCAGGTGAGAAAACAGAAGGCTGAGAGAAGTGGCTTCTGGAGGTCACAAGCCAAGTGGATGCCTGAGCTGAAACCTAAGCCCAGGGCTTCCCAGAGGGCTTCTTCCCTGTCACTCCACAGTACCCTGAGCCAGAGGGTGCAGACTACAAACCTGAGGCTGAATCCAGACTCTAGTAGGGCCCTATTTGGCCTGCAATGAATTCAGATTGGTGGCCACTATAGAAAAAATTGGAGCGTTTCAAATATAAATCCATATTTAAAAAAAATAAAGTCTGGCAACTTCAGGCTCACATCTCTATGTGACAGTGACCAAATGGAGCTGGATAACAGTTGCTCCTCTGAGGCAGAGCGAGTCCAGGTTGCCCCAGTGCCCATTCTTGCCTCCATCACTGAGGGCACGTGCTATTTGCCACTTATCAAATGTTTGCTCTGTTGTCTTTCTTAAAGGGGAAGTCATACATTTCCTGTAATATATCTAAAAAGTATCTCTTATCTGACCCCAGCTTGCTTAATTTCCTTGGCCCCTGCAAGCATTTGAGTTATGATCTTGTCCCTTCTGCTCTGAACCATGCATTCTTCATTTGTAAAGTGAGTAATTTTAATGTGATGATTCCAAGGCCCTCTCTAGTTCTGGCTTCTAAGGCTCTCCAAGTCTGCACTTTAGAAATGAGTTGTGCTATTGACAATGCTTAATTGTTCTGCAGATGGTTTTTGAGGGATTGCTCGCCCTTGACTCTTTTGTCCTTGACTTATAATTTATCTCAGTCCTTGGAAAAACTGTCTTTTGTTTTGGGAGTTTATCCTTCATCTTTGAACAAAATGAATACTTCAAACAATATAGCATAGCTGCAGTTGCTAGGAAGACAGAGCAGCAACAGAAGCTGCCTGGATACAAAGACTATCAGAAAACTCATTTTTTCCTCCCTTCCTCCCTTCCTTCTTCCTTCCTTCCCACCCTCTTTCCTCTCTTTTCAGTGAAGATATCACACTAAATAAATAACCTCTTCTGCAAAGACCAGTCTTAGTCATCAATAGAGTTTAGGTTGTCCTGAATCCAAAGGGTTATTTCTATAGACAACTTCCAACAAGCCGAACAATTAAATAGTCAGTGAAATAATCTCCTGGGTTTTATTCCAGGCTTTGCAACTAGATAATTACTTGCCCAAAGTCAAATGACTACGTTTTCTCTGGGCCTCAGTTTTCCCATGTGTGAAATAGAAGAGTGGAGGAATGGCTGACGCCCTTGCAGCTTCTTCTAGCCCCGACAGTTTACAAGGAGACTGCCAGAGATTTGGAGAGCGAGGTAGCGCCTACAGGTAACTTCTCTGTGACTTTAAATCCAGGTGAGCAAGGCCCTGGGACCCCTTCACCTAGAAGCCATAATACTCTGCTCCATGTCTGTGGCCTCTGGCTCTCTGCTGGCTCCCTAGTAAGTGGTAAAAGAGGACTTTCTCTCCACCTTTCTTACTAGATGTGATGTTCTCCGAGAATCGACTTTGCTCTCTAATATTTCTTTTGGTGTCATAACTTTGTTGTAGGAAGGTCCAGTGATAGGACCTAAATGTCTCTGATTATTTATTCAAGTCCTGCATCTCAGATTCTGCAGATGTGATGATTTAAGCAACAAGTGCGCCCTCTGGCGCCATATGTAAAACTTGCAAAAAGGATCTGCCATTACGTAACTGAATTTAATAAATCCCGCTTCTGTCTAACCCCACAAGTTAGGATAAAAATGGACCTAAATATACTGTAAGGTAAAATACAGCCTACAAATTGAAGGCTATTGTTTCTGAATCTTGCATTTTCCCTTTCAGAGATGACTTTTGCTCATTTGGCATGCCACCCTTGCACCTCAGTTCTTGACTTGGTAGCTGGGGTAGAGGATATATCGAGTATAACACTGCCCTCCTCTAGTCATACTTGCCTCTCAGTGAAACCGTGGAATGGGTTATTTTAGGAGCAATCAGCTCTCAATTGCTAGACTTGTAGAAGCAGATTCTGCATGAGTCATTTTTGAGAATTCTATAAAATGGAGTGATAAGGTTATTCAAACAAGCAAATATTTGTTGAGTACTTACTATGTTTCAGAAACTTTCCAGAGTGACAGGTATACAGCTGTGAACAAAAAAAGTCCTTGTTTTAGGAGCATACCTTTTATTGGGATAAACGGCCTCCAATATTGTTTTCTAACCAGAGATTCTAAGATTCATCAATTCACAGTAATGGTACTGTGGTTTGGCAAGAATATGTAACAGTGATTTTGGCCAGAGACTCAGGGACCTAAGGGGATTTGTACATCACAGTGAAAGCAGCTGAGGTTTCTGGACTTCACCTTGACAGACAGGAGCCACACCGCTAGGAGCTGTTCTGGGTCCTGAAAGTGGACTGCAAGGGAATCTGGTTCAAGGTTTTTATTCTTGAAGTACAAATGGTCCTGAGTGTGGCCTGTGGGAAAGATGAAAGGAGACAGAAGAACATGTACAAGCATCAGAAGTGGCATATATACACAATCACCAGAGCCGGAAGGCATTTTAGAGATGATCTTTTCTAACATACCTATTTTAGTGACGGAGTAACTGAGACCCAGAGAGAAGTGCCTTGCCAGAAATCATAATCAATGATCATTAGCAAATAGGAATTAAAAATGGAATTTGTGTTTATTGATAAGGGGACCAAGCACAGTACAAATAAACATAAATATTGTGATTCTAACTGATTAAAAATAATGCGTGGTTGTCTTTTGGAGGTGAGATTGCAAGGGTTTTAAATTTTCTTTGGTATATATTGATGTATTTTAAAAAACATTCTACAATGAGAATGGGTAATTGTAAAAGAAAAATAATTTTATTCAAAAGATTTTTTTGGTTTGAGACAGAGTCTCACACTCTGTTCCCCTAGCTGAAGTGCAGTGGCACAATCTCGGATCACTGCAACCTACACCTCCCGGGTTCAAGCAATTCTCATATCTCAGCCTACCAAGTAGCTGGGACTACAGGCATGCACTGTACCACCATGCCTGGCTAATTTTTGTATTTTTAGTACAGAAGGGGTTTCACCATGTTGGCTAGGCTGGTCTTGAACTCCTAGCCTCAAGTGATCTGCCTGCCTTGGCCTCCCAAAGTGCTAGGATTATAGACACGAGCCACCACCTACAGCCACGAATTTGTATTGTCAATGACTCAAAGAAAATAAACCCAAAACCAACAGCAGTGGGGGCATGTGTGTGTGTATATGTGTGTATGTATACATGTGCATGCACACACATGCACACACACAGATAAAATTGATTTTTTGACTTTCATGAATCTTCCACATTTTATTTAATAACTGTTGACATTGCTAATCTCCCCAGTATGCAGTCTTCTTATTCTGAGCATACAGCAGAATTACCCTTCTTTGACTTGCAGTTATTGTAGGATAATATGACTAATTCTGGTTAATGGGCAGTGACCCATGTGATCAATGGAGATGATCCGGGTTGCCTCAGAACTGCAGCATTTAATTTCCAGTGTGAATTTTTTTTTTCCCCACAATGAACTTTAAGCCTCCTGTCAAGATGGAGGTGCCTCCGAATGGAAGATGCTTGCACTGCTGAGTGGTGGATGTGGAGGACAGCTGCCCTGGGGAGTTGTCCAGACATGCTGTACACTTTGTATGAACAGGAGTTTAACCTCCACTGTGTTAAATCACTGAGATTTTGGTATCATTTGTTGCAACAGTGTAACGGTCTACTCCAACTGTTGCAAGAGTGTAACCTAGTCTATTCCACTAATATAGTAACATGTTTAATTTAGTAATAAAAAGAATTGTTACCATTTTATAAAATGTAATCAATTAAACAAGTACCATATTCAAAAATTTTCATGTCAGAATTTCAGAAAGTCACATTAAATTACATTTGTAATAAGTAATCATGCTATGCCTGGTTTAAAATCAAAATCACTTTTTCAATTAAGAGATTGATTTGTGATGAATTGTTAACTGAACCATAGACTTGTAATATTGGTAGGGACCTCAAAATTTCATTTTGCATATCCCTCCCACAAGTTCATATACAGGTTCATGTACAGGTATATCTAAACCATCCAATACAACTGAGTTGTCTAAACCAATGGGTTCCAAAACCTCCCATCATCAGAAATATTACAACTTAAAGAAGAGACTCCTAAGTCAGACTTCTAGAATTTTGATTAAGGAGATCTAGGACAGGAGCTGGGAAATGGCATTTTAAAAACTGTAAACAGGGTCTGGAGTGGACCTTAAGCAATCTCCAACAGACCAACAGAGAGTCCTTCTGACTGTCAGAAGGAAAACTATCAAACAGGAAGGACACCTATACCAAAACCCCATCAGTTCGTCACCACCATCAAAGACCAGAGACAGATAAAACCACAAAGATGGGGAAGAAGCAGGGCAGAAAAGCTGGAAATTCAAAAAATAAGAGCGCATCTCCCCCTGCAAAGGAGCGCAGCCCATCACCAGCAACGGATCAAAGCTGGTCAGAGAATGACTTGGACGAGAGGAGAGAAGAAGGCTTCAGTCCATCAAACTTATCAGAGCTAAAGGAGGAATTACGTACCCAGCGCAAAGAAACTAAAAATCTTGAAAAAAGAGTGGAAGAATTGACAGCTAGACTCATTAATGCAGAGAAGATCATAAACGAAATGACAGAGATGAAAACCATGACACGAGAAATACGTGACAAATGCACAAGCTTCAGTAACCGACTCGATCAACTGGAAGAAAGAGTATCAGCGATTGAAGATCAAATGAATGAAATGAAGCGAGAAGAGAAACCAAAAGAAAAAAGAAGAAAAAGAAATGAGCAAAGCCTGCAAGAAGTATGGGATTACGTAAAAAGACCAAATCTACGTCTGATTGGGGTGCCTGAAAGTGAGGGGGAAAATGGAACCAAGTTGGAAAACACTCTTCAGGATATCATCCAGGAGAATTTCCCCAACCTAGTAGGGCAGGCCAACATTCAAATTCAGGAAATACAGAGAACGCCACAAAGATACTCCTCCAGAAGAGCAACTCCAAGACACATAATTGCCAGATTCACCAAAGTTGAAATGAAGGAAAAAATCTTAAGGGCAGCCAGAGAGAAAGGTCGGGTCACCCACAAAGGGAAGCCCATCAGACTAACAGCAGATCTCTCGGCAGAAACTCTACAAGCCAGAAGAGAGTGGGGGCCAATATTCAACGTTCTTAAAGAAAAGAATTTTAAACCCAGAATTTCATATCCAGCCAAACTAAGTTTCATAAGTGAAGGAGAAATAAAATCCTTTACAGATAAGCAAATGCTTAGAGATTTTGTCACCACCAGACCTGCCTTACAAGAGACCCTGAAGGAAGCCCTAAACATGGAAAGGAACAACCGGTACCAGCCATCGCAAAAACTTGGCAAAATGTAAAGACCATCGAGGCTAGGAAGAAACTGCATCAACTAACGAGCAAAATAACCAGTTAATATCATAATGGCAGGATCAAGTTCACACATAACAATATTAACCTTAAATGTTAATGGACTAAATGCTCCAATTAAAAGACACAGACTGGCAAACTGGATAAAGAGTCAAGACCCATCAGTCTGCTGTATTCAGGAGACCCATCTCACATGCAGAGACATACATAGGCTCAAAATAAAGGGATGGAGGAAGATCTACCAAGCAAATGGAGAACAAAAAAAAGCAGGGGTTGCAATCCTAGTCTCTGATAAAACAGACTTTAAACCATCAAAGATCAAAAGAGACAAAGAAGGCCATTACATAATGGTAAAGGGATCAATTCAACAGGAAGAGCTAACTCTCCTAAATATATATGCACCCAATACAGGAGCACCCAAATTCATAAAGCAAGTCCTTAGAGACTTACAAAGAGACTTAGACTCCCATACAATAATAATGGGAGACTTCAACACTCCGCTGTCAACATTAGACAGATCAACGAGACAGAAAGTTAACAAGGATATCCAGGAATTGAACTCATCTCTGCACCAAGCGGACCTAATAGACATCTATAGAACTCTCCACCCCAAATCAACAGAATATACATTCTTCTCAGCACCACATCGCACTTATTCCAAAATTGACCACATAATTGGAAGTAAAGTACTCCTCAGCAAATGTAAAAGAACAGAAATTATAACAAACTGTCTCTCAGACCACAGTGCAATCAAACTAGAACTCAGGACTAAGAAACTCAATCAAAACCGCTCAACTACATGGAAACTGAACAACCTGCTCCTGAATGACTACTGGGTACATAACGAAATGAAAGCGGAAATAAAGATGTTCTTTGAAACCAATGAGAACAAAGATACAACATACCAGAATCTCTGGGACACATTTAAAGCAGTGTGTAGAGGGAAATTTATAGCACTAAATGCCCACAAGAGAAAGCAGGAAAGATCTAAAATTGACACTCTAACATCACAATTAAAAGAACTAGAGAGGCAAGAGCAATCACATTCAAAAGCTAGCAGAAGGCAAGAAATAACTAAGATCAGAGCAGAACTGAAGGAGATAGAGACACAAAAAACCCTCCAAAAAATCAATGAATCCAGGAGTTGGTTTTTTGAAAAGATCAACAAAATTGACAGACCGCTAGCAAGGCTAATAAAGAAAAAAAGAGAGAGGAATCAAATAGATGCAATAAAAAATGATAAAGGGGATATCACCACTGACCCCACAGAAATACAAACTACCATCAGAGAATACTATAAACGCCTCTACGCAAATCAACTAGAAAATCTAGAAGAAATGGATAATTTCCTGGACACTTACACTCTCCCAAGGCTAAACCAGGAAGAAGTTGAATCCCTGAATAGACCAATAGCAGGCTCTGAAATTGAGGCAACAATTAATAGCCTACCCACCAAAAAAAGTCCAGGACCAGATGGATTCACAGCTGAATTCTACCAGAGGTACAAGGAGGAGCTGGTACCATTCCTTCTGAAACTATTCCAATCAATAGAAAAAGAGGGAATCCTCCCTAACTCATTTTATGAGGCCAACATCATCCTCATACCAAAGCCTGGCAGAGACACAACAAAAAAAGAGAATTTTAGACCAATATCCCTGATGAACATTGATGCAAAAATCCTCAATAAAATACTGGCAAACCGGATTCAGCAGCACATCAAAAAGCTTATCCACCATGATCAAGTGGGCTTCATCCCTGGGATGCAAGGCTGGTTCAACATTCGCAAATCAATAAACGTAATCCAGCATATAAACAGAACCAAAGACAAGAACCACATGATTGTCTCAATAGATGCAGAAAAGGCTTTTGACAAAATTCAACAGCCCTTCATGCTAAAAACGCTCAATAAATTCGGTATTGATGGAACGTACCTCAAAATAATAAGAGCTATTTATGACAAACCCACAGCTAATATCATACTGAATGGGCAAAAACTGGAAAAATTCCCTTTGAAAACTGGCACAAGACAGGGATGCCCTCTCTCACCACTCCTATTCAACATAGTGTTGGAAGTTCTGGCTAGGGCAATCAGGCAAGAGAAAGAAATCAAGGGTATCCAGTTAGGAAAAGAAGAAGTCAAATTGTCCCTGTTTGCAGATGACATGATTGTATATTTAGAAAACCCCATCGTCTCAGCCCAAAATCTCCTTAAGCTGATAAGCAACTTCAGCAAAGTCTCAGGATACAAAATTAATGTGCAAAAATCACAAGCATTCTTATACACCAGCAACAGACAAGCAGAGAGCCAAATCAGGAATGAACTTCCATTCACAATTGCCTCAAAGAGAATAAAATACCTAGGAATCCAGCTTACAAGGGATGTAAAGGACCTCTTCAAGGAGAACTACAAACCACTGCTCAGTGAAATCAAAGAGGACACAAACAAATGGAAGAACATACCATGCTCATGGATAGGAAGAATCAATATCGTGAAAATGGCCATACTCCCCAAGGTTATTTATAGATTCAATGCCATCCCCATCAAGCTACCAATGACTTTCTTCACAGAATTGGAAAAAACTGCTTTAAAGTTCATATGGAACCAAAAAAGAGCCCGCATTGCCAAGACAATCCTAAGTCAAAAGGACAAAGCTGGAGGCGTCACGCTACCTGACTTCAAACTATACTACAAGGCTACAGTAACCAAAACAGCATGGTACTGGTACCAAAACAGAGATATAGACCAATGGAACAGAACAGAGTCCTCAGAAATAATACCGCACATCTACAGCCATCTGATCTTTGACAAACCTGAGAGAAACAAGAAATGGGGAAAGGATTCCCTATTTAATAAATGGTGCTGGGAAAATTGGCTAGCCATAAGTAGAAAGCTGAAACTGGATCCTTTCCTTACCCCTTATACGAAGATTAATTCAAGATGGATTAGAGACTTAAATGTTAGACCTAATACCATCAAAACCCTAGAAGAAAATCTAGGTAGTACCATTCAGGACATAGGCATGGGCAAGGACTTCATGTCTAAAACACCAAAAGCAACGGCAGCAAAAGCCAAAATTGACAAATGGGATCTAATTAAACTAAAGAGCTTTTGCACAGCAAAAGAAACTACCATCAGAGTGAACAGGCAACCTACAGAATGGGAGAAAATTTTTGCAACCTACTCATCTGACAAAGGGCTAATATCCAGAATCTACAAAGAACTCAAACAAATATACGAGAAAAAAACAAACAACCCCATCAAAAAGTGGGGAAAGGATATGAACAGACATTTCTCAAAAGAAGATATTCATACAGCCAACAGACACATGAAAAAATGCTCATCATCACTGGCCATCAGAGAAATGCAAATCAAAACCACAATGAGATACCATCTCACACCAGTTAGAATGGCAATCATTAAGAAGTCAGGAAACAACAGGTGTTGGAGAGGATGTGGAGAAATAGGAACACTTTTACACTGTTGGTGGGATTGTAAACTAGTTCAACCATTATGGAAAACAGTATGGCAATTCCTCAAGGATCTAGAACTAGATGTACCATATGACCCAGCCATCCCACTACTGGGTATATACCCAAAGGATTATAAATTAGTCTACTACAAAGACACATGCACACGTATGTTTATTGCGGCACTATTCACAATAGCAAAGACTTGGAATCAACCCAAATGTCCATCTGTGACAGACTGGATTAAGAAAATGTGGCACATATACACCATGGAATACTATGCAGCCATAAAAAAGGATGAGTTTGCGTCCTTTGTAGGGACATGGATGCAGCTGGAAACCATCATTCTTAGCAAACTATCACAAGAAGAGAAAACCAAACACCGCATGTTCTCACTCATAGGTGGGAACTGAACAATGAGATCACTTGGACTCGGGAAGGGGAACATCACACACTGGGGTCTATCATGGGGAGGGGGGAGGAGGGAGGGATTGCATTGGGGAGTTATACATGATATAAATGATGAATTGATGGGTGCTGACGAGTTGATGGGTGCAGCACACCAACATGGCATAAGTATACATATGTAACAAACCTGCACGTTATGCACATGTACCCTAGAACTTAAAGTATAATAAAAAAAAAAAAAAAGAAAAAAAAAAAAAAAAAAAAAAAAAAAAAAATAAAAACTGTACCATGTGATTTCAGTCACAGGGAGGACCGGGTAATCCCTGGTCCAGAAGATAACTTTCAAATGATCATTACTTCAATTTAAGCTTCACTTAAACTTCGTGCCCATGTTGAAATTGAGATCACTTTTGTAATTTCAGGCCATATTCTCCAGAAGCAGAATCTGAGGTGGGGATTCTTGTGCATATGATTTATTAAGGAGTGCTCTCAGGGGAAGCCTGTAAGGGAATGGGGAAAGGAGGACAGGGAAGGGGAAGAATCAGGAACACATCCTGTGATTTAATGATTTGAAAACAAACATTTTATTAAATACAGAAATGGTATGGTGGAAAAAACATAGGCTTCAGAATTAGATAGACTTGACATTAAAAAGTTTAAATTATTAATACTGTTGGATTGACATCATAATTGTAGACATTTATGATGTAAAAATGTGAAGTTTTAATATATGTATACAATGTGGCATTAATTAAGCTAATTAACATATCACCTTTCTTACCTATCTTTTTTTAAGATGAGACATTTGAAATGTACTTATTATGAAATATATTATATAATACATTATTATTGATTATAGTCAGCCTTCTGTTCAATAGATCTCAAAATCCTTTCCTCTTATCTAAATCTGGGTCTAAATCTAAATCTAAATCTTCTACTCTTTCATCAGCAACTCTTCATTTCCTCCCTCCCCTTCTCCCTCAACCTCTGGTAACCATTATTCTACTGTCTACTTCTATGAGTTCACATTTTACATTTCACTTATAAGGAAATCGTGAGGCATTTGTCTTTCTGTGCCTGGCTTTTTCACTTAGCACAATGTCTTCCAGATTAATCCATGTTGTTGCAAATGACAATATTTCCCCCATTTTAAAGCCTGCATAGTAGTCCATTGAGTATGTACACTATATTTCTCTATCTGTTTATGGAAACTTAGATTGTTCTCATATCTTAGCCATTGTGAATAATGCTGCAATGAATATGAGAGTGGAGATACCCCTTCAACATACTGATTTCAGTTTTTTTTGAGATGGAGTCCCGCTCTGTCACCCAGCCTGGAGTGCAGTGGAGTGATCTCAGCTCACTGCAACCTCCGACTCCCGGGTTCAAGTGATTCTTTTCCCTCAGCACCCTGAGTAGCTGGACTTACAGGCACCCACCACCACGCCAAGCTAATTTTTTTGTATTTTCAGTAGAGACAGGGTTTTGTCATATTGGCCAGGCTGGTCTCGAGCTCCTGACCTCAGGTGATCTGGCCGCCTCTTCATCCCAAGGTGTAATTTCAGTTTTTTATTAATATATACCCAGAAAGGAGATTACTGAGTCATGAAGTATTTTGATTTGTAATACTTGGAGAAAACTCCATACTGTTTTTCAAAACAGCTGTACTAATTTACATTCCCATCAACAGTATGTAAGAGTTCCATTTTTTCTCTGAATCCTAACACTTGATATCTTATCTCTTTGATAAAAGCCATTCTAACAGGAATGGGGGATAGTTCATTGTGGTTTTAATTTTCATTTGCCTAATGATTAGTGATACTGACCTTTTTTCATGTACCTATTGGTCGCTTATGTCTTTTTTTTGAGAAATATCTGTTCAGACCCTTTGCCCATTTAAAAATTGGGTTATTTGTTTTCTTGCTCTTGAGTTGTTTGAGTTCCTTACATATTTTACAAATTAACCCCTTATCAGTTGTATGGTTTGCAAATATTTCTCCCATTCTATGGGTTGTCTCTTCATTTTGTTAATTGTTTCCTTTGCTATGCAGAAGTTTTTTACTTTGATGCCATCCCTTTTGCCTGTTTTTCTTTTTGTTTCCTATGCTTTTGGGATCCTATCCAAGAAATTCTTGCCCAGAAAATTGTCATGAAGCTTTCCCCCATGTTTTCTTCTAGTAGTTTTTCAGTTTCAGCTTTATAGTTAAGTCTTTTGCCCATTTTGAGTTGTTTTTGTGTATGGTGTAAGATGAAGGTCTAATTTCTTTCCTCTGTGTATGGTTATGCAGTTTTTCTAATACTATTTATTGAAGAGATGTTCTTTCCCCGTTGTGTATTCTTGGCATGTTTGTCAAAAATCAGTTGCCTGTAAATGCAAGGGTTCTTTCTGGGTTTTCTAGCCTGTCCTACTGGTCAGTGTGTCTGTTTGCATGCCAGTACCATGCTGTTTTGATTGCATTGCTTTACATGTTTTGAAATCAGAGTGTGATGCCTCCAGCCTCGTTCTTTTTTTAATTAATTATTTTTTTGAGATGGAGTCTCACTCTGTCACCCAGGCCGGAGTGTAGTGGTGCGATCTTGGCTCACTTCAACCTTTGCCTCCCTGCAAACTTTGCCTCCCAAGTTCAAGTGATTATCCTGCCTCAGCCTCCTGAGTAGCTGGGACTACAGGCATGCGCCCCCACATCCAGCTAATTTTTGTATTTTTAGTAGAGAGAGAGTTTCACCATGTTGGCCAGGCTGGTTTCGAACTCCTGACCTCATATCTGCCTGCCTGCCTTGGCCTCCCAAAGTGCTGGGGATTACAGGAATGAGCCACTGCACCTGGCCCAACCTTGTTTCTTTTTGCTCAGGATTGTTTTGGCTATTTGGGGTCTTTTGTGGTTCCATACAAACTTAAGGGTTTTTTTCCATTTTGTAAAAAATGACACTGGGTCTGGGCACAGTGGCTCACTCCTATAATCCAAGCACTTTGGGAGGCTGAGGTGGGCAGATCACGAGGTCAGGAGTTTGAGACCAGCCTGGCCAGTATGGTGGAACCCCGTCTCTACCAAAACATACAAAAATTAGTCGGGCATGGTGGTGCGTGCCTATAATCCCAGCTACTTGGGAGGCTGAGGCAGGAAAATCGCTGGAACCCAGGAGGTGGAGGTTGCAGTGAGCTGAGATTGTGCCATTGCACTCCAGCCTGGGCAACAGAGTGAGATTCTATCTAAAAAAAAAAAAAAAAAAAAAAATTGGAGTTTTGATAGGGATTGCATTGAACCCTTAGATCACCTTGGATACTGTGGACATATTTGCAATCTTAATTTTTCACACCCATCAATATGAGATATCTTTTCATTTATTTGTGTAGTGTAGAATTTTTTATTTTTTAGAAACAGGAATCTTACTATGTTGCCTACACTGGACTTGAACTCCTGGCTTCAAGTGATCCTCCTGCTTTGGCTTCCCAAGTAGCTGGGACTACAGGTGCTTACCATGGCACCTGACTTTCAATTTATCTCATCAGTGTTTTATAGTTTTCAGTATACAGGTATTTTACCTCCTTGGTTAAATTTATACATAAGCATTTGAATTATTTTGTTATTGTAAATGGGATTGTTTTCTTAATTTCCTTTTCAGATAGTTTGTTATTAGTACATAGAAACGCTACCGATCATTGTATGTTACTTTTGTAGCCTCCAACTTTACTGAATTTGTCAGTTCTAACAGTTTTTTTGGTGGAGCCTTTAGATTTTCTATATATAAGATCACGTCAGCAAATAGAGACAATTCTACTCTTTTCTTCCCTGTTAGGATGTCTTATTATTTTCCTCTTACCTGATTTCTCTGGCTGGGACTTCCATTACTGTGTTGAAAAGAAGTGGTGAAAGTGCGCATCCTTGTCTTATCCCAGATCTTAGAGGAAAAGCTGTCAACTTTTTAAGCATCGAGAATGATGTTAGCAATGGGTTTGTCATATATAACCTTTATTGTGTTGAGGTACAGTCCCTCTGTAGCTAACCTGTTGACAGTTTTATCCTGACAGGCTGGTTTCTTTTCCTTCCTTCACGCCTTCCTACCTTCCTTCCTCTTTCTTTCTTCTGATGGGGTTCCCGTTTGTTGCCCAGGCTGGTATCAAACCCCTAGCCTCAAGCAATCCTCCTGTCTCAGCCTCTAAAAGGTGTAAGCCACCATGCCCAGCTTGTGATATCTTTAATGCCTGCAAATCTTTGCCTCTAGCAATACTGTGCTCTATTATCTATCTCTGTAGATTCTTCCCAGTGAGGAGCCACTGGCTGATACTCCGACTTTGCTGCCCATTGTGGTAACTATGTTCTTCTGATTAATGCTGCTGTTTGGCCCCTTAAATATATATATAAAAAAATTTATATATATAAATTATATAATTTAATTAATAATTAATCCTATTATCCCCATGAAACCAGAGATCCCAGCATCTCCTACTGTCACTCCAGCCTTCAGAGGACAGCTACCACTCAGCTCCTCAGCCATACTGGCACCACCCTCACTGTTCGTTCCTCATCACCTTGGTAATGGTTCATTTCCCTGGGCTGTTCTGAAGAGCAGAGCCTGAAATGTGTATTGTGCAAGTGATAATTAATGGACTGTTCTCAGGAGAAACCTGTAAGAGGGTGAGGGAAGCGGAATAGGGAAGAGGCAGAGCTAAGCACAGAAATGGTTTCAGGTCAAGTCAAGTCTCATCTTGATTTTGAGTATAAACTGGGATGTAGACTTCATCTCATCTTGAGGCAAGAAAGAAGGCCTTCGTAACTTTCCACTAGGTCAGGCATCTCACGAAAGGTGAGGTGGCTCCACTCACCTAAGGACAATTCTCTGGAGAAAGTTGCAGGTATGAGCTATTAGCAGTGGCACCTGCACCAGCTGATAAATAGACAGATGGTACCAAATTAATAAATCATAGTGGCTTTGGACATGTCACCAACAGTGTCTGTTATATCTGGATAAGCTTCAACCCTCATTAACTCTACTTATCTTGCATCTGTACTCTCACAGCTGAACATGGCTGGAGGAGGAATTTTGCTGAATAATATCACTATAAAAATAATCAACAGACCAAGTAAATCCTTAATGCTGCCAGGCAATTATGTACACTTCCCCAGTCCACTCATGTCTTGTTGTCCTAGGTGACTACTCCATGGCTATCGTTTTCCTTAAACCTCTGACACCTTCATTATTCTATCAGTTGATGACCGTTACTGATGACTATTTCAATAGCAACAATGAGAAGAGAAATTCCTCAAAACTCCACTTCTATTATGTACCAGCATCATTAACCATGTACTCTACCTTCCCTTCTGTTACTAAGGTCAACTCCAACTCCATGCAGTAGGAGAGTGGGCAGTTGGAGGATGGATCCCCACTCAGACAGCATTGCTGAGAGACTGGTGAGAGCAGGAGAAGAAATATTTTGACCACTCTCTCCTGCTTTCTGATCTGCTGGTGCCTCCCATTGCAGAACCAAGGAAGCCCATGTGTGTAGTCTGTGGAAGACAGCCTCCTGGGAAGCAGAGAAAAGTGCAAGATAATTGGTGGTGGTGGTGGCAAAAGGAAAATCACCAGCACAAATGGGTTCCATACTGATGGTATCCAAATTCATATCTTCATGAGAACCTCTTAATTCCAGACTCACATATCTAGTTGCCTGTTGTAGTATTAGTTTTTCTACTGCTGCATAACAAATTACCATGCACTTAGAGGCTTAAAACAACAAATATTTATTGTTCCACCATTTCCATGGGTCAGAGGTCAGAGTATGGCTTCACTGGGTGCTCTGCACAGGATCTCACAAGGCTGGGGCAGTGGATCTCATCTGAGGCTCAGGATTCTCTTTTAAGCTCACTGGCTGTTGACAGAATCCAGTGCTTTCCATAACATAGAACTTTGCTTTGTCAAGGCTAACAGGTGAACATCTCTGTGGTTTCCTCTGACAGACCGTCTTTGAAGGTCTCACCTGATTAGGCCATTCTCATTCAAGATAGTCTCCCTTTATCTCCCACTATTAGACCATTCTTGCATTGATATAAAGGAATACCTGAGACTGGGTAATTTATAAAGAAAAGATGTTTAATTGGCTCTTGGTTCTGCAGGCTGTACAAGCATGGCACCGGCATCTGCTCAGCTTCTGGTGACAGCCTCAGGGGAGCATTCCTTATGGTGGGAGGTGAAATGGGAGCATGTATGTCACTTTTTTTTTTTTTTTGGAGATGGAGCCTTGCTCATTGCCCAGGCTGGAGTACAGTGGCGTGATCTCGGCTCACTGCAAGCTCTGCCTCCCGGGTTCACGCCATTCTCCTCCTGTCTCAGCTTCCTGAGTAGCTGGGACTACAGGCGCCCACCACCATGCCCGGCTAACTTTCTGTATTTTTAGCAGAGATGGGGTTTCACTGTGCTAACCAGGATGCTGTGGATCTCCTGACCTCGTGATCCGCCTGCCTCGGCCTCCCAAAGTGCTGGCATTACAGGCATGAGCCACCGTGCCCAGCCGCCACGCACTTTTAAACAACCAGATCTCGTGAGAACTCACTCACTGTCACAAGAACAGCACCAAGACATTCACGAGAAATTACCCCCCACCCCCGATCCAACCACCTCCAACCAGGTCGTACCTCCTCCAACACTGGGGATTATATTTTAACATGAGATTTGGAGAGGTCAAATATCCAAACCATATCATCACTCCCTTTAGTTGTAACTTAATTACAGCAGAGGAATTCCTTAACCTTTGCCCTAGGACATCACATAATCAAGGGAGTGATATCCCATCACTTTTGTCATATTCTACTGGTTAAAAGTAACTTAAAGGTTCCATCCGCATATGAGGGCAGGGGATTATACAAGGGAGTGCATCATGAGGAGTCATTTTAGGATTTTGCCTACTGTACCTGTCACCCGTTACCTACATTTATTTACACGCTCAACTAACTGAAATCTTGATCTTCGCTTGTAAATCACCTCCTCCAAAAGACTTCTCCATCTCAGCCAATGGCAACATCATCCTTCTGCTAGCTTGGTCCTCATATCCCAGAGACATCTTGTCTCCTCTCTTTCCCTCATCCCATTTATCCTATCTTTAGCCCTGCTTTCAAACATCTAAGAAGAGTCTGATCACTTCTACCACTACTACCATGGTACCTGGTTTCTCTCTCTTTTCCACTTTATTGCAGCTACTCCCCATTGACCTCTTCTTCCATTGTCTCATACTTTCATAACACAGTAGACTGTGTGTGTCTCTGTTGAAGTGTCACTTCTCTGCTCCTAGCACTCTGGTGGCCTTCATCTCATTCAGAGTAAAGGTAAATTCCTTATGTGATTGGGTTCTGTTACCTCATAGTGCTCCTTTCACACTTTTTGTCCTAATTCAGTCCACTCTAGTCACAATGGCCACCTTGCTGCTCCTGGCATGCACTAGGCATTTGCTGTGCCCACAGATGCCCACAGGATTCAATTCCTTCCTTCATTGAATGGAAATCTTTGCTCAATATTTGCTGTTACTGGTTAGATGTCCTGAATATCTTAGTTATAATCACAACTCTCCAACTTTCTCACTTTTATGCTTTTCAAAAATTTATAATTGACAATAACTGTGTATATTCTTGGGGGTGTGATGTGATGTCTTGATCTACGCATATGTTATAGAAAGAGTCAAACAAGCTAATTAACATTGCCATCTCACCAGTTTATCATTTTTTGTAGTGAGAGTGCTAAAAAATATTTTAGTAATTTTGAAATATATCATACAATTATTAACTGTGGTCACTATGTAGTACAATAGATCACAAAAACTTATGCCTCCAGTCCAACTGAAGCTTTGTACCCTTTGATCAATGTCTTCCTTTTCCCATGCTATCCCCCTCCAACCAACAGCCTCTCCTAATCACCCTTCTACTGTTTCTCTGAGATTAACTTTTTTAGATGCCACATATGAGTGAGATCAGTGTTTTTTACTTAATATAATGTTCTCCAGTTCCATCCTTGATTGCTGAAAATGACGGAATCTCATTTTTTTTATGGCTATGTAGTATTTCATTGTGTATATACACCACATTTTCTTTATATATTAATCCGTTGAACTCTTAGGTTATTACGTATCTCGGTTATTGTAAATAATGCTGCAATAAATATGGGTGTGTAGATATTCTTTGACATACTGATTTCAGTTCCTTTGGATATATACCCAGAAGAGGGATTGCCAGATCATAAGGTAATTCTATTTTTAGTTATTTGAGGAACCTCCATGCTATTTTGCCAAACAGTTATACTAATTTACATTCCCACCAACAGTGCACAGGGATTCTCTTTTCTCCATAACTTCACCAACACTTGTTTTCGTTTGTCTTAGTAATAGCTATTCTAACAGGTGTGAGGTATATCTCATTGTGGTTTTTTTTGTGTTTCTCCGATGATTAGTGATGTTGAACATTTTTTCATATACCTGTTGGCCATTTGTAAATCTTCTTTTAAGAAATATCTGTTCAGGTAATTTGTCCCTTTTAAAAATCAGATTTTTTTTTTCTTGATGATTTGAGTTGTTTGAGCTCCTGATGTATTTTGGATGTTAACCTCTTATCAGATGTACGGTTTGCAAACATTTTATCCCAATCTGTGGCTTGTCTCTTCAGTTTGTTGATTATTTTGCTGTGCAGAAAATGTTTAGTTTGATGCTATCTCATTTGTCTGTTTTTGCTTTTGTTGACTGTGCTTTCTGGAGCCTATCCAAGAAATCATGATCCAGTCATGAAGCATTTCTCTTATGTTATCTTCTAGTAGCTTTACAGTTTCAGGTCCTACGCAAGATAAAGGTCCAATTTAATTCTTCTGCATGTGGGTATTCAATTTTCCCAGCACTACTTATTGAAGAGACCATTATTTTCTTATTGTGTGTTCTTGGCCCCTTTGTAAAAAATTGACTGTAGATATGTAAATTTATTTTTGAGCTTATTTGGCTCCATTGCTCTATATGTCTGTTTTTATGCCAGAACCATGCTGCTTTAATTACAGTATCTTTATAATATATTTTGAAATTGGAGTGTGAAGCTGCCAGTTTTATTCTTTTTGCTCAAGATTGCTTTGGCTATTTTGGGTCTTTTCAGGTTCTATATGAATGTTAGGATTATTTTTTCTATTTCTGTGAAAAATGACACTGGAATTTTGAAAGGAATTGCATTGAATCTATAGGTCACTTTGGGTAGTATTGTAGCAGGACGAGCCACAGACAAAACTCCTCAGACACCGAGTTCAAGAAGGAAGGGGTTTATTCAGCCAGGGGCATCAGCAAGACTCCTGTCTCAAGAGCCGAGCTCCCCGAATGAGCAATTCCTGTCCCTTTTAAGGGCTCACAACTCTAAGGGGGTGCATGTGAGGGGGTCTTGATTGAGCAAGCAGAGGGTATGTGACTAGGGGCTGCATTCACCATAATTAGATCGGAACAAAACAGTATAGGGATTTTCTCACTGCATTTCTATACAATGTCTGTAATCTACAGATAACATAACCAATTAGGTCAGGGGTCAATCTTTAACTACCAGGCCCAGGGCAAGGCACCAGGCTGTCTGCCCGAGGATTTCATTTCTGCCTTTGAGTTTTTACTTTTCTCTTTGGAGGCAGAAATTGGGCATGAGACGATATGAGAGGTGGTCTCCTCCCTTAGTATGGGGGCATTTAAACACTAATTCTTCCAAATCCATGAACATGCCATATCTTTTCATTTATTTGTATCTTCTTCAATTTATTTCATCAATACTTTATGGTTTTTACTGTACAGTTGTTTCACCTCAGTTGAATTTACTCCTAAGTATTTTTTTTGGTGCTATTGTAAATGGGACTGTTTTATTAATTTTTCAGACAGTTTATTGTTAATATAGAAACACTACTGATTTTTATAATGTGTAGCTTTACTGAATTGGTTTATCAGTTCCAATGGATTTTTGGTGGAGTTTTTCAGTTTGCTTTATATAAGGTCATGTCATCAGTAGAGATAATTTTACTTTTTTTTTTTTTTTTTTTGAGACGGAGTCTCGCTCTGTGGCCCAGGCTGGAGTGCAGTGGCCGGATCTCAGCTCACTGCAAGCTCTGCCTCCCGGGTTTACGCCATTCTCCTGCCTCAGCCTCCCGAGTAGCTGGGACTACAGGCAACCGCCACCTCGCCCA
Organism: Rhinopithecus roxellana; assembly: GCF_007565055.1. NCBI lineage: Eukaryota > Metazoa > Chordata > Mammalia > Primates > Cercopithecidae > Rhinopithecus > Rhinopithecus roxellana. The sequence continues at coordinate 117,227,149 of NC_044563.1, read as the reverse complement.
GCTAGTTTTTTGTATTTTTTAGTAGAGACGGGGTTTCACCGTGTTAGCCAGGATGGTCTCGATCTCCTGACCTCGTGATCCACCCGCCTCGGCCTCCCAAAGTGCTGGGATTACAGGCTTGAGCCACCGTGCCCAGCCAATTTTACTTTTTTCTTATACGGATGCCTTTTGTTTCTTTTTATTGCCTAATTGCTTTGTTTAGGACTTCCAGTACCACGTTGAATAGAAATGGTAAGAGTGGGCATCCTTGGCTTATTCCTGATTTTAGAGGGAAACTTTCAACTTCTCACCATTGAGGTCGATGTTAACTGTGGACTTGCCATATATAGCCTTTATTGTGTTGAGGTACATTCCTTGTATATCTTTGAGAGTTTTGAAAGACATGAATGAATATTGAATTTTGTCAAACACTTCTTCTGCCTTTATTAAGATCATGTGGTTTGTCCCTTATTTTATTAATATGGTATATCACATTTATGAATTTACATATATTGAACCATCCTTGTATCCCTGGGATAAATACAGCTTGACCATGGTGAATGATCTTTTTGATGTGCTGTTGAATTTGATCTCCTAGTATTTCTCTTCAACAAATTTTTTTACAATAACACATAATTGTACGTATTTATGTGATACATAGTGGTGTTGTTTTCATTTTTTTTTTTGTTTTGAGATGGAGTCTCTCTGTCACCAGGCTGGAGTACAGTGGTGTTATCTCAGCTCACTGCAACCTCCACCTCCTGGGTTTAAGCGATTCCCCTGCCTCAGCCTCCCAAGTAACTGGGACAACAGGCACATACCACCATGCCCAGCTAATTTTTGTATTTTTTAGTGGAGGCAGGGTTTCACCATGTTGGCCAGGATGGTCTCGATCTCCTGACCTCATGATCTGCCCATCTTGGTGTTTATATTGGTGTTTCAATATATACAATGTATAGTGAGTGGATGAGGGTATTAGCATATTATCTCAAATATATACCATTTCTTTGTATTCATATATTTCTTTGTAAGTGGGAGTTAAACATTGAGTACACATGGACACAAAGAAGGGAACAAACGCCAGGGCCTACTTGAGGGTGGAGGGTCGGAGTAGGGTGAGGATTGAAAAACATTCAATATCCTCCTTTTAGCTACTTGAAATTGTTATTGTTAACATAGGCATCCTACAGTGCTATAGAACACTATAACTTATTCCTTCTATCTAGCCATAATTTTGTATCCTTTAACAAATATTTCCCTATGACCCATTCTCCCTACCCTTCCCAGCCTCTAGTATCTTCTATTCTACTTTTTATTTCAATGAGAAATTCTTCTCAGTTTTTGCATGAGTGAGAGCATGCAGTGTTTAGCTTTCTGTGCCTGGCTTATTTTACATAACAATGTCATCCAGTTTCATCTATGTTGCTGCAAATTACAGGATTTGGCTTTTTATGGCTGAATAGTATTCCATTATGTATATATGCCACCTTTTTTTTTTTTTTACTTTTAGATTCAGGGTATTTTTTTTTCACTTTTAGATTCAGGGTACATGTGGAAGTTTGTTACGTAGGTAAGTTATGTGTCATGGGAGTTTGGTGTACAAATCATTTTGTCACCCAAGTAATAAACATAGAACTCAATAGGTAATTTTTCAGTCCTCACCCTCCACACTACACCCTCAAATAGGCCCTGCTGTCTGTTGTTCCTTGTGCCCATGAGTACTCAATGTTTAGCTTCCACTTACAAGTGAGAACATGTGTTATTTGGTTTTCTGTTCCTGCATTAGTTGGCTTAGGATAATGGCCTCCAGCTCCATCCATGTTGCTGCAAAGGACGTGATCTCATTCTTTTTGTATGGCCGTATAGTATTCCATGACGTATACGTACCACATTTTATCTAGTCTACCGTTGATGGGCATTTAGGCTGATTCCATGTTTTTACTATTGTGAATAGTGCTGCAATGAACATACGGTTGTTGGGGAGATCAGACCCAACACCAGATTGCAGGGGTGACAAAGCCCAGTGGAGTCAAAGGGTTGAGAAAAAGACAGTTTGAGAGACAAAGATGGGCCACACCAGGGGGCCATCGCTAGTGTACAGAGGCTGCGAAGGCCCTGAGCTCTGGGAGCCCACGCTATTTATTGGTAATCTAACAGAGAAACAGGTGGTGAGAATGTGGAGGTCAAAAGGGCAGGCGCATGATCTATAGCTGTGATGTTTAGCAGTTTAGCATTTATAAGGAATATGTTCTGCTATTTGAGATAATGGGAATAGGAGCCGAGGAAGGCTAGAGAAGCAAGGAGCCAGCAAGTCTAGACATTCCAGAGGACATCATGCAAGCCCTGCCTCAGTTTCCCTCCCAACACTCAGCTTTTTCCCCAACATGCCCCTCTTCTCTTTTTTGTATGAGAAAGTGTTATTACTATCATTATTACTAGCATAAGAGGTGACCTCTTTTAATTGAGCAAAGCAATTGCAGGCTGTGCAGTCCTTAATTGCCGATTGGTGATCCAGCTTCATTTTTCTTAGCTTTTATTCAAACTGGAGTCACTCTGGTTTGAATGCTTCTTACATTATCTCCCCTTTCCCTTTTACAAGAGGACCCTTAATCCTAGGGGCTGCAGAAGGGTGAAGGTCCATCTTCTGTAACTTCATGCTGAATAGGGGTGATGATACTCCTGCCTAACTATTAGCATCTCTTGTATTCCTCTTGGAGAGGAGCTGAGTCAGAAAGCATGGTCCATTAAGCATGATGACTCTGGTCGGTGTTCACAGTCAGATTCAACTGGCTCATGGCTTGCACTGGGGGATCCCAGTCCATGGTTGGGATCCATGGGTCCCCTCCAGTCTCCCGTTCCATGGTTGTACACATCTTGAGGGCATCCACACGGTTCTCTTGCGAAAACACAAGCATACCTTCACCTCCCCCTCCCCCATTAGTAAATCTACTGAAACAGAAGCAAAAACATTTGTGACTGTAGCTGGGAGGCCACTGATAATGAGAAACAGGCCCCTTCTAACAGAAGGCACAGGGAAAGCAAATTGAGGCTTTTCAAACCTTCAATTCACACTGTACAGGTGGGTCCACTAGATGCTGTGGCTCATGATAGATCTTCAGATGTTTGGTGGGCACATCCACACAGGCACCCGATTGTCACCTGGACAGACAAGCAAATCCTCTTCCCCATATAATTATCTTTAGTCAGGGATCAGAGGAAGGAGACTCAGAGGTGAGCATTTTGGGGCCCGATGGCTTCCTGATATTTGATAGGTGTTCCCTTGGAAGTTAGGAATTCCCTTTCTCTCCATATTGCTGCGTGGGCATGGAGGACTAGGTAAGCATACTTAGAATCTGTATATATATATTTACCTTTTTTTCCTTCTCCTAATTCTGGCCCCTGCTTTTGCTAGGATGTCTCTCCCTAATAAAGGAGTGGGGCTTTTGGGCATAATTAGAAAGGCATGTGAAAAGAGTAAAGTTCCCCAGTCATGACTTAGTGGATGGGAGAAGTATCCAGTGACTGCCTGTCCTAGGACACCTCGGATAGTGACAGATCTGGAGGACAGTTGTCTGGAACAGGAGAGTAAGACTGAGAGGGCTGTATCATTGTCCAGGAGACAGTTAACTGTTATGCCCAGACTGTTTATTCCCCAAAGAAGACCACCAGAGTCCAGAGTCAAAGCCAAGCGGCAAGGATCTTTACTGCAAGTTCGAACTTGGTCCCTCCGTTCCACAACATACAAGAGGGCCCCGAACAATGTGTGCGCTCGCTTTTTATAGCCCGATGTAAATAGGACTTGTAAGGTTACAGAGGAACAAGGGAATTCTTTAGGTTACAGCATTACAATTGGTTAACATATTAAGTTATACATTTAGCGGTGATCTATTGGTTCCCGTGCTTTCAGTAAAACTACAAACGGCTGTGTCGTTATCAGGGATTTTTCCAGGTGGTGTTTTTCTAAAGTTGAGATATATGGTGGGACGTGTTTGTACTGGGCTCAGGAAGTTGAGAGATATGAGAGATATATGGTGTTTGTACTGGGCCCAGGAAATTGAGAGATATATGGTGTTTGTAGTGGGCCCAGGACTGAGGAATGTGCCTGATTTCTTTCATTAACCTCCTGGCCCTCAATGGTTAAGCATACCTGGGGAGGGTGATGGCATGGGCTGGTGCTTGCCCCGGGCACCCTCAGTCCTGCTGCTGGATCATCTGGTTAGTGGCTTCATATTCAGAGGACCTTCATTCCCCTGCTGGGGCAGTGGGCCTTCTAGTGATTCCCTTGATATAAGGGGCATGGACAAGGGGGGCAACTTATTTCTATTCTGATCTCTCCGTGTCAAAGAATTGTCCTAACCCTTGTAAAACATCAATATAGCCATCAGGGTTATCTGATAATTTACCTAGGTCTATTTTAATTTGTTTCAAGTCTGAGAGGGAAAAAGGTACATTACACTCTGGGCTGAATTCTCCAGAATACATCTTAGGGGTGTTTTTGCCTTGCGGGGAATGTTTCCCATCTGGAAAAGAGAACATAGGGATGCCAGCACCGCTAGTCATTTTCCAATGAGCGTTAGTCCTAGAATATCCTCTACGGTCCTAATGCTTATTCCTTTCCAGGGTGCATAACCACCCATGGACCTCTGCTTATTGGATTAGTTACACTCACCAGTGTAGCAGTCCTGCACCTGTTTTCCCAGCAAGAAAGGGGTCCAGGCTGCTGGATTCTAGTGGTCCTTTACCAGTGTGCCCACCATTACCTTTGTGCTCAGAGGTGAGTTCTAGAGCTGGGCTGGGTTTCTGAGTATTTCATAACAACCCAACTGCCCCATCCAGATGCATTCCCATAAACAGTTCTTAGGCGAAGTTGTTTCAGAGGGTGTAGGTAACCTTTTGAGTTAGGATTGAGATAGAGTTTGATTTTGTGAGTACTTTAAGGCTTGGCCGAGTGCAAACAGCTCACATATTTGAGCAGACCAATTAAGCAACTTTTCTAACTCTGCTTCTACAAGAGTCTCCCTATCAATTACTGAATACCCATTGTGTGTGTGTGTGTGTGTGTTTTCCCCTTCAGTCACCTGGGAGGAACAGTCTAGCATCCTGTCCTGAAGGGAGTTCCTCCTAGGTCTGGTTGGACCTTTGTATGGTAATTAAGATTTAAATCCCTCCTTAGGAAACCTGCTGGGTTAAGGGAATTTTCAGTGGTTAATGTTAAATCACTTTTTTTTTTTTTTTTTTTTTTAACAGAATAGCCCCATACTTTAAGATTGAGTTAGTAAGCTACCTTTTTGCTTTAACTTAGGATAACTCTGAACTGGTGAGGTGTGCTCACAATGAGGTTTCTTCTAAAGGTTATTTTTCTACTTCTGTTAGCAAAGCAGTTGCCACTACAGATTGAATGCATTTGGGCCATCCGCGGGTTACTCGGTTAAGGATTTTTGATAGGAAGGCTGCTGGCTGTCGGTGGTCTCACTGCTTTCGGGCTATGTCCTTGTTTACACTGACAAGATAGTATTGGAGTGTTATAGGGTCATGGAGAAGACCTTCAATGATCAGTTATAGGTTTTAAATTTACCCTGGCTTTTAAAGGAATAGGGTTAACTCTTTTCTTGTGTATATCTCTTTCTCCTTTGTAGATGGATTTGGAAATACAGCGGAAGGACGTTTGCTGTCCTCCCTTGCTGGATCATAGTTACAGGAAATTGCCATGCTTCAAAGTCTTCTTCAGCTCTAGCCTTTTGAATAGAATTTTGTATAGCACCATCAGGTTTTAATGTTGCAACTACAGGAGCAGTAAGTTTTGTAGCTAATTCATTTTGTCGCCCATTAAGGGGAGAAAGAGGAGGTGGCCTTTCATGTAATTCAGTAGGTGGAGCTGGTGGGCTAGTAAAACATACTTTTTCAGTCTCCCTTTAATTTCCTGTTTCCTCTTCCTCACATTCAGAATCTGAAGTTAGTTTTTTACACTGGTCCTCCTCTTCCTCATTTGAATCTGCCTCATCTGTTTGAAATTGCTCAAGAGCTGCTTTTATTAGTGCCCACATTGACCAAACCGAGACTGGAGTTTTTGCTCCATCTTTATATGCTTTTAAAAAATGTCTGCCAGTTCTCTTCCATTTATCCAACTCCATAGTCCCTTGTTCTGGGAACCATGGGCAAAACTGCTTTACTGCACTAAGGAGTGAGTGATAACAAATTCTGAGTACTTTCACTCTTGCTCTTCGTAATCCTCCACTTTCACACGCTCTAGCGCTCCTTTACCAGGGTCTTTGTCGCCCCATGTTGGGCAGCCAGGAGTGTTGGGCTGATCAGACCCAACACCAGGTCGTGGGGATGACAAAGTCCAGCAAAGTCAAAGGATTGAGAAAAACACAGTTTGAGAGAAAGGTAAACACCAGGAGGCCACTGCTAGTGTAAGAAGGCTGCGAAGGCCCTGAGCGCTGGGAGCCCATGCTATTTATTGGTAATCTAACAGAGAACCAGGTGGTGAGAATGTGGAGGTCAAAAGGGCAGGGGCATGATCTTCAGCGGTGATGGTTTAGCATTTATAAGGAACACGTTCTGCTATTTGAGGTAATGGGAATAGGTGCCTAGGAGGGCTAAAAGCAAGGAGCCAGCAAGTCTAGACATATTCCAGAGGACATTATGCAAGCCCTGCCTCGGTTTCCCTCCCAACACTCAGCTTTTTCCCAACATACGGTTGCACGTGTCTTTATGGTAGAATGACTTATATTCCTTTGGGTATATAGCCAATAATGAGATGGTTGGGTTGAAGGGTTTTAAGTTTTTTGAGAAATCATCACACTGTTTTCCTCAGTGGCTAAACTAATTTACATTCCCACCAGCAGTGTATAAGCAGTCCCTTTTCTTCACAACCTTGCCAGCATGTGTTTTTTTTTTTTTTTTTTTTGACTTTTCAATAATAGCTATTTTGACTGGTATGAGATGATATCCCATTTTTTTTTTTCTGCCTTAAACAGAGTTTCACTCTTGTTGCCCAGGAGTACAATGGCATGATCTTGGCTCACTGCAACTACTGCCTCCTGGGTTCAAGTGATTCTCCTGCCTCAGCCTCCCAAGTAGCTGGGATTACAGGTGAGTGCCACCATGCCTGGCTAATTTTTGTATTTTTGGTAGAGATGGAGTTTCACCATGTGAAATGCCAGGCTGGTTTTGAACTCCTGACCTCAGGTGATCTGCCTGCCTTGGCCTCCCAAAATGCTGGGATTACTGGCGTGAGCCATCATGCCCGGGCCCCGGAGTGGTTTTGATTTACATTTTTCTGATGATTAGTGGTGCTGCCCCCTTTTTTTTTCACATGCTTATTGGCCACGTGTATATCGTCTTTTAAAAAGTGTTCATTTCCTTTGCTCACTTTTTAATTTTTTTGTTTGATTTTTACTTGTTATTTATAGATTCTGGATATTAGACCTTTGTCAGATGCATAGTTTGCAAATATTTTCTCCCATTCTGTAGGTTGCCTGTCTACTCTGTTGGTAGTTTCTTTTGCTGTGCAGAAGCTCTTTAATTAGGCCCAATTTATAAATTTTTGTTTTTCTTACAATTCTTTTGGCATCTCTGTCATGAAATCTTTGAAAGGGCCTATGTCCAGAATGCTATTTCCTAAGTTATCTTCCAGGGTTTTTGTAGTTTTTGGTTTTACATTTAAGTCTTTAATCCACCTTGAGTTTATTTTTGTATATGGTATAAGGAAGGGGTTCAGTTTCAATCTTCTGCATATGGCTAGCCAATTGTCCTAGAACCAGCTGTTGAATAGGGTGTCCTTTCCCTATTGCTTATCTTTGCTGACTTTGCTGAAGATCAGGTTGTTGTAGGCATGCAGCATTATTTCTGGGCTGTCTATTCCATTCCATGGGTCTATGTGTCTGTTTCTGTACCAGTACCATGCTATTTTGGCTAATGTAGCCTTGTAGTGTAGTTTGAAGTCAGGTAAAGTTATGCCTCTAGCTTTGTTCTTTTTGCTTAGGATTGCTTTGGCTATTCAGGTTCTTTTTTGGTTTCATATGAATTTTAGAGTCGTTTTTCCCAATTCTATGGTAGTTTTTCCTAAATGGAATGTCATTGGTAGTTTGATAGGAATAGCATCGAATCTGTAAATTGCTTTGGCTAATATGTCCATTTTGACAATATTGATTCTTCCTATCCATGAGCATGGACTGTTTTTCCTTTTGCTTGTATCATCTCTGACTTCTTTCAGCAATGTTTTGTAGTTCTCATTGTAGAGATCTTTTACATTCCTGGTTAGCTGTATTCCTAGGTATTTTATTTTTTTTGTGTAGCTCTTGTGAATGGCTTTGTGTCCGTGATTTGGCTCTCAGCTTGGATGTTGTTGGTGTATGGAAATGCTACTGACTTTTGTACATTGATTTTTGTATCCTGAAACTTTGCTGAAGTTGTTTATCAAATCTAGGAGCTTTGGGGCAGAAACTGTGAGGTTTTCTAGATATAGAATCATATAATCTGTAAACAGAGATAGTTTGACTTTCTCTCCTCCTATTGGACAGTTTTTATTTCTTTCTCTTGCCTGATTGCTCTGGCTAAGACTTCCAGTACGATGTTGACTGAGAGTGATAAGAATGGGCATCCTTGTCTTGTTCCAATTCACAAGGAGAATGCTCTCAGCTTTTGCCTATTCGTGATGATGTTGGCTGTGGGTTTGTCATAAATGGCTCTTATTTTGAGGTATGTTCCTTCAATGCCTAGTTTGTTGATGATTTTTATTTTTTATATTATATTTATATTTTTGTTTTTTATTTCCATAAGTTTTTGGGTAACAGGCGGTGTTGGTTACATGGATAAGTTCTTTAACGGTGATCTCTGAGATTTTGGTGCACCCATCACCTGAGCAGCATACATTGTACCCAATGTAGCCCTTTATCCCTACCCCTGTCACCCATTCCCCTGAGTTTCCAAAGTCCACTGTATCATGCTTATGCCTTCGCATCCTCATAGCTTAGTACCCACTTAGGAGTGAAAACATACACTGTTTAGTTTTCTATTCCTGAGTTACTTCACTTAGAATAATGGTCTCAAATTCCATCTAGGTTGCTGTGAATGCTATCATTTTGATCCTTTTTATGGCTGAATAGTATTCCGTGGTATATATTTACTACAATTTCTTTATCTACTCGATTGATGGGCATTTGGGCTGGTTACATATTTTTGCAATTGTGAATTGTGCTACTATAAACATGCATGTGCAAATATCTTTTTCATATAATGACTTCTTTTCCCACCTAAGAGTGGGATTGCTGGATCAAATGGTAGATCTACCTTTAGTTCTTTAAGGAATCTCCACACTGTTTTCCATAGTGGTTGGACTAATGTACATTCCCACCAGCCATGTAAAAGTGTTCTGTTTTTCACTGCATCCCCACCAACATCTAATATTTTTTGATTTTTTTGATTATTCATTCATTCAATGCCATTCTTGCGGGAGTAAGGTGGTATTGTATTGTGGTTTTGATTTGCGTTTCCCTGATCATTAGTGATGTTGAGCATTTTTTCATGTTTTTGGCTATTTGCATATCTTCTTTTGAGAATTGTCTATTCATGTCCTTAGCCCACTTTTTGACAGGATTTTTTTCTTGCTAATTTGTTTGAGTTTCTTGTAGATTTTGGATATCAGTTGTTTGTCAGATGTGTAGATTGTGAAGATATTCCTCCACTCTGTGGGTTGTCTGTTTACTCTTCTGATTGTTTGTTTTGTTATGCAGAAGCCTTTTAGTTTAATTAAGTCACATCTGTTTTTCTTTGTTTTGTTGCATTTATTTTTGGATTTTGCTCTTTGCCTAAGCCAATGTCTATAAGGGTTTTTCTGGTGTTACCTTCTCAAATTTTTAGGGTTTCAGGTATTAAAGTCTTTGATTCATTTTGAGTTGATTTTTGTATAAAATGAGAGTTGAGGTTCCAGTTTCATTTTTCTACATGTGGCTTGCCAATTATCCCAGGACCATTTGTTGAATAGGTTGTCCTTTCCCACTTTATGTTTGTGCTTGCTTTGTCAAAGATCAGTTGGCTGTAAGTACTTGGGTTTATTTCTGGGTTCTCTATTCTGTTCCATTGGTCTATGTGCCTATTTTTATAACAGTATCATGATGTTTTGGTGATTATGGCCTTATAGTATAGTTTGAAGTCAGGTAATGTGATGTCTCCAGATTCATTCGTTTTGCTTAGTCTTGCTTTGGCCATGTGAGCTCTTTTTTGGTTCCAAATGAATTTTAGAATTGTTTTTTTCTAATTCTGTGAAGAATGATGATGGCATTTTGATAGGAATTGAATTGAATTTGTAGATTGCTTTTGGCAGTATGGTCATTTTCAAAGTATTGATTCTACCCATCCATGAGCATGGGAAGTGTTTCCATTTGTTTGTGTCATATATGATTTTTTTTCAGCAGTGTTTTGTAGTTTTTCTTGTAGAGATCTTTCACCTCCTTGGTTAGGTATATTCCTGAGTATTTTATTTATTTGAAGCTATTGTAAAAGGGGTTGAGTTCCTGATTTGATTCTCCTCTTGGTTGCTGTTGGTGTATAGCAGAACTACTAATTTGTGCACATTAATTTTGTATCCTGAAACTTTACTGAATTCTTTTATCAGTTCTAGGAACTTTTTGGATGAGTCTTTAAGGTTTTCTAGGTATACAATAATATTATCAGCAAACAGCGACAGTTTGACTTCCTCTTTACTGATCTGGATGCCTTATATTTCTTTCTCTTGTCTGATTGCTCTGGCTAGGAATTCCAGTACTATGTTGAATATAAGTGGTTCGAGAGTGGGCATCCTTGTCTTGTTCCAGTTCTCAGAGGGAATACTTTCTACTTTTTCCTGTTCAATATTATGTTGGCTGAGGGTTTGTCATAGACAGCTTTTATTACCTTAAGGTAAGTCCCTTCTATACCAATTTTGCTGAGGGTTTTAATCATAAAGATACTAGATTTTGTCAAATCTTTTTTCTGCATCTACTGAGATTATTAGGTGGTTTTTGTTTTTAATTCTGTTTATGTGGTGTATCATATTTATTGACTTGCATATATTTACTCATTTCTGCATCCCTGATATGAAACCCACTCTATCACGATGGATTATCTTTTTGATATGCTATTGGCTTCAGTTAGCTAGTATTTTGTTAGACATTCCTCAGGGATATTGGTCTGCAGTTTTCTTTTCTTGTTTTCACCTTTATTGATTCTGGAATTAGAGTGATAACAGCTTCATAGAATGATTTAGGGAGGATTCCTTCTTTCTGTCTCTCATGGAATAGTGCCAATAGGGTTGTTACCAATCCTTCTTTGCATGTCTGTCTGATAGAATTCAACTGTGAATACAACTGGTCCTGGTCTCATTTCAATCTCACTGCTTCTTATTACCCTGTTCAGAGTTTCTCATTCTTCCTGGTTTAATCTAGGAGGGATGTGTATTTCTAGGAATTTAGCCATCTCCTGTAGGTTTTCTAGTTTATGTGTGTAAAGGTGTTCATAGTAGCCTTGGATAATCTTTTGTATTTCTGTGGTATTGGTTGTAATAGCTCCCATTTTGTTTTGTTTCCGATTGAGCTTATTTGGATCTTCTCTCTTCTCAGTTAATCTCACTAATTGTCTATCAATTTTATTTATCTTTTCAAATAACCAGCTTTTTGGCTTATTTATCTTTTGTGTTTTTTGTTTCAATTTCATTTAGCTCTGCTCTGATCTTTGTTATATCTTTTCTTCTGCTGGATTTGGGTTTGGTTTATTCTTGTTTCTCTGGTTCCTTGAGGCATGACCTTAGATTGTCTATTCATGCTTTTTCAGACTTTTTGATGTATGCATTTAAGGCTATGAACTTTCCTCTTGGCGCCACCTATGCTGTGTCCTAGAGGTTCGGCTAAGTTGTTTCACTATTATCGTTCAGTTCAAAAGAATTTTTAAAATTCCATCTTGATTTCATTGTTGACCCAGTGATCATTCAGGAGCAGGTTATTTAATTTCCATGTATTTGCATGATTTTGAGGGTTCCTTTGGAAATTGATTTCCACTTTTATTCTGCTGTGGTCTCAGAGAGTACTTGATATAATTTCAATTCTCTTAAATTTATTGAGACTTGTTTTGTGGCCTATCATATGGTCTGTCTTGGGAAAAGTTCCATATACTGATGAATAGAAAGTATATTCTGCAGTTGTCGGGTAGAATGTTCTGTAAATATCTAAGTCCATTTGTTCAAGGAGATAGTTTAAATCCATTGTTTCTTTTTTGACTTCCTGTCTTGCTGACCTTTCTAGTGCTGTGAGTGCTGTATTGAAATTCCCCACTATTATTGTGTTGCTGTCTATCTCATTTGTTAGGTTTAGTAGTAATTGTTTTATAAATTTGGGAGCTCCAGTACTAGGTGCATATATATTTAGGATTGTGATATTTTCCTGTTGGACAAGTCCTTTTATCATTATATAATGTCCCTCTTTGTCTTTTTTTTAACTGCGGTTGCTTTAAAGTTCCTTTAGTCTCATATAAGAATAGCTCCTTCTGTTTGCTTTTGGTGTCCATTTGCATGGATTTTTTTTTTTCCATCTCTTTACTTTAAGTTTATGTGAGTTCTTACGTGTAAGATGAGTCTCTTGAAGGCAGCAGATACTTGGTTGGTGAATTCTTATCTATCCTGCCGTTCTGTCTTTTTTTTTTTTTCCCCGACATGGAGTCTTGCTCTGTTGCCGGGCTGGAGTTCAGTGGCGTGATCTCAGTGCAACCTCTGCCTCCCGGGTTCAAGTGAGTCTCCTGCCTCAGCATCCCAAGTAGCTGGGATTACAGGCATGTGCCACCATGCCCAGCTAATTTTTGTATTTTTAGTAGAGATGGGGCTTCACCATGTTGGTCAGGATGGTCTCGATCTCTTGATCTCATGATCCACCCGCCTTGGCCTCCCAAAGTGCTGGGATTACAGGTATGAGCCACCACACCCAACCCATTCTGTATTTTTTAAGTGGAGCATTTAGGCCATTTACATTCAGCGTTAGTATTGAGATGTGAGGTACTATTCTATTCATCACGCTATTTGTTGCCTGAATTCTATTTATTTATTTATTGTGTTTTTGTTTTAAAGATCTTGTGAGATTTGTGCTTTAAGGAGGTTCTATTTTGGTGTATTTCAAGGATTCATTTCAAGATTTAGAGCTCCTTTTAGCAGTTCTCATAGTGGTGGCTTGGTAGTGGCAAATTCTCTCAGCGTTTGTTTGTCTCCAAAAGACAAACAAATTTATGAAGCTTAGTTTGGCTGGATACAAAATTCTTGGCTGATAATTGCTTTATAAAGAGGCTGAAGATACGGTCCCAATCCCTTTGAGCTTGTAGGGTGTCTGCTGATAAATCTGCTGTAAATCTGATAGGTTTTCCTTCATTGTTTACCTGGTGCTTTTGCCTCATTGCTCTTAAGATTCTTTCCTTCATCATGACTTTAGATAACCTGATGACTATGTGCCTAGGTGATTATCTTTTTGCAATAAATTTTCTGGGTATTCTTTGAGCTTCTTGTATTTGGATGTCTAGATCTGTAGCAAGGCAAGGGAAGTTTTCCTCCATTATTCCCTCAAATATCTTTTCCAAACTTCTAGATTTCTCATCTTCCTCAGTAACACCAATTATTCTTAGGTTTGGTTGTTTAACATAATCCCAAACTTCTTGGAGGCATCACTCATTTTTTTAATTCTTTTTTCTTTGTCTTTGTTGGATTGGGTTAAAATTAAAAAATCTTGTCTTTGAACTCTGAAGATCTTTCTTCTGCTTGTACGATTCTATTGCCAAGACTTTGCAGTGCATTTTGCATTTCTTTAAGTGTGTCCTTTATTTCCAGAAGTTGTGATTATTTTTTATTTATGTTATCTATTTCACTGAAGATTTTTCCCTTCATATCTTGTATTTTTTTTTATTTCATTGAATTGAACTTAACCTTCCTCTGGTGCCCCCTTGATTAGCTTAATAATCAACTTTCTGAATACTTTTTCTGGCAAGTCCGGGATTTCTTCTTGATTTGGATCCATTGCTGGTGAGCTACTGTGATCTTTTGGGGGCATTAAAGAACCTTGTTTTGTCATATTACCAGAATCATTTTCTGTTCCTTCTCATTTAGGTAGACTACATCAAAGGGAAGCTCTGGGGCTCAAGGGCTGGTGTTCAGATTCTTTTGTCCTATGGGGTGCTCCCTTGATGTAGTGCTCTCCCCCTTTTCCTAGGGATGTGGCTTTCTGAGAGTTGAACTGTAGTGATTGTTTTTCCTTTTCTGGATCTATCCACCCAGAGGAGATACTCAGCTCTGGACTGGCACCAGGAGGTGACTGCACAGAGTCCTGTGATGTGAACTGTCTTCAGGTCTCCCAGCCATGGATAGCAGCATGGTTTTTGGGCTGTCTCCTGGAGTCTGAAGGAACAATCTTCTTCCTTCAAAGGGTCTGTGTGAATTCTCTTGGCTTTCCTGGTATGTTGTTGAGGATTTTTAACATGAAGAGATGTTGAATTTCAGTGAAAATCTTTTCTGCATCTATTGAAATCATCATGTGTGTATGTTTCTTTTCTTTTTTGTTTTTTTAGCTCTGCTTATGGGCTGAATCATATTTGTTAATTTGTGTATGCTGAATCCACCTTGCATCCCAGGAATAAAGCCTACTTGATTACGGTGGATTAGCTCTTTGGTTTGCTAGTGTTTTGTTAAGGACTTTGGATCTATATTCATGAAGGATAGTGGCCTAAAATTTTTCTTTTTTTTGTTGTGTCTCTGCCAGGTTTTGGTATCAGAATGATGTTAGCCTCATAGGTTGAGTTTGGGAGGAGTCCCTCTTGCTCAATTTATTCAAATAGATTCAGAAGGATTGGGACCAGCTCATTTAAAGCCCATTATTAGTGTGTTGAAGGATTCAATTTCTTCCTGATTCAATCTTGGGAGGTTGTGTTTCCAGGAATTTATACATTTTCTCTAGATTTCCTAGTTTGTTTGCATGAAGGTGTTCATAATAGTCTCTGAGGATCTTTTATATTTCTGTGGAATTGGTCATAATGTCATCTTTCTTGTTATTGATTGTGCTTATTTGGATGTTCTCTCTTTTTTTCTTTGTTAATCTAGCTAGCAGTCTATTGATCTTGTTTATCCTTTGAAAGAACCAATTTTTGCTTTTATTTTTTTATATACATTTTTGGGTCTCAAAATGTTCTGCTCTGATTTTAGTTATTTGGTTTCTTCTAATAGCTTTGGTGTTAGTTTGTTCTTGTTTTTCCATTTCCTCTAGGTGTGATGTTAGATTCTTTCTAACCTTTTGAGGTAGGTGCTAAGTGCAATCAACTTTCTTCTTACCACTGCTATTGCTGCATCCCAGAGATTTTGATATGTGGTGTCTTGTTTTCATTTATTTCAAAGAATGTTTTGATTTCTGCCTTAGTTTTCCTGTTTACCCAAAATTCATTCAGGAGCAAGTTGTTTAATTTCATGTAATTCTGTGGTTTTGAGAGATCTTCTTGGTGTTGATTTCTGTTTTTATTCCACTGTGGTCTGAGAGTATGATTTTTAAATTTTTTTTGCATGTAAATCAAAACCTCAATGTGATACACCTTATTCCTGCAAAAATGGCCAGAATCAAAAAATTAAAAAAAAATAGATGTTGACAGGGATGTGACGAAAAAGGAATACGTTTACACTGATGGTGGGAATGCATACTAATACAACCATTATGGAAAACAGTGTAGAGATTCCTTAAAGAACTAAAGTCATTATATGAAAAAGGTGCTTGCACATGCATGTTTATAGCAGCACAATTTGCAATTGCAAAAGTATGGAACCAGCACAAATGCCAATTAATCAATGAGTGGATAAAGAAAATGTTACGTGTGTGTGTGTATATATATACACACACACACATATGTATATGTATACATGTATGGAATATACATATATACACACACTCAGGAATGGAAAGCCAAATGTTGTATGTTTTCACTCATAAGTGGGAGCTAAGCTATGAGGATCAAAAGGCATAAGAATGATACAAAGGACTTTAGGGACTTCAGGGAAAGTGGGGAGGGGGTGAGGGATAAAAGACTACACATCGGGTATTGGGTACACTGCTCAGGTAATGGGTGCACCAAAATCTCATAAATCACCATTAAAGAACTTATTCATGTAACCAAACACACCTGTTCCCCCAAATCTATTTAAACATTAAAAAATTATTACATGTGATTGATCATGAAGTATGTTCCTTGTGCAGAAGAGAAAAATGTATATTTTGTGTTTGATGGGTTGTGTATTCTGTAGGTGTCTATTAGGTTAAATTGGTCAAATGTTGGGTTCAGGTCCCAGATATCTTTGTTAGTTTTCCATCTCAATACCTGCCTAACGTTGTCAGGGAGATGTTGAAGTTTCTCAGTATTATTGTGTGGCTGTCTAAATCTGTTTGCAAGTCTAGAAGTACCTATTTTGTAAATCTGGGTGCTCCAATTTTGGGTATGTATATATTTAGGATAGTTAAGTGTTCTTGTTGAATTGAACCCTTTATCATTGTGTACTTCCTTCCCCGACTTTTTAACTGTTGGATTAAAGTCTGTTTTATTGATATAAGAATAGTGACTCCTGTTTTTTGTTTTCCATTTTTGTGATAGATCTTGCTTGTTACTTTGAATCTGTGGATGTCGTTTCATGTGAGATGGATTTCTTGAAGACAACAGACAGAAGGGTGGTTTTTTTTTTTTTTTTTTTTTTTTTTTTTTGTCCAACTTGCCACTCTGTTCCTTTTAAGTGGGGGCATTTAGATTATTTACATTCAAGGTTAATATTTACATGTGAGATATTGATCTTATTAAGTTGTTAGCTGCTTGCTTTGCAGTTTTTATTGTATGGTTGCTTTATGGGGTCTATGGGTTATATACCTAAGTGTGCTTTTGTGGTAGCGGTTATTGTTATGTTGTTTCTGTGTTTAAAACTAGCTTAAGAATCTCTCATTAGACTGGTCTAGTGATAAGGAATTCTCTAGTGCTTGTTTGTCTGGAAAAGTTTTTATTTCTCCTTTGCTTATGAAGCTTAGTTTTGAAGGATATGAAATTCTTGATTGGAATTTCTTTTCCTTAAGAGTGATAAAAATGGGCCCCCAATCTCTCCTGGGTTATAATATTTCTGATGGGAAGTACACAGTTAGCCTTATGGGCTCCCTTTGCACATGAGCTGACCTTTTCCCATAGCTGCTTTCAAGAGTTTTTCTTTAGCACTAACCTTGTATAGTCTGGTGACTATATGACTTGGTGATATTTGTTTTGCATAGTATCTCACAGTTGTTCCTTGGATTTCTTGTATCTGGATGTCCACCTCTCTAGCAAGATTAGGAAAATGTTCTTGAATTATTCCCTTAAATATGTTTTCCAGGTCATTTTTTTTTCTCCTTATCCTTCAGGAATACCAATAATTTCTATATAATTCCATTTTTTTCTCAAAGATTTTGTTAATTATTTAAAATTCTTTTTTTTTTTCTTCACTTTTATCTGACTGGGTTAGTTAGAAAGACTAGTCTTCAAGCTCTAAAATTCTTTTTCTTTTTTAAATTCTATTTTTAGATTCCAAGTATTACTTTGGTATATGTTGTGATGCTGAGGTTTGGGGACCAACGATCCTATCACCCGGGTACCAACGATCCTATCACTCGGGTACCAATGATCCTATCACCCGGGTACCAACGATCCTATCACCCGGGCACCAACGATCCTATCACCCGGGCACCAACGATCCTATCACCCGGGCACCAATGATCCTATCACCCGGGCACCAATGATCCTGTCACCCAGGCACCAAAACCTTGATGTCATCTCTTCTGTTTGGTTCAGTCTATTGATAAAGATTTTGATTGTACTTTGAAAATCCTTATGTGAGATTTTCAATTCTGGAAGCTCTGATTGATTTGTTTTTATGATGTTTATATCTTCCTTCGAATCGATTTAGAAGTTTTATTGTGATCGTCCACCTTATCTTGGATCTCACTGAGCTTCCTGGCAATCCATGCTTTGAATTATTTATCTGTCATTTCTGGGTCACTATTTTGGTAGGGCTCATTGCTGGAGAGCTAGTGTGATCTTTTCGTGGTGTCACTACATTCAGATTTTTCATAATGCCAGAATTCTTGGACTGTTTCTTATCTGGAGATGCTGGCACTTTTAATTTTTATAATTATTTTTATGCAGATAAGATTTTTGCTTTTTCCTTCTTTCCATATAATCCTGTTTTTTTCTTTCGTTTCCTCCCTTTTCTTAAAGGATGTGACTGTACAGAATGTTGGGTAGGGTCTTTTGGCTTTGCTTCTATGGCCCTAGAAACTTCTGTTGGCAGGATTTATATTGGGTTGTGCTGTTTAACCTATACACCAGTAGATGAAGCTTATAGGTAAGAGCTGGCTGTGGCCAACATGGGTGGGCATATACTTGATTCTCATTTTCTGGGAAAAGCTCTCTGTTGTCTTAGGTTATCAGCTGGTTCATGGAGCATACAGTGGCCTAACCTCCCTGCTCAGTCCCAGACTCGGGGGTTGCAGTGGGCAAAATGGGTGGGTCCAGACCAGCAGGCCTACCACAGGTCCCGGTGTGGAAGGCACAAGCAACAGTGCTGAGGGAGAATCCAGTGGGCACCTGGCAAGTGCTCAGAAGTATGCCTAAGTGTGGAGCTGGGAAACCTCCTTGGCCCCAAGTTCTCTGCATAATCCAGGAGAGTGGGTGCTCTAGATTCCTGGAGATCTGCCTGAGTGTGGAGTAGAGAGGGCCCTATTTTACCACAATCTCTTCACAGGAAGTGTCAGGCAGCTGAGGCTGCTGGTCCAGGTGAGTGGGTGCTCTTACTGCCTGACCATAAAGCAGTAAGGGTCCCCCTTGACCAGGATCTCTGCACAGGAACAAGAAGGGTTGGACGGCTCAGGCCGCTATTTAACGTGAGTAGGTACTCCAAATGCCTGGAGATGTGCCTGGGTATGGAGTGGAGAGCCCTTCCTGCCACCCCACAGCAGGACTTCTGCACAGGAGGGATGAAGTGACTCAGGCTGCTGATCCAGGTGAGCAGGTGCTCTAAATGCCTGGAGATCTGCCTGGGTATGAAGCAGAAAGGACCCCCCTGCACCAAGATCTCTGTACAGGAAGAGTGAGATGGCTCAGGCTGCGGAACCAGTGAGTGTGTGCTCCAAATGCCTGGAGTTCTGCTTAGCCGTGGAGTGGAGAGGGCCTTGCTACACCGTGATCTCAGGGGAGCAGGCTTGGGCAACCAGCAATGACACACACAGACCAGTTCCAGGTCACCGGACTGGCCCTGGCTGCAAGTCTTTTCATGCAGGAGAAACTGCAGCTCTAGCAGCTCTCCTCCTACCCTTGACCTGTGATGAGGGAAGAGCACAATTCCAGCACCTATTGCTGAGGTGCTTTCCACAATTCTGGCAGTAGAGGTTCCTACCCTGCTCCAGAGAAGGCACTCTAGCCTCTGGCCTGAGACTAAAATGCCTGCATGGCCATGCTGACTGGTTGCTGAAGAATGATTGACTGTATGTGACTGGATTAAAAATGTTGTCCTGCTTTTGGTCCCAGGTCTGGGGAAGCACCTGCAGCTTTTCCAGATGTCTTTTCCTCTCAGTACCTCCAAGGCTTTCCTTAGGTTAACTCCAGGACTGGGCAGAAACAAAGTGGTCTCCCTCGCTCTGGGTTGCTCGGATTGCTAGTGGAAAGCTGAATCACGGAGGGAGGCTTTTTGCCTCTCTTATGTATCAGAACTTCACTACTTTTATCAGCTGGACACCATTGCAGAGGCAGTTGGCTGGCACTCTCCTCCCTGGGATCATAAGGAGATCCCTCATGATTCTGGTGGACTCCATTTCCTTTTTGAATTAAAGTTCACAAAATTCTTTTTTTTTTTTTTTTTGAGACAGGGTCTCGCTCTATCACCCAGGCTGGAGTGCAGTGGTGTGATCTTGGCTCACTGCAACCTCTGCCTCCTGGGCTCAAGTGACCATCCCGCCTAAGCCTCCTGAGTAGTTGGGACTACAGGCGTGTGCCACCACACCTGGCTGATTTATGTATTTTTATTTTTATTTCTTTTTAGATTTCAGAGGTAGAATTTAACCTTTAACTCTGTCCAAATCTGTCATGTAAACAACCTAAAGTAACTACCCTTTTTTTTTTTTTATTATACTTTAAGTTCTAGGGTACATGTGCATAACGTGCAGGTTTGTTACATATGTATACTTGTGCCATGTTGGTGTGCTGCACCCATCAACTCGTCAGCACCCATCAATTCATCATTTATATCAGGTATAACTCCCAATGCAATCCCTCCCCCCCCCTCCCTCCCCATGATAGGCCCCGGTGTGTGATGTTCCCCTTCCTGCGTCCAAGTGATCTCACTGTTCAGTTCCCACCTATGAGTGAGAACATGCGGTGTTTGGTTTTCTGTTCTTGTGATAGTTTGCTGAGAATGATGGTTTCTAGCTGCATCCATGTCCCTACAAAGGATGGAAACTCATCCCTTTTTATGGCTGCGTAGTATTCCATGGTGTATATGTGCCACATTTTCTTAATCCAGTCTGTCACAGATGGACATTTGGGTTGATTCCAAGTCTTTGCTATTGTGAATAGTGCCGCAATAAACATACGTGTGCATGTGTCTTTATAGCAGCATGATTTATAATCCTTTGGGTATATATTTTTAGTAGAGACGGGGTTTCACCATGTTGGCCAAGCTGGTCTCGAACTCCTGACCTCAAGTGATCTGCCTGCCTCAGTCTCCCAAAGTGCTGGGATTACAGGTGTGAGCCACCATGTCTGGTCACATAATTGATCTTTATGCACTATCTTACTATTTCCAAATGGCTGAGTGGCCGAGACACACAAAAAGCCTCTAATTCACCATGTTGGGGAAAGAAAAACAAATAATTGTTTTTAGTAGTCCATTTTGGAAGACAAAAATTAATTATTTGCTGTGCCCCTTTGTGCTCTTTTGATAAAAATAAATCTTTCTGAGACATATATCTTAGAGGAGAAGGTAACAGGGTAAATTATGGTGGAGTTGAAGAAGGGAATCAAATTACCTATCTTGAACTTTCATTCTGCTACAAAAACTACCATTTTTTGGTTGTGGGAATTAGAGGTCACAGAGTAGGTATCAGCTTGTATTTGTGTTCTTGGGGACACCACTAGCGGATTCCAGGACATGGTAATAAGCAACTTTTGATGAATTTACATTGTATGGACTTTATGACAATTATTTATTCAGATTCATGATCCTGGATCTGTTTGCCCTCATGCTAGCCCTGAGTAGGCTGGTGGGGAGTGTGATTGTCCTTTAGCTCCTGGACATCCTCATGTGCGGGAACACCTTCTCCATCTACATCCCCAACCTGGCTGGGACTGACATGCTCCTCTTCTCCTGCAAAGTGGTGCATCTGTAGAGGATCTTGTTTTTTATCTCACACATTGTTGCTGTATGCACTCCATTCTTCAGATCACTGTGAAGTACTTCTTCTATGCAGTGGGCCTGAGTATACTCAGTGCCATCAGGACTGACTGCTGCTGTCCAGTCCTGTGCCCCAGGCAGGCACTGCTGCCATGTCTGAGACACATGTAAGCTGTCATGGGCCCTGTCCCTGGTGCTGAACATCCTAGAAGGACACCCTTGTGGCTTACAGTTTAGGGTCCTTAAAGATAGACTATGTCAGGCTTTTGATTTCATCTCTGCCATCTGAGTGGTCTGTTTGTGGTTCTCACTAGGTCCAGTCTGACTCTGCTGGTCAGCATCCAGTGTGTTTCCCAGCAAACACAGCTGCCCAGGCTCTATGTGGTCATCCTGCTCATGGTTCTGGCCTTCTTTTCTTATGACCTGCCCATTAGTATCCACTGGTTCCTATTTTGCTGGACAGTGGTCTATCCCAAGAACATTAAGCCCTACCTGATTAGTTTAACTCTGTCCTGTCTCTATCACCCAGGCTGGAGTGCAGTGGTGTACATTTGGTCTTTTTACATAGTCCCATAGTTCTCGGAGGTTTTGTTCATTCCTTTTCATTCTTTTTTCTCTAAATCTTGTCTGCCTGCCTTATTTCAGCAAGATAGTCTTCCAGCTCTAATATTCTTTCTTCTGCCTGATCAATTTGGCTATTGATACTTGTATTTGCAACACAAAGTTCTCATGCTGTGTTTTTCAGCTTCATTAGATCATTTATGTTCCTCTCTAAACTGGTTATTCTAGTTAGCAGCTCCTGTAACCTTTTATTAGAGTTCTTAGCTCCTTTGAATTCAGTTAGAACAGGCTACGCCAACCCCATCATTTACTCTCTGTTGGTTCCTTTAGACAGCATTGATATGTGAAGACCCTCAAGCTGATTTTCCAGAGGGCCCTACGTGGTGAGCAAGAGAGAAAGCAGAGGGAAGCCAGCCTTCCTTTGGAAACAAAGGTGTCAGTAGGTGGTGCAATCAGTGGTAAAGAGTAGATTTCAGAGTCAGAAAGGCACGGGTTTGAGATCATGCTCTGTGACTTACTAGCTGTGTAGAGTTTTAAATTCTAGGTATTAACGCCTTCATTTATAATTTTGGGATGATAATGATCCATGTATATCATAGGGCAGTGTGATAATTATACGAGCTAATCCTTGTAAAGAAACAAACACAGGGAGTGGGGCAGGGCCAAGGTGGCCAACTAGAAGCAGCAGCAGTCAGGGCCTTCCACTGAGAAGAACCAAAACAACGTGTGAATGCTGCATGGCAACCAAGGTATCCAGGTTCTATCATCAGGACTGATTAGGCAGTTGGTGTGACCCGCAGAGAGCAAGGAAAAGCAGGGTCATGTGTCGGTGCACCTGACAGCCAGACGGGACAAGGGGAGCCACCACCCTTCCACCAAGGAAGGTGATGCGTGAGCATACTACCCAACCTGGGAAACCATGCTTTTTCCACAGATCTGTGCAATTCACAGATCAGAAGATCCCATTCTTGAGCCCACGCCACCAGGGCCCTGGGTCCCAATCACAGGGCTACACAGATTCTCAACAGTCACTTGGCTGGAATCTGCCTAAGAGTACAGAATTCCCAGGGAGAGGGTGGCCATCATCACTGCAGCTGCCGGATACCTAAGAAAATTGAGCTCCCTAGGGGAGGGACAGCAGCCGTCATTGTGGTTGCCAGCTGCCTAAGACACTGAACTCCCAGGAGGGAAGGGCAGTAGACATCACTATAACTCCAGACTGCATTTTCCCTTGCTGGAGCCAGGGAGATTGGACAGGGGTCACCAAGACAATCCTATATAGGACCATTCCTACTGGCATCAGGTTGTTGCCCCTAGATGTCATAGATCCCAGAGGAAGGAGCAGGTACCCATCTTTACTGTTCACCAGCCTCCTTGAGTGACATCTCCAAGTGTAGGAGTGCCCCTGATGAATAGGGCCTGAAATGAACCCCCAGCAAGCCACAGCAGCCCTACAGGAAAGGAACATGACTATTGAACGAAAAACAAAAAACAAAAAGCAACAGCAACAGCATCAATGAAAATGTCTCCACAAAAACCTCATCCAAAGGTCAGTAGCCTCAAAGATCAAAACTAGACAAACTCATGAAGATGAGAAAGAATCAATTTAAAAAATGCTGAAAACTCAAAAGGCCAGAGTGCCTCTTCTCCTCCAAATGATTGCAACACCTCTCCAGCAAGGGCACAGAACTGGACAGAGGATGAGATGACAAATTGACAGTAATCAGCTTCAGAAAGTGCGTAATAACAAGCTTTGCTGAGGTAAAGGAGCATGTTCTAACTGAATTCAAAGGAGCTAAGAACTCTAATAAAAGGTTACAGGAGCTGCTAACTGGAATAACCAGTTTAGAGAGGAACATAAATGATCTAATGAAGCTGAAAAACACAGCATGAGAACTTTGTGTTGCAAATACAAGTATCAATAGCCAAATTGATCAGGCAGAAGAAAGAATATTAGAGCTGGAAGACTATCTTGCTGAAATAAGGCAGGCAGACAAGATTTAGAGAAAAAAGAATGAAAAGGAATGAACAAAACCTCCGAGAACTATGGGACTATGTAAGAAGACCAAATGTACACTGATTGGAGTACCGAAAAGAGACAGGAAGAATTGAACCAAGTTGGAAAACACGTTAGGATATCATCTAGGAGAACTTCCTCAACCTAGCAAGACAGGCCAACATTTAAATTCAGGAAATACAGAGAACCCTAGTAGGATACTCCACAAGAAGATCAACTCCAAGACACATAATTCTCAGATTCTCCAAGGTCAAAATGAAGGAAAAATGTTAAGGGCAGCCAGAGAGAAAGGCCAGGTCACTACAAAGGGAAGCGAATCAGACTAACAGCAGACCTTTCAGCAGAAACCCTACAAGCCAGAAGAGAGTGGGGGCCAATATTCAATATTCTGAAAGAAAAGAATTTTCAACCCAGAATTTCATATTCGGCTAAACTAGGCTTCATAAGTGAAGGAGAAATAAAATCTTTTTCAGAGAAGCAAATGCTGAGGAAATCAGTCACAACCAAACCTCCCTTGCAAGAGCTGCTGAAGGAAGCACTAAATGTGGAAAGGAAAAACCAGTACCAGCCACTGCAAAAACACACTGAAATACAAAAGCCAATGACACGATGAAGAAACTGCATCAACTAGTGTGCAAAATAAACAGCTAGCATCGTGATGACAGGATCAAATTCATACATAACAATATTAACCCTAAATGTAAATGGGCTAAATACCCCAACTAAAAGACACACACTGGCAAACTGGAAAAAGAGTCAAGACCCATTGGTGTGCTCTACTCGAGAGATGCATCTCATGTGCAAAGACAGACAGGCCAAAAATAAAAGGATGGAGGAAAATTTACCAATAGCAGAAAACAAGCAGAGGTCACAATCCTAGTTTATGACAAAACAAACTTTAAACCAACAAAGATCAAAAAAGACAAAGAAGGGCATTATATAATGGTAAAAGGATCAATTCAACAAGAAGAGCTAACTATACTAAATATATATGCACCAAATACAGGAGCACCCAGATTCATAAAACAAATTCTTAGAGATCTACAAAGAGATTTAGACTCCCGCACAATAATAATGGGAGACTTTAACACCCCACTGTCAATATTAGACAGGTCATTGAGTGAGAAAATTAACAAGGATATTCAGAACTTGAACTCAGCTCTAGATCAAGTTGGCCTGGTAGTCATTTACAGGACTCTCCACCCAAAAACAACAGAATATACATTCTTCTCAGTGTCACATGGTACTTACACTAAAATTGATCATATAACGGGAAGTAAATCACTCCTCAGAAAATGCAAAAGAGCTGAAATTATAACGTCTCTCAGATCACAGCACAAATTATAACTCAAGATTAAGCAGCTCACTCAAAACCACATAACTACATGGAAATTGAACAACCTGCTCCTGAATGACTCTTGGGTAAATAATACAATTAAGGCAGAAATCAAGAAGCTCTTTGAAACCAGTGAGAACAAAGAGGCAATGTACCAGAATCTCATTGAACTGATCCAATATGCCCATAGATACATGTTCATATTCTTCTATCTGCAAATTCCAAATCCTTGAAACTCTGAAAACTGAAAGTTGTTTTATAAATTTGGAACCAAAACTAACTGATCTGAAATGCTATGAGGCAGAAAGTCATCTTTTAAATCTCCCTTATTGGGCACATTCATAAGTTTCTTTGCAGAAATACTAAGGTGTTTGATTATTCAGCGCTGCCTCAGATTCCACTAGGGGGTTAAATAATATTCAATGGAATCACATATGATAATTTATAGATGATATTTGGACATAAGGGTTTCCATTAGGAGTTTGGACCTGCATTTATAAAACGATGGAAGTTTGCCCTGCCAGGAACTGTGATGCTGGTAGCTACTCAGTCACAGATATTCTTCAGTTTAGGATGAATGTACACACATCAGTACTGTTGCGAGGACTGTTGTGTTCCTAAATTTGGAAAAATTTTGAGGTTTTCTCCCTGGGGAGCATGATTGATACAAATGAACATAACTAGGTTGTGGTGGTTGTGTTGGAAATTTAGTGGGGACAAGATTCTGATTTGCTTTACTCTTTGCATATGGAGACCCACAGAGAGCTGCAGGGGACAGAAAGAGGCCTCCCAATGGTGTGACTACAGCCCTCATCCAGTTGTGGTTTAAGTCCTATCACTCTTCACACATACCATTTGCTGTGGTGCTGAACCTCAGATTGCCCAGAAGGGGGAGCTGAGAGAATATGTCCATAGGTTCACAAGAAGCGATACTGTGGTTATGAAATTGGTCCTGAGTTTTCATTTTCAACTGTTAGAGAGTCACACCCACCTGGATCGACATGTCATATAGTTCGGCTTAACCATGTTAATAAAAATGTTTTTTTCACCTCTGGCAACTGGGGAAAACAAAATCTAGTCACCTTTTCAGACCCTCTGACATTTAACATTCTGGCTCCTAGTTACCTTTCCTCTTCATTTATTACTATTCCAATTCTCCTATTTTCTGGGATCATCCTCCAAAACTCCATCCATGGCAGACATGGTTAGTAGACCCCAGGATGTTGTCTCATTGAGCCTATCTTGGGCTTAAAAATGAAATTCTTCTGAAAGCAGCATTTTATAGACTTTGCAATCAGATGGGGCTGGCACAAGAGATGAAACCTCTACATGGTCTCATGTTTCCTAAATAGTTTCTGTGTCTGTGCCAACAATTACCATGAGACTCGATTGTATTTTCTTCTTTCCACTTCTTTTAGTTAAAAATCTTCTTGTCTTAAACTTACCCACCTTAAGTGATTGTTAGGATGATCAAATAATAAAAAAAAAATAGTTACCAGGAAATGGCCTCATTAGTGAATGATGACACGCTATGTTAAGACAGGGGCTGTCCTCCTCAAATTCCAACCTTTTCTTTAAGTTTTTCCATACATCACTAAACTTCCCTTCCTCTTCTCAGCTAGCTCTGAGGTAGTAGATATTGATCACAGACATTCTCTCTTTCCCTACTGCTGTAGGCTGGTGGAGGGCAGAGATATATCGTGTCAACTTCTTTATTTCCCCTATGTCAGAGCCTGGGCAAGTGTGTTTTGCCTATGCTGGTACCTGCTACATTCTCAATTAACTGGTTACTGGAGAGAAAGGGGCTGTTCATCCTCTGGAATTTTCAATGTAATGCTGACTAAAATCCCAGTGGACTCTGAATAACAAGAGAGGCAGTGTAGGACAAGGCTGAATAAAATCATGATGTAGTAGATGCAGATTGGCTGGATTTCTAGCATAGAATGATTCTTTTAGGGGACAATTTTTATTACCGCTTTTTTTTTTTTTTTTTTTTTGCTGCTAGTAATTGACCCTACTTATCCCATGAATTTCAAATCTTTATTAAAGTTCATCACATTCACCAAGGTTTTGTGTGGTGCCTTTGAGTGCTTGTTTGTGTGTGAGATTTGATGGAATTTAATTTCACATTTGGTTTAATATGTTGCAAATTTCAGAAGGAGTAAGCATGGAATAGAGTCCATTTAACAAACTGAGACACAGAAATACACAGAAGTTAAGAAACTTGTCCAAGTTGGCAAACTAGCATCACCTGTTAGATGTTCTTTTTTTTTTCTGCCATTCATCCTGATTCTAGCACCCTGATTTTGTTCTATGTAGCTTCCAGCCTAACATCATCCTAGCAGGTTCTTTTATGTCTCTTCCCTTTTTCTCTCTTCTTTCTCTTTTTCAGAAGCAAAACCTAATTATTTGTATTTTCGCTCCTTTATTCTACCCTCATCCACCTTTGGAGTCCATCCATCACTGAACTTGGATGGAACCACCAAACTATCTAGTTTGGGTTCTTGACATCCGTGTCTCCAGGGGTTCGCTTTCTTCTTTAAGTAGTTACTATCCTTGCCACATTTAATGAATATGTTTAAGCTTCTAGAAATCCTTCAAGGTAGAAGGCAGGGTGGTTAAAACCTGACAGTTTTCTGCACATGTTTTTGGAACATGACACCTGATGGTTGAGGTTGCTGAAGATGCACTCCAAAGATGGATGGGGGTAAAATAAAGGGAAGAAGATGGTGGTCCTTTTGGAATTTGGGTTATGCCAACAAAACTGGCCAGTCCTTGAGGGGCATTTGCCCTCAGCAGTCAAACTTGCAGTCTCCATAAGATCCCTGTGTGGGAAAAGCAAGCTAAATCCTAGTGTTGAACAACTCCAGGGGATGTCACCCGCATTGTGGCCTATGTGAGTCCTGCCCCTGGATTTGTGCAATGCACACTCTGTTGGGCAGCATGTGGTGGAACTGACAGAGGAGAGACCCTGTAAAGAGAGGAAGTCCACCTGTGGTCAATACTTAAATGAAAGAGGAGAGAAGAAAGGCCTAATACCACTACATGAGGTGCAGAAAAATAACTGAAATACTCCTTGATATGGTTTGGCTTTGTCCTCACCCAAAATCTCATCTTTTGTAATCATCAGTTGTAATCCCCATAATCCCCACATGTCAAGGGAGAGACCAAGTGGGGGTAATTGAATAATGGGGGCAGTTTCCCCCATGCTGTTCTCATGATAGTGAGTGAGTCTCATGAGATCTGATGGTTTATAAGGGACTCTTCCCCCTTCACTGTGCCACTCTTCTCCCTGCTGCTTTGTGAAGAAGGTGCCTTGCTTTTCCTTCAGCTTCTGCCATGATTGTAAGTTTCCTGAGGCCTCCAGGCCATGCTGAATGGTGAATCGACTAAACCTCTTTCCTTTGTAAATTACACAGTCTCAGGCAGTTCTTTATAGCAGTGTGAGAACAGACTAACACACTCTTTCAGAAATTGAAAGGTAATAACCAATCTGAGTCATACATTATTATACTTGAGGCATCTATGTTATTAAAAGTATGAGTGTATAAAAGGCACTTGTCCGTGTACTTAATTTGTTCTCATTATAAAAAATCTAAGATGGACCATACCATACGATGAGGAGGGAAGGTCAGGATAGTCTGTATGATTTGAAGAGGTTGGTTCTTTACTTCCATCCAGGGTTCAGGGTCATGCAAATATCGAGTTTCCTGGTGCAATTTTTCAAGCAGTTAGCTGTTCCTTTACTTGAACTTCCAGATCGCTCAGATTAGAACACCCTCTCTTATTCTTGTTCTAATCTCAAAGCACATGATTGTTAGGGCACCTGGCATTCTTTCTAGGAGCCAGAGAGCTCTGGAGGATGGAGTTTGTTTGCAGACTCTTCAGTGCTTGTAAGTGCCGCATGCACCTGATACCCACTATTTGTTCATTGGATTTGATGTAGCTCTGAATACTCTCTCCTGTTCAATGACTTCTCTTCCATGATTGTCTCTTCTGTGAAACAAATTTCTAGGCCATTTCTCTGTTTGACTTTCACTGGAGCTCCTATCAGTAACTTGCTTGATCTTCATTTCTCTTTCACCCAGACAGCTCCTCTCTGAGTCCTTCAAACTCACAGAACCGGGAAGGACCCCAGGGGCTCTTTAGATTCATATCTTTACAGATGAAGGAACTGAGACCCAGAGGGTAGAAGTGACTTCTCCAAGGCCACACAGAGAGTTTGGGCCTGAGGCTCTCAGTCTGAGATTCTAGGCTCTTCCTGCCTTACTTTTTCCTCCGGTTCTTCCCTTCTGTCATTACCTCTTGTTTCATTACGCTTAACTCGTGGCTAGAATTGCCCCTGAAATGGCAGCAGGGCCACAAGGGAATGCCCCAAACAATTCTGAGATGGAGGACTCCAAAGAAAGAATTACTAAACACTAGAGGAAAGGGGTGTTGTACCTAGGTATGACCACAGTGAAGGGGTCAGGGTATGGAGTTTTTATGAGGGTTTAAGGAATTTGACTAAGAGGCCAGGGACAGCTTCTTCCAGTGTGTTGGGCAACAACCTAGATACTTTTATCGGTGCCTGAGAATGTTTATAAGGCCCCAGCTTGGGTGCAAGCCTGCTAGGAAAAACCTGTAGCTGACTGGGTCATAGAGTGGTCAAGGCATTGGGGGACCCTACACCTCTCTT
The DNA here is from genome assembly GCF_007565055.1 of Rhinopithecus roxellana. Taxonomy (NCBI): domain Eukaryota; kingdom Metazoa; phylum Chordata; class Mammalia; order Primates; family Cercopithecidae; genus Rhinopithecus; species Rhinopithecus roxellana. The sequence continues at coordinate 117,197,139 of NC_044563.1, read as the reverse complement.
GGCCTCTTTCTCTATTTGGGTGATATTACTGGGGTAGGACCAACATGGATAATTCACCCTTCCAGAAATAGAAAATGCAATGGAAAATAATTCTGGGGGCAAGTCTGACATTGAGACAGGTCTGCGGGAGATGGTAGAACTGTCCGAACTGACTCATTTTGCTGAGATGTCTGGAAAATGGACAAAAGAACAATCAGGAAACACAGGCAGAACCACCTCTGTCTGCCTCACTGCTTCTGCACCAGCCGTGAGTCTATGTCTTTGCCTCTCTGTACCTGTCTCTCTCTGATTTTCTTTCTTTCTATAGCTATGTCTCTCTGGGTGTGTTTGTCTCTGTTCCTCTCACTGTTTCTTTTGCTCTCTCTCTGCTCCATTTTTGCCCCATCACATCCTTCATGCCCACGTAGTAATTTAAAGAGGATTCTCGGCCGGTCCTCACAAACTTTCTTCTTCTCTCTTTTTTTTTCCCTCCAAATTATCCCCTTTTCTGAAGTTCCTCCAAGTTTTTCTCTGATACTTTCTTCTCGTCCAAGAGTGAATATATGGAAATGGAATGTGTGATAGATGGGGAGATGGTTTTCTTCTCTCTCAGACTCTGTCCTGTTAACAGTTTTTATGAGCACTGTTTACAAGTAAAGTGAGAGAGGGCAGTGTAGGAAGATGAGAAGAGCTTGGACCAAGTCTAGGATGCTGGGGTTTTAGAGAGTCAGTAAATAACCCTCTATTTCTCCACTTAACCTCTAAACCAGTTATGAAGTTGACAAGTGGTAAGTCAGTGGGAGGGCAAATTATTATCTCAATTGGTCATAGAGTTATTGAATAACATGACTGAGACGTATCATCAGGGAGATTCCTGATACTGGAACCTAGTGTTAGGCAAATGTAAGCTTCCGGTCACTGCACAGGTGGCACCAGGGTGCAGTGTGCCTCAGTTGTTTGTCTGAAATAAGGAAATAACATTAGCACCCACCTCTTCTGGCTCTTGTGAACATTAAATGAGAAAAATATACCTAGTTCCTGGCACATATTAGGTGTTCAATCATTGTTAGCTTTATTAGTAGCCCAGATGCCAGCTGTGCTCTTGTTCTCTGGCTCCCTGGATCTACCAGCATTCAAGTGCCTGCCTGGCAAGTGCCTAAGGGGCCCAAGTCCTAAGGTGTCTTGCCTTGTAAGCTCATGCTTTCTGCAGTTGTTATTTCCTGGTGCTGTTAAGTGTAAAATATATACTAGGTTATAAAGACTAAATACAAAAAATAGAATATAAAATATCTCATTTATTTTTTATATTGGTCACATAACAAAATGATAATATTCTGGATATAGCCTATAAAATATAAAATTACAATGTGGCTCACATTTTATTTCTGTTAGTGCTATTTTAGAGCAATGACCAAAATTTTAAAAAAGTATAATTAAAAAGCTAATACAAGAGAAAAGATTAAATAAAATACACAATTCATAAAAAGAAAAAAGGATGAATGATAAGATAGGACATACAGAAAACAAATAGCAAGATGGCAGACTTAAAACCAACTGTATCAGTAATTAAATTGCAGACAAACGGACTAAATGATTCAGTTAAAAGTACAAAATTGCCAGATTAAATCTTAAACAAGACCCAATTGTATTATATTTATAAGATGCACACTTTAAATATAAGGACCCACATAATTTGGATAAAAAAATGATAGAGATAAACTAGGCTGGGCGCAGTAGCTCATGCTTGTAATCCCAGTGCTTTGGGAGGCTGAGGCAGGCAGATCACCTGAGGTCAGGAGTTCAAGACCAGCCTGGCCAACATGGCGAAACCCCATGTCTAGTAAATAATACCAAAATTAGCCGGGCGTGGTGGTGGGTGCCTATAATCCCAGCTACTTGGGAGGCTGAGGCAGGGAGAATTGCTTAAACCTGGGAGGTGGAGGTTGCAGTGAGCCGAGATCGTGCCACTGCACTCCAGCCCAGGTAACAGAGTGAGATTCCATCTCGCCGGTCTCGGCCTCCCAAAGTGCTGGGATTACAGGCTTGAGCCACCGCGCCTGGCCTGTGAGATTCTATCTCAAAAAACAAAACAAAAAATGAAAGAGATAAACTATGAAAATCTTAAATAAAATAAAGCTGGCATGGCTATGCTGATATCATATAAATTATAATTTAAGGTAACAAGTATTACTAGTGAAAAGAAGAAATATTTCATAATAGCAAAAATGTCAATTCATCAAGAATACATAACAAACTTAAACATGTATTCACCAGCAGAGTTAAAACATGCAAAGTAAAAGTTGACATAACTAAAAATAACATATAAACCCAGAATCATAGTTGGTGATTTGAACTCAACACTTCTAATAAAAGAGAAAAAGAAGACAAAAAAAATCTGTAAAGATATAGGAGACTTGAACAACATAAATAACTATATGACTTAATGGTATATATGGAACAGTATATTCAAAATATACATTATTTTCAAGCGAATGTGGACTATTTCCCTACATAGACCATATTATGGCCACAAAGCAATTCTCAAAACATTTTAAAGGATTGAAATCATTATAAGTAGCTTCCCTGACCACAACAGATGCAAACTTCATTCTATTCAATAATAGAAAGGTAAATAGAAACCCTTGAGATGTTTGAAAAATGATCCAGCACACTCTATTCATTATAGAACAAATTAAATATTTATAATAAATAATACTACTAAACATCAAAATTGTAGCAGGCAGCTAACACGTTACTTATGGTGAAATTTATAGCCTTTAATGCTTACATTAAAAAAGAGAAAGGTTGAAAATCAATAACTGGGGAGGTAGAGCAAGATGGCGGACTAGAAGTCTCCACCGATCATCTCCCCACGAAGGACACCATTTTAACAACTATCTACACACACACAAAAAACACCTTCATAAGAACCAAAAATCAGGTGAGCACAGCACCTGGTTTTAACTTTGTATCACTGAAAGAGGCACTGAAGAGGTGGAAAAATCAGTCTTGAATTGCCGATGTCACTCCTCCCCTCCCACCGTGGGTGTGTGCTAGTGGAGGGAGAGCACAGCAATTGTGAGGCATGGAAGTCATTGCTGTCTTGTTAGAGCAGAAAAGAAAACTGGACCAAACTCAGCTGACACCTGCCCGTGGAGGGAGCATTTAAACCAGCCCTAATCAGAGGGTCATCTCTGATCCCAGCTGTTGGAATTTGAGTTTCTGCAAACCTTACTGCCATAGGCTAAAGTGCTCTGGGGCTGTAAATAAACTTGAAAGGCAGTCTAGGCCATAAGGACTGCAACTTCTAGGCAAGTACTAGTGCTGAACTGGGCCCAGAACAAGTAGACTAGGGGAACATGTGACCTACTGAGACACCAGCAAGGGCAGCAAAGGGAGTGCTATTATCACTCCTCCCCTAACTCCAGGCTATACGGTCCATAGTTCCAAAAGAGAACGCCTCCTTCCACTTGAAGAGATGTGAGGGAAGATTGGGGAGGATTTTGTCTTGCATCTTGAAAACAAGCTCAGCCAACAGCAGGATAGGGTACCGGTCAGAGTCATCAGGCCCTCTTACCAGGCCCTGGCTACTGGGTGATTTTTCTAGATATGCCCTGGGGCCAGGAGGAAACCCACTGCCCTGAAGGGAAAAACCTAGTGCTGGCACTATTCATCACCTGCTAACTGAAGAGCTCTTGGGCCCTGAATAACCATCAACAATACCCAGGTACTATGTTGAAGGCTTTTTAATCTGGCCACATACACAAACATATACACAGCCATTCTTCAGTAATCTGGCTGTGGGGCCATGCAGGCATTTTAGTCTCAGGTCAGAGATTGGAGCCTTTACTATGGAGCAGGTCAGGAGCCTCTACAGCCAGAACTGTGTGAAAATGCCTCAGCAGTAGGTGCTGGAATTGTGCTTTCCCCCATCATAAGCCTGGGGTGGGAGGAGAGCTGATACAGCTGCAGTTTCTCCTATGTGGCAAGACTAGGGCCAGAGCCATCTTGGTGATCTGGAAGCAGTCTGCATGTGTAATTTCTGGGTGCTCCAGCCTGCTACCCTGAGACTGTGGTGCAGCAGGGCCCACTCTGCCCAATAGCCAGGCAGAAATCCAGGTATTTAGAATACCCACTTTCCTGGACTAGCAGCCTGAGCTACCCTACCCTTCGTGGGCATAGATCAAGGTACAGTAAGGCCCTCTTTGCTCCATGCCCAGGTAGATCTCCAGGGATTCAGAGTATCTGCTCATCTGGATTGGCAGCCTGAGCAGCCCCACCCTTCCTGTGCAGAGATCCTGGTTCATGGAGGCCCTCACTGCGTCACATCCAGGCATATCTCCAGGCAGTTGGAGCACTTGCTCTTCTGTTTCAGCAGCCTGAGCCATCCCACCCTTCCTGGACATAGATTGTGGTACAGTGAGGCCCTCTCTACTTTATGCCCAGGTAGACTTCTGGGCATCTGGAACACCTACTCTTCTGGATTAGGAGTTTAGGCCACGCCCATCCCCATGCAGAGAACTTGGGGCCAAGGAGGTTTCCCAGCTCCACACCTAGGCACACCTCAGGACTTGGTGGCTGCCGACTGGATGCTGGTGTGTGTGTCTGCCATTGGGTGACCAGTAGGTGGAACTGCATGATTGGGCTCTGCCCATCTTGGTCTCCATCCATCTCGGCTCCCACCCATCTTAGTCTCTGCCTTCCTGGGGCTGAACAGGGAGCTCAAACCCCTGTGCACTTCAGGAATCAGCCCACAGTTTGGGGCAATAGGGAATTTCTCTCGGTAAGCAAGGATCAAGTATATACCCAGCATTGTTGGCCACAGCCATCTCTTACCTGTAAGTGCCATCTACTGGCTTGTAGGTTGCACTGCACAACCTAATATAAAATCTGCCAACAGAAGTGCATAGTGCTATAGAAGCAAAGCCAAAAGATCCTACTCAGCATTCTCTACAGTCCCATCCCCTAGTGAGAGAGGAAAGGGAAAGAAAAAAAAACCCAAAACCCAATAATATTACATATAAAGAAGGAAAAAAAAATTAAAGAAAATAATTACCAAAATTAGAAATGCCAGCATCCCCAGATAAGAAGGAGGTTGCATAAGAATTCTGGCACCATGAACAATCTGAAAGCTGTGACACCACCAAAGGATCATACTAGATCTCTAGCAATGGCCTCTAACCAAAATGGAAACTCAGAAATGACAGATAAAGAATTCAAAGCATGGATCACAGGGAAGCTCAATGAGATCCAGGACAAGGTTGAAAATCAACACAAAGATACTTCTAAAGCAATCCAGAAAATGAAGGAAGAGATAAACATCTTAAGAAGAAATCAATCAGAACTTCTGGAATTGAAAATCTCACTTAAGGATTTTCAAAATATAATTGAAAGCTTTATCTATAGACTAGACTAAGCAGATAAAAGATTTCAGAACTTGAAGACTATTCTTTTCAACTAACCTGTTAGACAAAAATTAAAAAAGAATTTTATAAAATGAACAAAGTCTTCAAGAAATGTGAGATTATAGAAAGTTACCCAACCTACAAATTATAGGCATTCCTGACAGAGAAGGAGAAAAAGTAAAGAACCTGGAAAAAAATTTGAGAAAATAATTTAAGAAAATTTCCCTAATCTGGCTAGAGAGGTAGACATCCAGATATAAGAAATCCGGAGAACACCTGCAATATACTATACAAAACAAACATCATCAAGGCATATAGCCACCAGATTGTCCAAATGTCAACGCCAAAGAAAACAATCTTAAAGGCAGCAAAAAGAAAGGGTCAGGTCACATGCAAAGGGAACCCAATCAGGATAACAGTGGTCTTCTCAGCAGAAATATTATAAGCTAGGAGAGATTCGGGGCCTTTTTTCAACATTCTTAAAGAAAAGAAATTTCCACCAAGAATTTCATATCCCACCAAACTAGACTTCATAAGCAAGGGAGAAAGAAAATATTTTCCATATAGGCAAGTGCTAGGGGAATATTTTTGCCATTAGACTAGCCTTACAAGAGACCCTGAAGGGAGTTCTAAATATTGAAACAAACAAACAAAAAAGATACATGCTACTACAAAAACACACTTAAGCACATAGCCCACAGACTCTATAAAGCAACCATACAATGGAAACTACAAAGCAACCAGCTAACAACTTAATGACAGGATCAGAATATCATATATCAATACTAACCTTGTATGTAAATGGTCTAAATGCCCCAAATACACTTGTATGTAAATGATCGAAACGCCCGCAACTTGCTCCTGAATGACCTTTGGGTAAACAATGAAATTAAGGCAGTTATCAATAAATTCTTAGAAATAAATGAAAACAAAGACACAACATACCAAAATATCTGGGATGCGACAAAAGCAGTGTTAAGAGGAAAGTTTATAGTGCTAAATGACTACCTCAAAAGTTAGAAAGTTCTTAAATTAACAATGGTCTAAGTGTCCCACTTTAAAGAAACAGAGTAGCAAGTTAGATTATAAAAGACCCATTCATTTGCTGTCTTCAAGTGAGCCATCTCACACATAATGACACCCATATCCTCAAAGTAAAGGGTTTGAGAAAGGTCTATCATGTAAATGAAAAGCAAAAAAGAACAGTGGTAACTACTCTAATATCAGATAAAACAGACTTTAAATCAACAACAGTAAGAAAGGACAAAGACGGGCATTACAAAATAACAAAGGGTTCAATTCAAAAAAATGACTTAGTTAACTATCTTAAATATGTATGTACCCAACATTGGAACATCCAGATTCACAAAACAAGTACTTCTGGACCTACAAAAAGATTTAGACAGCCACACAATAACAGTGGGGAACTTCAACACTCCACTGTCATGATTTGACAGATCATTGAGGCAGAAAACTAATAAAGAAATTCTGGATTTAAACTGGACACTTGACCAATTGGACCTAATAGAGATCTACAGAACACTCCACCTATCAACCATGGAATATACATTCTTCTAATCTACACATAGAACATACTTTAGGATTAACCACATGCTTGGCCATAAAGAAAGTCTCAATAAATTCCAACAAATTGAAATACCAGCGATACTCTCAGACCACAGTGGAATAAAAATAGAAATTAATATCTAGAAGATCTCTCAAAACTACATGATTACATGGAAATTAAACAACTTGCTCCTGAATGACCTTTGGGTAAACAATGAAATTAAGGCAGATATCAAAAATTTCTTTGAAATAAATGAAAACAGAGACACAATATACCAAAATCTTTGGGATAGAACAAAAGCAGCATTAAGAGGAAAGTATAGTGCTAAACCCCTACCTTGAAAGTTAGAAAGATCTAAAATTAACAATCTAACATCACACCTAAAAGACCTAGAATAACCAGGACAAACTAATCCTAAATCCAGTAGAAGAAAAGAAATATCTAAAATCAAAGCAGAACTGAACTAAATTGAGACCCAAAAATCCATACAAAGAATCAACAACAACAAAAAAGTTTGTTGTTTGAAAGGATTAACACGATCAATAGACCACAAACTTGATAAAGAAAAGAGAGAAGATCCAAATGTTCACAACTGGAAATTCCAAAGGTGACAGTACAACTGATCCCACAGAAAAACAAAAAGATCCCCAGAGATTATTATGAATATCTCTATGTATAACAACTAGAAAATCTAGAGGAAATGGGTAAATTCCTGGAAACACACACTTTCCCAAGATTAAATCAGGACGAAATTGAAATCCTGAACAGAACAATATTGAGTTCCACAATTGAAGTGGTAATAAAAAAGTCTACCAACCAAAAAAGCCCTGGACCACAAAAAAACCCTGGAGACTTTCTTTATGGCCAAGCATGTGGTTAATCCTAATGTATGTTCTATGTGTAGACAAGAAGAATGTATATTCCATGGTTGATAGGTAGAGTATTCTGTAGATCTCTATTAGGTCCACTTTGTCAAGTGTCTAGTTTAAGTCCAAAATTTCTTTGTTAGTTTTCTGCCTTGATCATCTGTCCTGATTTACAGCTGAAATATACCAGATGTACAAAAAGAGTGGGTACTGAAACTATTCCAAAATATTGAGAAGGAGACTCCTCCCCAGCTTATTCTATGAAGCCAGTATAAAACCAATACCCAAACCTGGCAGAGACAAAATGAAAAAGGAAAACCACATGCCAACATCCTGACAAACATAGACACAAAAATCCTCAACAAAATACTAGCAAACAAAAATCGTCGACAAAATACTAGCAAACTAAATCCAGCAGCACATCAAAAAGTTAATTTACCATGATCAAGTAGGCTTCATTCCTGGGATGCAGAGTTGGTTCAATATACACAAATCAACAAATGTGATTCACCACATAAGCATAATTCAAAACAAAAACTATATGATTATTTCAATAGATGTGGGTAAGGTTTTGATAAAATTCAACATTCCTTCATGATAAAAACCATCAAGAAACTAGGCATTGAGGGAATATACCTGAAAATAATAAGAGCCATCTATTACAAACCCACAGCCAACATCATACTGAATGGGCAAAAACTGGTAGCATTCCCCTTGAGAACCAGAGCAAGACAAGAATGCCCACTCTCACCACTCCTATTCAACATAGTAGTGGAAGTGCTGGCCAGAGCAATTAGGCAAGGGAAAGAAATAAAGAGCCTCCAAGTAGGAAAATAAGAAGTAAAGCTATCTCTTTTTCAGGATGATATCATTCTATATCTAGATGACCCTAAAAACCCTGCCAAAAGACCCCTAGAACTGATAAATGACTTCAGCAAAGTTTCAAGACACATAATCAATTTACAAAAATTAGTAGCATTTCTATGCATTAACAATGTTCAAGCTGAGCGCTAAATCAAGAATGCAATCCCCTTTACAATAGCCATGAACAATTAAATTAAACCTAGGAATACATCTAACCAAAGATATGAGAGCTCTCTATGAGGAGATCTACAAACACTGCTAAAAGAAATAATAGATGACACAAACGAGTGGAAAGTACTTTCGTTCTCAGGGATTGGAAAAATCAATAGTGTTAAAATGGCAATACTGCCAAAACAATCTACAAGTTTAACACTATTCTTATCAAACTACCAACATTATTTTTCACAGAAAATAATGAAAAGAATTTATAAAAAGCTATTCTAAAATTCATAAGGAGCCAAAAAAGAGTCCAAATGGCCAAAGAAATCCTAAGCAAAAAGAACAAAGCTGCATGCATTACATTACCTGACTTCAAACAGTACTATAAGGCTAGAGTAACCAAAACAGCATGGAACTGGTATAAAAACAGACACACAGACAAGTGGAACAGAATAGAGAATGCAGAAATAAAGCTGCACACCTATCACCCTCAGATCTTCCACAGTATTGTCAGAAATAAGCAATGGGAAAAGGACTCCTTATTCAATAAATGGTGCTGGGATAGCTGGCTAGCCATATGCAGAGGAATGAAACTGGATCCTTACCTGTCACCATATATAAAAATTAACTCAAGATGGATTAAATATTTAAATATAAAACCTCAAACTGTAATAATCGTAGAAGACAACCTAAGAAACATCATTGTGGACATCAGCCTTGGGAAAGAATTTTTTAGTAAGTTGTCAAAAGCAATTGCAACAAAAACAAAAATTGACAGTGGAACCTAATTAAACTAAAGAGCTTCTGCACAGCAAAGGAAACTAGCAACAGATTAAACAGCCAACCTACAGAATGGGGGGAAATATTCACAAACTATACATCTGACAAAGGTCTAATATCCAGAATCAATAAGGAACTTTAAACAATTCAACAAGCAAAAACCAAATAACTGTGTGAAAAAATGGGCAAAAGACAAGAATAGACACTTCTCCTAAGAAGACATGCAAGCAGCCAACAAACATATGAAATAATGCTCCACATCACTAATCATCAGAGAAATATAAATCAAAACCACAATGAGATACCATCTCACACCAGTCAGAATGACTGTTACTAAAAAGTCAAGAAACTGACCGGGCGCGGTGACTCACACCTGTAATCCCAGCACTTTGGGAGGCTGAGGTGGGTGGATTATGAGGTCAGGAGCTCAAAACCAGCCTGGCCAAGATGGTGAAACCCCATCTGTACTAAAAATACAAAAATTAGCCAGGCATGGTGGTGGGTGCCTGTAATCCTAGCTACTCAGGAAGCTGAGGCAGAGAATTGCTTGAACCTGGGAGGCGGAGGTTCCAGTGAGCCGAGATCGTGCCACTGTACTCCAGCAAAAAACAACAGATGCTGGTGAGGCTGCAGAGAAAAGAAAATGCTTATACATTGTTGGAGGAAATATAAATTAGTTCAGCCACTGTGGAAAGCAGTTTGGAGATTTCTTAAAGAAGAACTTAGAACTATTGTTTGATCCAGTAATCTTACTACTGGGTATATATCCAAAAGAAAATAAATCTTTCTACCAAAAGGACACCTGCACTTGTATAACCCTCCAGGAGTTTCAGCAGCAGAGATAGGGCCCAGAGAAGGGCTCACATGATCATTGACAGGCATCCTGCGTGGCTGCAGTAATACCAGATGATGGGCCACAGGATGGACAGGCAGCACTTGGTGCTAATGGCTCTGAGCATATCGGCCTGTGATGCAGGAAAAGATCCTTACAGTGGAAATGAAAATGGAATTGGAAAGGAAAGAGTTGAATAATTTTACCAGGGAACCTGTAATATGACAGCACAGCAAAATAAAGGAGGAAGAGGATGAGGATGAGATCTGAGTGCCACTGAAAAGAGGTATTTGAATTATGAGAGAATCTATGGAGGACTACTAAGTGATGTGCTGTGGCATGTATAATATAAACCTACTCCATTCCTTCTCCCAGGAGGTCTTGAGCAGAGTTTTCTTTGCTGATGAAAGCTTTTCTGTGAGAGGAGTCTATAAGGGGAAGTTGAAAAAGTGCAGGACTTGGAATGTAGAGAGTTTCTCCTACAGATTTCCACTACAGAAAGGGTATAACTCCCATTGGGGTGAATAACAGCAGCAGATTGAGATTTTACTGGGTACTGTCTTTTTTAATTCTTTCAGAGGCTTGTGAAGTAAGAATCAGTGTTGTTCTCATTTTGGAGAGAATGGAATTGGAGTACAAAACAGATGAGTTATTTGTTCCTAGTCTTACATAGTATGGATTTGAACCCAGCAAGGCTGCCTCAGGGTCCATGTTTTTGACCAACCCTTTGGACCCAGCACTGCTGTGTATCAGTTACACATGAACTGGAGTGGGTAGCAAAGTAATTCCCAGTTAAATCCAAAATGGCAGTCAAAATTGTGCATGAAAAAAAAGCATGAGCAAATTCCAGGAACAGAGAAAAGAAGCCAATTAAGTAAGGAACAAAAGAGAATTGGGTCAAAGTCAATTAGGAACAGATAGCAGAATCTAAGAGCCCCTTTCTGCCTGAAAGGCAGCCATTGCTCTGGAATCTAGAGAACTCACAGGGGCAGGAGGCCTCCAAGTGTACAGAGGGCTCTTCCTTCTGTGGAGGTGGAGAGAGGGATCAAAGACTGAATGCATCCGTCATGAACTCTCTTAGACAAGCTTGCACAGCCTTGGTTGCCCAGAAAAGAAAATGGCAGGAAAACCAGTACCTCTGTGATCTCCACTCAAGGCACTTTATAATCTATATTTACGGTATACGTTTGATATACCCTATATAACTCTTGAAATATTTGTCTTCCTTATGGAACCTGAAGCTCCATAAAGACTAAGCCATGCCTGCTTTTGTTCACTGTAACATTGACAACATTTAGCCTGTATTCCTTAAAGACCGTCTACTGTAATATCCTCATTTAATGTAAGAAAAAGCTGAGACACAAAGAGTCAAAATTATTTTTCTGAAATCACACCATGAAAACCAGGCCCACATCAACCTTTGATGTCCTGGAACCTGTCTGAGGCTTCCCCTCTCTTCTCTGCTCCATCATTCAGTATTTCTGGGGAACTCTTAAAAAAAATTCTTGATGTAAGCACAGATCTCAGAAACAATCAGGGGCTGTAGGGACTGCTAGATCACAGCAATCTCCCTTCTCCTCTTCTGTCACATACAATTCTGAGAGTTTAAAAGCAGCAGAGGGACCCACATCCCAGTTTTCCTTGGTGCTTGATGACACCATGTGACTACATGCTGCCTGAAGCGAGATGAGAGGAAGTGATGTAAGCAAGTCCTGGCCCATGGGATCAATAGAAGGAGCATAACCTCTCCTTCTCTTCTTCCTTTTTCATCAGGTTGGAATGTTGATGTGCCTGGGACCACAATGGGATGAGGGCAACTCTCTAGGGATTGGGGAGCAGTAGTTTTTGGAGTCTTAATGTATGATGCCTTGGAGCCTCCAGCTGAAGTTTAAAATACAATCCTGTATATCCACAGGGGATTGATTCTGGGACCGTTGTGTACACTAAAATATGCAGGTGCTCAATTTCTTGACATAAAATGGTGTGATATTTTTATGTAACCTACCCACAGTCTCCTGTATACTTTAAATAATTTCTAGTGTTCTTATAATACCTAATACAATATAAATGCCATGTAAGTGTCTGCTATACTGTATTTTTTAGAGAATAGGGAAAGGAAAAAATTCTGTAACCATTCAGTACAGATGCAGTCATCTTTTTTTTTTCTTCCTCTTCTGAACATATGATTTGCAATTTGGTGAATCCTGAATGTGGAACCCACGGATAAGGAGGATCCGCTATGCTTTCTTGTTTAAGATATTTTTATTTTGGGTCTGTATTAGAACAAGTAAGCTACTCTAACCAAAAGAAACATGTTTTCCATTTTTAAAATTACTTACAATTTAGTCATTTTTTATGAATGTGGGTCTTTGTCTATAAAATTGACACTAGAGAAAGAAGATGCAAACAGAAAAAAATTAACATTGATGGAGCTTAGATGAGACATGATTCAATGCCATTTAGATGGAGAAAAACCCAGGAAATAGAAGGCTATAAGAAGGTGGGAGGGGTAGTCTCATTTGCCTTGAGGAATGCTTTTCCATCCTTTTCTACCCTGGTTGGCATTCCAGGAGGGTAGCTTCTATGTACTTCATCAGCGGGATTCTTTACTTCCTGGTTTCTGATTGAGTTGAGACTTGGATTTTTCAGACACTGCTAGTGAGAAAATAAAATGGTAGAGCTACTCTGGAAAACTCTTCTGCATTTTTAAGAAAACTAGTTAAACATAGGCTTAACATATAACCCAGAATTCCAACCATGGAATTTATCCTAGAGACTGGAAATCTATGTTCACTTAAAAATCTGTACACACATGTTTATAGTTGCTTTACTGATAAATGCCACATTAGAAAAAACCACAACGTCATTCCACTTTTGAATAGTGAAACACAACATAGCGCAGCCAACAATGGAAGACTACTCAGTACTTTAAAAAATCAACAACAAACTATTGATAACTGCAACAACTTGGGTGGGTCTTGAGGACATTATGCTGAGAAAAAAAAGTTAAACTCAAAACATTAGATAGTATATGATTCCATTTATATTACACACTTTTAATGACTAAATTAAAGACATGGAATAGATGAGTGATTAGAGGGATTTGGGAAGGGATATGAAATGGATATGACAGTAGGGGCAGCCCAAGGCAGTTCTTTTGTGGTGAAGATATGCTTTTGTATCTTCAATGTGGTGATGGTTATATAATGGTTATATGAATTCATTTTGTTACATGAACCTACACAAGAACCTATGCATGTGACAAAATGTTATAGAATTATACACAAAGGTGTATCTCACTCCTAAAAGATTAGTACATGTAAATACTAGTGAAATCTGATAAGATTTGTAGTGTAGATAACTGTATTGTACTGATATTAATTTCATTGTTTTGATAATACATTTATGTAACATGTCTTTATTGCTGTAGCTTGGTTGATGGGCATATAGGAAGTCTCCATTTTTTTGGTAACTTCTTGTTAGTCTACAATTCATTGAGAATGAAAAGTTAAAAAAAACAACTGAAAGGTCAATTTACTGTATGGACTACCTCCATGGATACTGCAGTCACTGAGAATGAGAACATGGGGTATGCTGGAAAGAAGTTTGTACACTTGGCATATAGATTAAAAGATAATATGATATTTTATATGAGCTTATTCTTACAGTCAAAAGAAAAAGGAATATTACTGAAATCAAAATAACCAGTTGCCCAGAGAGGGCCAACAGTCTTTGTTTCAATTTTCAGGTGAAATTACTCTCCAGGGCTCCTCATTATGGACAAAATTGTTAGCTGAAGCTGAACGATTGATGATACCACAAACTCTCAGGGTAGACTCTCCTAGTAACCCCCACTCTGAACCGATGACATCACATCTAAATCCCATGCCTGGAGCATTGGCTGCAAGCACCGTCTTCCTGCTTCCTCTGACCTGTAGGAACCCTCACATACAGCCAAGTCCTACTATGGTATTTGTAAATCAAACATGAATACATAAGATACAGAATCAGCAAAGAGCTGGGTCTGGAAGAGTGATCAATCTGGATTCAGAAGGCCTGCATTCTATATGATGAACAGTGTTATAAAAGCCATCAATGCATTTTTTTTTTTTGGGAAAAATGGAAAACAATAGGTTTCTTTACCACTTTCTTTTTTTTTTCTTCTTTTATTATTATTATTATACTTGAAGTTCTAGGGTAGATGTGCATAATGTGCAGGTTTGTTACATATGTATACGTGTACCATGTTGGTGTGCTGCACCCATCAACTCGTCAGCACCCATAAACTCGTCCTTTACATCAGATATAACTCCCAAGGAAATCCTTCCCCCCTTCCCTCTCCCGATGATAGGCCCCAGCGTGTGATGTTCACCTTCCCGAGTGCAAGTGATCTCATTGTTCAGTTCCCACCTATGAGTGAGAACATGCGGTGTTTGGTTTTCTGTTCTTGTGATAGTTTGCTGAGAATGATGGTTTCCAGCTTCATCCATGTCCCTACAAAGGACATGAACTCATCCTTTTTTATGGCTGCATAGTATTCCATGGTGTATATGTGCCACATTTTCTTAATCCAGTCTGTCACTGATGGACATTTGGGTTGATTCCAAGTCTTTGCTATTGTGAATAGTGCTGCAGTGAACATACGTGTGCATGTGTCTTTATAGCATCATGATTTATAATCCTTTGGGTATATACCCAGTAATGGGATGGCTAGGTCATATGGTACTTGTAGTTCTAGATCCTTGAGGAATCGCCATACTGTTTTCCACAATGGTTGAACTAGTTTACATCCCACCAACAGTGTAAAAGTGTTCCTATTTCTCCACATCCTCTCCAGCACCTGTTGTTTCCTGACTTTTTAATGATTGCCATTCTAACTGGTGTGAGATAGTATCTCATTGTGGTTTTGATTTGCATTTCTCTGATGGCCAGTGATGACGAGCATTTTTTCATGTGTCTGTTGGCTGTATGCATGTCTACTTTTGAGAAATGTCTGTTCATATCCCTTGCCCACTTTTTGATGGGGTTGTTTGTTTTTTCCTTGTAAATTTGTTTGAGTTCTTTGTAGGTTCTGGATATTAGCACTTTGTCAGATGAGTAGATTGTAAAAATTTTCTCCCATTCTGTAGGTTGCCTGTTCACTCTGATGGTAGTTTCTTTTGCTGTGCAGAAGCTCTTTAGTTTAATTAGATCCCATTTGTCAATTTTGGCTTTTGTTGCCGTTGCTTTTGGTGTTTTAGACATGAAGTCCTTGCCCATGCCTATGTCCTGAATGTATTACCTAGGTTTTCTTCTAGGGTTTTTATGGTATTAGGTCTAACGTTTAAGTCTCTAATCCATCTTGAATTAATTTTCATATAAGGAGTAAGGAAAGGATCCAGTTTCAGCTTTCTACTTATGGCTAGCCAATTTTCCCAGCACCATTTATTAAATAGGGAATCCTTTCCCCATTTCTTGTTTTTCTCAGGTTTGTCAAAGATCAGATGGCTGTAGATGTGTGGTATTATTTCTGAGGACTCTATTCTGTTCCATTGGTCTATATCTCTGTTTTGGTACCAGTACTATGCTGTTTTGGTTACTGTAGCCTTGTAATATAGTTTGAAGTCAGGTAGTGTGATACCTCCAGCTTTGTTCTTTTGACTTAGGATTGTCTTGCCAATGCGGGCTCTTTTTTGGTTTCACATGAACTTTAAAGCAGTTTTTTCCAATTCTGTGAAGAAACTCATTGGTAGCTTGATGGGGATGGCATTGAATCTATAAATGACCTTGGGCAGTATGGCCATTTTCACGATATTGATTCTTCCTGTCTATGAGCATGGTATGTTCTTCCATTTGTTTGTGTCCTCTTTTATTTCACTGAGCAGTGGTTTGCAGTTCTTCTTGAAGAGGTCCTTTACATCCCTTGTAAGTTGGATTCCTAGGTATTTTATTCTCTTTGAAGCAATTGTGAATGGAAGTTCACTCATGATTTGGCTCTCTGTTTGTCTGTTACTGGTGTATAAGAATGCTTGTGATTTTTGCACATTAATTTTGTATCCTGAGACTTTGCTGAAGTTGTTTATCAGCTTAAGGAGATTTTGGGCTGACATGATGGGGTTTTCTAAATATGCAATCATGTCATCTGCAAACAGGGACAATTTGACTTCTTTTTCTAACTGAATACCCTTTATTTCTTTCTCTTGCCTGATTGCCCTAGCCAGAACTTCCAACCCTATGTTGAATAGAAGTGGTGAGAGAGGGCATCCCTGTCTTGTGCCAGTTTTCAAAGGGAATGCTTCCAGTTTTTGCCCATTCAGTATGATATTGGCTGTGGGTTTGTCATAAATTGCTCTTATTATTTTGAGATATGTTCCATCAACACCGAATTTTTTGAGAGTTTTTAGCATGAAGGGCTGTTGAATTTTGTCAAAGGCCTTTTCTGCATCTATTGAGATAATCATGTGGTTTTTGTCTTTGGTTCTGTTTATATGCTGGATTACATTTATTGATTTGCATATGTCGAACCAGCCTTGCATCCCAGGGATGAAGCTCACTTGATCATGGTGGATAAGCTTTTTGATGTGCTACTGGATTCGGTTTGCCAGTATTTTATTGAGGATTTTTGCATCGATGTTCATCAGGGATATTGTTCTAAAATTCTCTTTTTTTGTTGTGTCTCTGCCAGGCTTTGGTATCAGGATGATGTTGGCCTCATAAAATGAGTTAGGGAGGATTCCCTCTTTTTCTGTTGATTGGAATAGTTTCAGAAGGAATGGTACCCGCTCCTCCTTGTACCTCTGGTAGAATTCAGCTGTGAATCCATCTGGTCCTGGACTTTTTTTGGTTGGTAGGTTACTAATTATTGCCTCAATTTCAGAGCCTGCTATTGCTCTATTCAATTTCATAGCCAGTTTATACTGTGTCCTGAGTACTCAAATTGCGTTTGTCACCTCCCTTCTGTGAGGGTCAATCTGAGGGGCATCCTCACTGTCTATGAGCAGCTCAGAGCCCACTGTGATGTCCCATCTTCTCTTGGTGGTCTCTTCTGTCTGCTTGAGTTACCTGTGGAAGGAGTAACCACTGGCAGAGAAGAGTCCTGAAGTTTGTACTGATCCTAAGTTTTCATAATGAAATGGTTTTAATTGTGGTAAAATTTACATAACATACATTTTACTACTTTAACGATTTTTAGTATACAACTCAGTAGCTTTAAGTACATTGCCAATGAGATGTAACTGTTACCAAACAAAAATTTTTGTGCTTGTTAAATAATGATTTCATATTCTCCCCATCCCTCACCATCAGGTTCCTCCTAATCTATTTTCTGTGTTCATCAATTTTCCTAGATTGGATACCAGAAAACTTTGAACTTACAATATTGTTCTTTTGTGTCTGGCTTATTTTGCTTAGCACAATGTTCTCAAGGTTCATCTATATTGCAGCATGTATCAGAATTATGTTGCAATGATAAGCTATTATCAAGATATTGTAATTGACATTATCACGGAAAGGTCAGATACCTTCAATCTTGCTTCTTATGGTGGCTGGCCATGAAACTAACTGAAAGTTACAGCCAGAACAACTTGTACAAAAATGAGAAGTAGGAATTCCTGTACAATTGAAGGAATCTGTCAGCAAATGATAAATGGTTTTAAGAAAATTTCTACATTGAAACCAATACTGAGGTTGCAGATGGCCAAATTAGAATTCCTGTCATATTTATAGACTCTACACTCGTCCCTTTGTCCATGAAGAGCTAAATAAGTACTTACTCGTTCTCAAGGGGAAGGGACCATGGTTATCTTTACTTGAAACCAAGGCCAACATGTCACCATGCCATGGACAAATGACAGCAGAGGACTTTACATAAAACCAATTTCCTAGACTATTTCTATGACTACAGAGAATCTGTCTCTAAGGACATTATTTTCCCCTATATCTGAGAATTCAATGAAATTTAGAGGCAGCAGAACTCACTTATCCAGAATGAGCTTCCTCCCTGCAGCAATACCCCTAATCATAGAAGGAAACATGATTTTTAGGTGAACGTAGTCTGAGAGAAAGGTAAGGAATCTTCCCTTCGATACTGTCAGTAGGAAATAGTTATAAAACAGCTTTCCAGTTCTGGACAGGAATTCTTTCCATTTCAATAAAAATTGAAAGTAAAAGTTTTCAGTAAGAAAAATTTAATGGAAGATAACAGGAGAAATTTGTTGGAAATATGAAGAAGGATCTAAACAGCGTACTTTCAAATTAATGCTTTATCTTAGTAAAACTAGAAATGCGAGATTAAAAATAAAACTATTTGAAGATATTGGGGGAATCATTGAGGCATTTCTGAAGCACAAAGATGAGAAAAATGCATATAATTGTCAGGGTGGCAGGGCAGTGTTGCTTTCAAAGTCCCGTCTGACTGACAGGGCAGAGGCAGCCCTGGGAAGCCCCAGTCTGCTTCCCGACAGCTCCAGGGTTTCCTCAGGAAGCCGCCCTCCACCTTCATCCACCTCAGGTGTGTCCTGCAGAGCCCTCTGGAGAACCAGCTAGAGAGTCTTCCTGTTTTGACGCTGCCTAAAGGAGCCCATGAAGAAGTAAATGATGGGGTTGCCACTGCTGTTAACAGTGGAGAGGAAAATGGAAACTAGATGAACATGACAATATAAGACTCCCAAATCCATGTGGATCCAGAAAAATAGGAAAAACTGAATGCTGAAGGGCAGACCGCAGAGGAAGAAGATTAACACTGTGAGCAAGATGGTCACGTACAGCCTGGTCAGGGGCATCTTCTAGGATCCACAAAGGATCCTGACCAGCAGGACCAGGCTGGACCCACAGGGAACCACAAATAAAAAAATCAGCCACATGACTGTGATGAAATCTGATGTTTGACACCAAACAGAATCAGCACCACTAAGCAGGAAGTCACAGAACATACACTCCAGGATACTCCGCAGCAGGGACAGGGCCCAGAGCAGGACATACACGACCGCTGACAGGTGTGTGGGGTGGCGGCAGCGATATCAGATGGGCCACAGGACGGACAGGCAGCACTCGGTGCTGATAGCACTCAGCATGCTCAGGCCTGTAAAGTAGGCAAAGGCCATCACAGTGGTGAAATAGGTGGAGAAGGAAAGGAAGAAGTCACTGTAGAAATTCACGGTTTCTAAAATCTGGGAGAAAAGGCAAAGGAAGTTGGCCCCAGCCAGGTTGAGGATGTAGAGGGAGAAGGTGTTCCTGTGCATGCAGGAGCCAGAGCATGACTGCATTTCCTGCCAGCTTGACCAGGTCAACGATGAGGAGCAGCAACATGAGGATCATGATCTCCATGCCACAATGTTGAAGATGGGCCTCCTCAGTCCTATTGACTGATGTCGGTTCTGTACCCAAGGCTGGATGGTTGGATCCATGCACAGAACCCCTAGTCTTGTGCCCCTGGGAACACAAACAAGATGTGATCAGCAGCTGTATGATCTCTGATTTCACATACATTCTATTATGTGAGAATTATTGTCCCCATTTTACACAGGAGAGAAACAGGCTTGCAGAGAATAAGCCACCTGTCAAAAGGTGAGGAGTGCTCAACTCCAGTTTCAAATCCAGTACTTGCTGACTCTAAAGCCTGGGCTCTCTCTATTGCAACACAATTTTTCTACTGACATGGGAATAACATTATGATCAAAACATCCCCACTCAACTGGCCAGGGCTGTGGATCCAAGCATCACTCCAACTTGGTCAGAAATTTTCTCTCAGGTGCAGGAGTTTGGATAAAGAGGTGGACACCCTCATGATAAAAGTGGTCATCATGGATGAAAATGAAGGCCAGGCATTATTGACATGAGGAAAATGTGACGTTTTGCTAGGACAAATGTGATGATGACTGGGCCTGGTGAGCTCGAAATGGCTCAGTGTGTGTCCGTCATTACAGAGAGGAGCACTTTTATATCCCCAGTGCCTGGCTCCATGTGAAGCACACTGTTTTGTGTAAATATTCATTCAGTGAATAAATGCATGAATGAAGAGCCTAATGGTAGTGATAGCTTTGGATTAAAAGGAAAATAAAAACACAAAGGCATTAGAACACACACATATAATGAGATGTAAAAATTTCATTCATCAGAATTTTATTTGTTCTGTCTGTGTTAAAAGGCATTATTGATATGTGCCCAAATACCCAAAGTTGCCCACTGATGTGCCTTTGAAATGAGGACTCGGTGTGGCTTTGCTGAGCACCTATAATCTCTTTTGTACACAGTGTTGGGGCAGGGTGTGGTCTGAGCTGAACTGCTCAGCAATACAGAAGAGGAAAGAGTAAGCACGGGTGAGGTCTGAGTGCCGCTGAAAGAGGTAATTGAAATGTGGCAATATCTTTGGAGGACCCTTAACTGTTCTGCTGGAGGTACACAGTGCAAAACTACCTGATTCTGTCTCATAGGAGATCTTTGGTAGAGTTTCTCTGTTGATGCAAACATTTGTGTAAGAGGAGTCCATGAGAGGAAATAGAAGTTCAGCGCTTGGAATGCCAAGAGAGATGTTCATGTAGATTTCAACTGGTGAAATCTAGCTCATATCTGGCTGAAAAACAGCAGCTGATTGAGAGTTTATTAGGGATTGTCTTAATGCTCTCAAGAGCCTAGGAGGTAAGAGTTAGTATTATTCCTGTATGGCAGAGAATGCATTTAGAGCACAAAAAGATGAGTTATTTGTCTCTGGCCTTACATAGTGTGGATCTGGACCCAGCAGAGGTGCCTCAAGGTCCATCCTTTTCACCAACCCTTTGGACCTAGCACCACTGTATGTCGATTATACATGATAGAGGGGAAAGGCAGAGGAGTGACTCTCAAATTTAACCGAAGTTGGCAGTCAAAATTTTGGGTTGGAAAAAAAAGCTAACTAAACAAACTCCAGACAGAGAATGAGAAACAAAGCAAACAGGGAACCAAATAGAGGTGAATGAAATCCAGTTAGGAACAAATGGAGGAGCTCCTTTCTGCATCACAAAGGCTGCCTTTTCTCTGGAAAGACAAGGATGCACAGGGGCTGGAAGCCTCCAGGTGGAAAGAAGACACACCCTCCTCTGGGAGTACAGAGGAGCATCAGGAGTGGATGCATCCATCCTGAGCTCTCTTAGAGAGAAAAGCTGCCACAGCCTTCATTGTCCTGAAAAGGAAATTAATGGAAAACTAGAACCTCTGTTAACCACACTGAGGACACTTAAGATTAAGAGTTTGTCCATCCATTTTTAGGACATGATATATTTGCCTTCCTCATGAAACCTGAAGCTCCATAAAAACTAAGCTATGCCTGTTCTGGTTCACTATAATATTGCCCACATTTAGCATGTGTTCCTCAAAGACCATCTATTGTAATATCCTCATATGACATAAGCAGCTGAGGCTTAAAGAATCCAAGGATCTTCCTGAGATCACACCATGAAGAGGAGATCCAGTATAAGCCCTGGTCCTTGGAGCCCTGCATGAGACTTCTCTACTGTTCTCTGCTTCATCAATCATTATTTTTGAAGAGCTCCTGAAAAATCTTGACATGAGCACAGAATCTGAGACAATCAGGAGCTTCAGAGTCTACTGCATTGCCCCAATATCCATTTTCCTTTTCAACCACACAACAATTCTGAGCATTTAAAAGCAGCACAAGGACCCACATCCCAGTTTTCCTTGATGCTGGATGACATCATATGACCAGGTTCTGGTCAATGGGAAGTGAGCAGATGTGATGTAAGCAAGTCCTGGCTCAAGGGATCAATAGGAGCACAGCCTTCCCTTCCCCTCTTCCTTCTCCATCAGGCTGGAATGCTGAGGCAGTTGGCAGGCAGTAGGACCACAAGAATGAGAGCAACTCTCTAGACATTAAGGAGCAGCAATTTTTGGAGTCCTAATGTGTGACGCCTTGGAGCCTCCAGCTCAGGTCTTAAATATAGTCACTCCTGGGTTTCCACAGGGGATTGGTTCTAGAACCCCTGCACACACCAAAATCTGCCCATGTTCAATTTCCTTGTAGAAAATGATGTAGTATTTGAATATAACCTATGAACTTTCTCCTTTATACTTTAAATTATTTCTAGACCACTTATAATACCTATCAAAATGTAAGTGCTATGTAAATAATTGTTGTATGATATCATTTAGGACATAATGACAGGAAAGAAAAGTCTGTACCTGCTCAGTACCTATAGAGCTACTCCTGTCCTTTTTCTGGAATATGTTCTACCTATAGTTTGTTGAATCTGTGGATTCAGAACCTGCTGACATGGAGGGACAACTGTACTTTCTTGTTGAAGATAGTCCTACTTTGTATCTCTTTTAGAGCAGCCAAACTTACATTCTAACAAAAAGGAATATGTTTTCTCTTTTTAAAATTACATTTCATTTGAAGGGGTGGCCTGCCCCTCCATACCTGTGGGTCCATCTCATCAGATGGGATGAGAGACTGAGAAAAGAAATAAAACACAGAGACAAAGTATAGAGAAACAGCAGTGGGCCCAGGAGACTGGCACTCAGGATAGCAAGGACCTGCACAGGCACTGGTCTCTGGGTTCCCTCAGTTTTTATTGATTATTATTTTCATTATCTCAGCAAGAGGAATGCGGTAGGAGAGCAGGGTGATAATACGGAGAAGGTCAGCAAGAAAACATGTGAGCAAAACAATCTGTGTCATAATTAAGTTCAAGGGGAGGTACTATGCCTGGATGTGCATGTAGGCCAGATTTATGTTTCTCTCAGCCCAAACATCTCAGTGGAGTAAAGAATAACAAAGCAGCATTGCTGCCAACATGTCTCACCTCCCGCCATAGGGCAGTTTTTCTCCTATCTCAGAATTGAACAAATGTACAATTGGGTTTTATACTGAGACATTCCGTTCCCAGGGGCAGGCAGGAGATAGTGGCCTTCCTCTATCTCAACTGCAAGAGGCTTTCCTCTTTTACTAATCCACTTCAGCACAGACCCTTTATGGATGTCGGATTAGGGGAGGTCAGGTCTTTCTCATCCCACCAGGTTATATTTCAGACTATCACATGGGGAGAAACTTTGGACAATACCCGGCTTTCCAGGGCAGAGGTCCCTGCGGCTTTTCGCAGTGCACTGTGCCCCTGGTTTATTGAGACTAGAGAATGGCAATGACTTTTACCAAGCATACTACTTGTAAACGTTTTGTTAACAAGGCACGTCCTGCACAGCTCTAGATCTCTTAAACCTTGATTCCATACAATACATGTTTCTGTGAGCACAAGGTTGGGGCAAAGTGGCTGGGGCAAAGTTACAAATTAATAGCATCTCACCAAAGCAATTTTTCAAGGTACAGGTCAAAATGGAATTTCTTATGTCTTCCCTTTCTACATAGACACAGTAACAGTCTGATCTTTCTTTCTTTTCCCTACATCATTTCCTAGGCATTTTTTGATAAATGCAGGTATTTCTC
This sequence comes from Rhinopithecus roxellana, assembly GCF_007565055.1. Lineage (NCBI taxonomy): Eukaryota > Metazoa > Chordata > Mammalia > Primates > Cercopithecidae > Rhinopithecus > Rhinopithecus roxellana. The sequence continues at coordinate 117,173,276 of NC_044563.1, read as the reverse complement.
CATAAAATTGACAATAGAGAAAGAATTTCCAAACATAAAAAAAACTCTGATTGATAGAGCTGAAATGAGACATGATTCAATGAGATTTAGAGAAAACCCCAGGAGGTAGGAGGAAGCTGTACAAAGGTGAGGTGAGACAGATAGTTTCATTTGCCATGAGGATTTGCTTCCCAATCTTCTCTACCCTATTTGACATCCCAAGAGGGTGGCTTCTCTGTACCTCATCAGTGATATTCTTTTCCTTTTGGTTTCTGGTTGAACTGAGACACTGAGAGACACTGGTAGGAGACTGGAAGGCAGGAGGAGAGTGATTTGGAATTTTCACCATCTGGGCCTCTGCCTTTATGACTGTGTGTTGGTGATGAAGGGCTTCTCCACCTGCCTGCTCATCCTCTCCCAACCCTACAGCTACAGCTATGGCTATGGCTATGGCTATGCTCTCAATGGTAACTGCTCCTTCCCTGTCCCTTTAAGCTTGGGGGAGGAAGCAGTGCTCCACCACTGCCATTTAGGGTGCTTCCCTAGGCATTGTCTTTTCCCCTTAACCCTGCCCAGCTTTGTACATAGTCCCCTCATGAAACACTCCTCATTTATTTCATTTTGGACCATCTGTTTCTTCCTTAGACCTTTCCAGATAGGCAAAGAAGAATAACTTTGAAAAGTAAGTAAAATAATAAGACCCCTTTATCACAGTTCAGTTGTAGGAAACAATGCCTTGCATATCCCCTTGCTCCTTAAGTGAATTTGGAAAGCATCATTATCTCCATGAAAGCAGATTGAATGGTTGGAATAAAGTGGGTGATATGGAGAGATGGATTAGAGGGAGGAAGGTCTGTTGACCCCATCTGAAACTCCCAGTCTGGGCTGCCAGCACAGTTTCCAGAAGGAAGCTTCATGTCTCCTGCCTTTTCTTGAAGGAAACTTATGACTCTTTGTATATAGGACCCCAAGATGGAAACACAGGTTTGTGAACTTATAGCAAAACAATAACTTGCTGTGGAAAGAGAGAGTTCTTGGAACATACCCTTACCTTTTCCTCCTCCTTCTGTCTGAAGGTGAAGAGCTGCCCCTTGCTAAAGGCGTAGAGTCTTTCTGGGATTCAGTGACTTCAGAGCACTCTTCTGTGTTGGGTCATTTAGGAGATGCCTACAAGAGCTGAAATGAGAACTGACGACCAATCCACATTTATGAAGATGAAGACAACCTGTGATTTCCTGTATGAGGACTGCGGGCAAATCAGAGGCCACAGCTGTTTGAACCACAATCCCTAACTAAGATGTTTCTTGGCTTCTGTCCCATTATTAATACATATCTGCCACTCTCATCGTGTCCCATCTCATTCAACTTCCTGTAAGTAATTACTGTTCTGACCTTTACAATTTATTGTGGGCCTAGGTATCAATATCAAGCAATGTGAGCTTGTTTTGTGAGGCTTTAGAACTGAAAACTAAAGTAGATCATAGGGTCTTTCAGGGCTCACAATGGCTTGATCCCACTTGTGTGTGGGTGTTGGGGGGGTTTGGTTTTCTAGGCCCATGATTATTTTCTGTTCAAACACAAAGTAGAAAACTCGAGAGTGGAAAATGTTACCTTGTAGTTCACACTCCTTTAATCCCTTAGTCCCATAAAATAAACGTTCTAAAGTATAAGCGGTAGAAATAATATAAACGCTATTGAAACTTAAGTAAATTAGTTTTTTTTAGACTTGGTGGAGGTCCTTTTACTGAACACTATACTCTGTTGTGAAAAGAATACACCTTCAATGAAGAAATCCTTGGCCTATTTCACCATTTCTCCAACATTGAATAAAAGACATTTTTAAAATTCAGTTTCTTCTCCAGCTACAGCAAAAAGGCAAGGAGGAGTCTGTTTCAGGAACCTGAATCAATTCCTATGAAAGCCTTGTTCACTTAGAACAAGACTTTAATTTGTTCTGTTTCCATATCGAGGTCTATGTCATGAAAGTAGGGCCAAGTGGCAGTCCTCGTTCTAACCAAAGGGCCAATGAACCCTGCACCTATGCTGGCCTTGACATCACTGAGCGGTATGATAAAGTCCTTTGGTACACTTTTTATGTCAGGTTGGTGAGACAGAGAAAGGTGGGTCTTTGCCAGGCAGATGGGCAAATTTCCAATACCCTGTTGAGTGTTAACAATCTATTTTGGTTTGTGCCTCAGGAGAGAGTTTGATATCTTTGGCTCTGTAGACAGCCAGGGCCATGGTTCTTACCTTTTCCACAATTGGAAGCTGAACATCATACAGGAAATGGAATTGGCTTCTTTTACTTGCAGCTTCTCTCACAGCCCAAGCCAAGTCCACTAACCGTTTTCCACCAACCGGCCAGTGATAGCAGGGGACTGCATCAAAAGCACCAGCCCATTTTGTGAGCTCACACACCAAGTCAATCTCAGCACCGGCGTGGATCTTGAAGACCTTCAGAGTCACCATAATGGGAACCCCAAAAAGCTGAGCAATCTGAATTTGCTGCTGGGGGTTACAGCAGCCATCTGCCACCAATTGGACGTTCTTTTCTTTATGTTCTTTCTTAAGAGGAACATCAGCCGTTACACTTGGCCTGCCTCTGTGCATCTTCAGAGCTTGCACCGTTGCCAGCAACACAACCACGCTGGGCACCAAGCTGGAAGCTTGGCACTTGTTGTTGAAATTTTTTTCCATTCCAATGTCAGCACCAAAGCCAGCTTCAGTCACTACAAATCCTTCTTCACCAACCAGTTTCAGGGCAATTTTATCAGCCAACACTGAAGAGTTGCCATGAGCGATGTTTGCAAAAGGGCCCATGTGCATGAATACAGGTGTCCGCATCAGAGTCTGCATCAGATTTGGTTTCATTGCATCTTTCATCAAAACTGTCAAAACACTGCTCACCCCCAAATCATTTGGTATCACAGGCTGCCTGGTTTTGTCGCTGGCCACCAACATCCTTCCCAGCCATGTCTTCATGTCTGAGAGGTTGTCTGTAAAGGCCGGCACCACCGTGATCCAGCTGGCCACCATGATGTCAAACAACATCTGCCGAGGAACCCTTCTCTGTGTTTGCCTGCCTGATGGTTATTTTTTTGGTAGAAATCAGTCATTTGTATTTTTTAAATTGAGGTTTTTTATTTCCATAGGTTATTGGGGAACAGGTGGTGTTTGGTTACATGAGTAAGTTCTTTAGTTGTGATTTGTAAGATTTTGGTGCACCCATCAACCGAGCAGTATACTCTGCACCAACTTTGTAGTCTTTTATCCTTCATCCCCTTCCCACCCTTTCCCCCTCAGTTCCCAAAGTCCATTGTGTCATTCTTATGGCTTTGCATCCTCATAACTTAGTTTCCACATATCAGTGAGAACATACAATGTTTGGTTTTCCATTCCTGAGTTACTTCACTTTGAATAATGGTCTCCAGTCTCATCCAGGTCACTGAGAATGCCATTAAATCATTCCTTTTCATGGCTGAGTTGTACTCCATTATGTAGTGTATATATATGTAGTGTGTGTGTGTATATATATATGCAGTGTGTGTATATATATATGTACACTACTGTTTATGTATATAACAGTTTCTTTACCCACTTGCTGATTGATGGGCATTTTGGTTGGTTCCACTTTTCTGCAATTGTGAATTGTGCTACTATAAACATGCGTGTGCAAATATCTTTCTTGTATAATGACTTCTTTTCCTCTGGGTAGATACCCAGTAGTGGTATTGCCAGATCAAATGGTAGTTCTACTTTTAGTTCTTTAAGGAATCTCTAAAGTGGTTTCTATAGTAGTTGTACTTGTTTACATTCCCACCGGCAGTGTAGATCACCGCATCCATGCCAACATCTACTATTTTTTTGGAAAAAGCAGTCATTTTTATTCAATACTCTCTGCCATGTGATGGTGGAAGGGTTGGTGTCGAGACAGGCAAATTTACTCAATTCCTCTTCTGTCAGTGTGCTTGGATCCATCTTATTCTCAGTTTTTTTAGTCGAGCAATCAGAGAATTTCTGAAAATTCTCTGACACCATTCATTAAAGGAATCTCAGCCGACTATACAGTGCCTTGTCTGCACATTTTCATGCAGAATCCTTGAGTAGATGGCAGCAGCTGGTAAGTTATTGGCAACTATGATGGCATGGATGTCTCCAGTTAAGTGAAGGTTGAACTCTTCCATGGGGATGATTTGGGCATATCCACTACCCGTGGCTCCTTCTTTCACTCCAAAAGTCGGTCCTTGGGAAGGCTGCCTCATACAGGCAAAGGAGGTGACAAGCAGGTGCATGGTCAGAGCCTGCACAGCCCAGTCATAACTGTGCTCGTCCCTTCTCCTAGAGGGGTGGGCGTGATCCCAGTGACTAAGACGTATTTTCCATCTGCTTGATCCTTTAACCTTCCTAGCACAGACAAAAACTTTGTCTTTATTTTTGTCATAGATTTTAATTTCATCTGCAAGCAATCCTAACTCATTATGGGTAAATGGATCAGTAGAAAGGTCTGCTTGACTCCATTGGGAACTCCTGCAGTTTGAGCTGCCAGCCTCTCCCATCTCATCCCATGTGGCCCACCTCCCTGTAATCAATTGTTGTTGTAGACCTTTAAATGCCCCTTTGAGCCTAGGTTCAATGTCAAGCAACGTGAGAGTGTATTGCGGGGCTTTATAAATAAAGAAAAAGGTATATCAGAATGTCATCCAAGGCTCACCATGGCCTGATCACAGTTGACTTTTTTCTTTCATATATTTTAAAAATCACAGTGGTTATTGCATTCATACGTCTACTTTCGTTCCAATGACAGAGAAGTGCATGCAAAGTGAAAGTCTCCTGAGTCTCTTTCTTGAAAAGCCACCACGTGCTACACTTGCCATTCTTATTTGATGATTATTATTAGCTGTGAATAGTAAGCTTATATTTATGTTTTGCATTTATTAGTATTATCAAGTGGATCAACTTACTTTTCTTATAAAATGTAAGCAGCACACATAGAATATATTTCTCCACTTCATGAAATTTGTTGTTTATTTTTATTTAGTGTAAATGTTAAAATTTTCTAGTCTTATTTCCTATGACTTCCTTTCATTTAAGTTATTTCAATTAGAAACTATTTCAAATATTCAGAAAACTTCTTCAATATATTTGTCTTGCATGGAATTTTGAGGATCTGGAATAGGATGTCAACTTTCAATGTATGCAGGCAAAGAATTTGTTTGATATCTGTGAGTGTGTTATTATTTTCAAAATAAATTTTTAAACACAAAAAATAAGTTTACTGATGTAGCTAAAAGAAGGAGGTAAAAATTTGAAAAGATGTGACAGAAGGAGAAAGAGAGAGTTAATTGGTGGTGAGGAACTTAAGATGATGAGTATAGAAAACTCCTCTGAAAAGATTTTCTCTAAAGGAAATAAGAGAAACCGGGTCATGGATGCATGGATGGAGGAGAATGTGGGCATGGGTGGTGATTTAAGCCGGGAGATAGGATAGCTTGTTTGTGCTGCATTGGAATGATCCAATAGAAAGAAGCAAAGGGAGACGTGGTCATTATACACAGTGTTTCAGTGTACAAAGGGTGTTTTCTTTATCAAAGTGGTGGTATTTTAGCGGCTTGTGTTTTCTTTATCAAGATAATGCAGCCAGGCGTGGTGGCTCACGCCTGTAATGCCAGCACTTTGGGAGGCCGAGGTGGGCTGATCACGAGGTCAGGAGATCAAGACCATCCTGGCTAACACGGTGAGACCTCGTCTCTGCTAAAAATACAAAAAATTAGCCGGGTGTGGTGGCGGGCTCCTGTAGTCCCAGCTACTCGGGAGGCTGAGCCAGGAGAATGGCATGAACCTGGGAGGCAGAGTTTGCAGTGAGCCGAGATCACGCCACTGCACTCGAGCCTGGGTGACAGAGGGAGACTCCCTCTCAAAAAAAAAAAAAAAAAAAAAAAAAAAGATAATAATGCATTCAGGTGTATATTTTCTTTACAAATGGCAAAGAAAAGAATTCAAGGTCAAAATGTCCTTGAATCCTATTCTCTAGAGGCCACCGCTTGCTATAGTTCACATTTTTAAAATTATTATCAGTTCTGAATAATACACTTATATTTCATTTTAATTGTCGGTATGAACAAGTGGACCAGTTGATTTCTTTTACACAATGTAGAGGGTTCAGCACTCTTATTTTCCTTCTCTATTTGATGCCATTTGTTCTTTGTATTTGTTAGTTGTGAATTTTCATAATTTTATATCTTTCCTCTTATGCTTCCATTCTTCTGCCTCATGGTACAGCCAAATCAAGCCACTTTCATTTTAAATAATATAATTTGAATTAGATTCTATTTTGAAAACTGAGAAAAGTTCTTTAATGGATTATGTCAGCAAATATGTAATAAGGACCTTGTTACAGGAAGTATTTTGTCTCTACAATATTCATACGTTAATGTTCTGACACCTAAGTCAGAATGCTGCTGTATAATATTTGAAAACAGGCACTTCAAAGATGTAAGCAAGTTAAAGAGGCTGTTAGCTTGGGCCTTAATTCAACAGAACTGGTGGTCCCATAATAGGAGATTAGGACACAGACAAACAGAGGTAAAACCATGTGAAGACACAGAGAAGAGAAGATGCCATCCAACCTTGCCTACACCTTAATCTCAGACTTCTAGCCTCCAAAGTTGTGAGAAAATAAACTTGTGTGGTTTAAGCCACCCGGTTTGTGGTACCTTGTTGTGGCAGTCCTAGAAAACTAATAGAGATGTACCATGTCTCAGGATTTTTTTCAGTCACTTGAGTTTCAGTGTGAGTAAAACTGTACCATGGGCTTTTGGAGTTTATTTCCAAAGGGCTGAATCAATGCCCTCAGAAAGTAAATAGAGACTGAAAAGAGAATAGGTCAGAAGTGTCTTCATCCATGAAATGTCTGGAGAAGTTGGATCCAGCAAACCATCCATAGAGAAACTTACCAATGGAGAAAAAGTCTTAGAATTAGACAGAAATACATTTGTGAATGTAGTATATGATAAAGGTTGTTTGTCAAAAATTTGAGGAAAACATGTAAAGAAGCAATTGTGGGGGAAGGAAGAAAGCTAGGAAGTACGGTGTTTGAGAATTTTAAGCCATGGAGTTATTGGTTGGTAATAGTGTCAGTAGCAGCTGAGCAGTTATAAAATTGACCCTTGGTGAGCAACATGGGAGTCATTGCTGATGTTGTCAATGTGGTTACAGAGGAAGAATGGCCCGAACACTAACTGGAGAAGGTGTACAAGAGAATGGCAGGTGGTGTGATGCGACTCCTGGACACCCCAGATATCAGCTGAAACACTGTAGAGAAGGAGATAGCTAAGGCAGGTAGCTGCATGCCATGTTATTGTGTAAACAACCAGCAGTGTTTCTATATACAAAACAGGCAGTAGGAAGAAATAAGATGAACCTCAATTACATCTTCTGAAAAAGAAGGGTAATGAGAATGCTTAAAATCTAGTGTAAGTTTTGAATAAGAACAGCATTCCAGTATTGATCCATATGTGGAAAAGTAGATCAATAAAAACATCACAAGATTAAACTGAATGTGCATTGAAACTTAGTATGATAAAGACTGTATACTGAATAACAGTGTAAAACATGGACTATTCAATGAATGGGACTAGGATGCTGGGTGGTCATCTGAAATAAAATTAAGATGAAAATATACTTTACATATGATTTTGGGATAAATACAGATATATGAAATGCTTTTAAATTTATAATGAAAAAATGTAAGAACCTAGAGAAACATAGGAAGAGTTTTTAAAACTCCCAGTGGGAAATAACTTTCAAATTATAGGACAAACTTTAGAAGACATTAAAGAAAATATTAATTAAGACAAAAACAAAGACTTTGTTGGCATGGCATGCACCATCAAAATGAAAAGTTAAATAAGTTAGGAAAATATTGATAATGTATATCATAGTCTAACTGCCATTTTTCCCCTATTTATAAAATGTTCTGTAAAATGTCAATTCAATATCTGAAAAGCTAATAAGAAAATGACTATAGGTCATGATTTACAATTTCTAGAAAGTAAAAAGGGCTCTTAAAGATATGGAAAGAGGAGAATCCCAACTCTTAATAAGAGATATGCAAACTGAATTGATACAGAGTTTTATTTTACTTACCAAAATGTAAAAAGCCAAATGTTTTGATAGCATATACCATGTGGGTGGTATGGGACCAGGCACTCTCCCTCCTTTCTGCTGGGGGTGCAAATGGATTTAATAATCTCTAGGGAAGATGATTTTCAACATATAGAAATATATATAAAGTATCATATTTTTCTCCCTATAATTCTTCATCTAGAAATGTATCCTAGAGATATACTTGTGCATGTTGAAGATATATATATATACACACACACACACGCATATATATATGTATACAAAGTTAATAAATGCAGCATTTTTGCAATGAAAGAATGGTAACAACCAAAATGACCATCAATACTGTATAAATTATGGTCTATCCATATAATAGAATACTCTGTGACTGTATCAAAAGAACAACAGGCTGGGCATGTTGTTTCACACCTGTAATTCCAGCACTTTAGGAGGCCGAGGTTGGAGGATCATTTGCACCCAGGAGTTTGAGACTAGCCTGGGCATCATAGGGAGAACCCTTCTCTACAAAAATGAAAATATTAGCTGGGCATGGTGGCTTGCACCTGTAGTTTCAGCTACTTGATAGGCTGACACGGGAGGATTGCTTAAGCCCAGGAGTTTGAGGCTGCAGTGAGCCATTATTGGGCTATTACACTCTAGCCAGGGTGACAGAGTGAGATGCTGAGTAAATGAAATGAAAAAACAAGAAACCTGATATGAAAGGGCCTTCATGATATGTCAAATAAAGAAAAAGGAATGCAGACCAATGTGTATTTTGTATGAGACAGACTACATATATATATAACATATATATATATAACAACTATATATAGTTGTTTTAGCATTAAGTATCTTTAGATACTTTTAATCTCTTTAGATAGATTAAAAAATTAAGAACTATAAAAATGTATGTCTTTGATAATATGGCAAAGAAGCCCGAGTACTTAGAATGAGAATGACCATTTTCAACATATGCGTGAAAAAAATTTTTGAAACCTGTGACCATCTTACTATTTTAAAAACAAAATTTTTAAAAAAAATTTAAAATTTTACTTTAAAAATAAATTTTAAAATAAAGGAAATGTATAGTGATAAATGCAATGATTTAGCTAAGAGAGTGAAATAGGGATATGAGAAGAACACACACACATAAAGAGATAATGAAAAGGTTAATTAGTTGGGAAAGAGACGGGGAGAGAGAGAGTTAATTGGAGCTGAAAAAAATGAAGATAATGAGTGTAGAAAACTCTTCTAAAGTGATTTTCTCTAAAGGAAAATAGAGAAATCAGGTTGTGGATGGAGGGAAATGTTGACTTGAGTGGTGTTTTAAGGAGATAAGATAGCTTATTTATACCATGCTGAATGACCCAATAGAAGAGGAAGCATTGCAGAAGCAGGAGGAGAGGTGGTCCTTACACACAGTGTTTCAGTGCAGGGAGGGAACCCATCACACAAGGGGAAAGAATGGTTAAGGTCAGGAGCATGCAGAACCCTTTCCCTTACTTGGGAGGGAAGACAGAGAAATGAGCTCAGAGGATAACTGACAGGTAGGTTTGGTGTGGGGAGATGTAGTAATACTCAGCAGAGCATCACCTGAGAGTGATAAAACAGTGAGGAGGTGGTTTCAGGAGAAAGGAGATGGTGTGAAGAGTTTCCTTGGAGAGTGGGAAGCAATGGAAATGTTACATTATTGTTCCAGAGATACAAGTGAATATTTGAGGCTCAAGGTCATAAATGTGAAGTGAAACCATCAGGCAGTAGTAGTGTGTTGTTCTCCAGCCACACTCATGTCTGTGAAAATAGATATGGAGTTAATAGGAGAGCTGGATTCAACCAAGGCAAAAGACAGATGCTTCACCAAGGAGATACATGCATTGCAAATGAAGGCATAAAATGATGTTCAACATTAGTAACCTTTAGGAAAATACAAATTAATAACACAATGAGATACTACTACACACCTTTTTATATGGCTAAAATACAAAATACTGATCGTTTCAAATATTGGTCAAGATTTGGAGAAATTGGATGTTTTATACCCTGCTAGTGAGAGAGTAAAATGGTAGAGCTAATCTGAAAAACTCTTGCATTAAAAAAAATTAAACATAGAATATTTGACATACAACCCAGCAATCCAATTATGAAATTTATCCTAGAGACTAGAAAACTATATTCATTAAAAAATCTGTGCACATATGTTTATAGCAGCTTTATATATAAAAGACATTAGATAAAAATGCAATGGCCTTCCACTTATGAATAGTGAAACAAAACATCAGAACCAAGGAATACTACTCAGCCACAAAAAAAAAAATCAACTACAAACTACTAATACCTGCACCAGCTTGGATTGGTTGAGGACATTATGCTGGGTGAAAAAGCCAGACTCAAAAGATTAATTGTTGTATGATTTCAAGTTTGTAACAGTTTTGAAATCACAAAATTATAGAGATGAAGAATAGATTAGTGGTTAGAAGGGTTTGGGAAGAGACATGCGGTGGGTGTGACAATATGGGTCACCCAAGGGAGTTCTTTTGTGGTGAAGAAACACTCCCATATCTTCAATGTAGTGGTGGTTAAATGAATCTATATGTGTGACAAAATGTTATAGAATTACTTGCAAAGACATATCCCACTCCTAAAAAATTGGTTGCATGTAATCGCTGGTGAAATCCCATAAGATGTATATTATAGATAATTGTTTTGTACCAACATCAATTTCCTGGTTTTGATAATAAACTCTATGTAGCATGTCACCATTGGTATAGATTAGGTGATGGGTACACAGGAACTCTCAGTACTATTTTCGTAACTTTTTGTTAGATTACAAATAATTCAGAATGAGAAGATAAAGAACAGCTAAAAGTTCAGTTAGTTGGGTTGACTACGTGGATATTGAAGTCATCAAGAATGAGGACCAGAGTTATGCTGGAGAGAAATTTGTAAACTAGACACACAAGCCATAAGATAATATAATAAACATTCACATACCCACCCCTAAAATGATGTATATATCAACATTTTGTCATATTTGCTTCCAATCTTTCCTAAAAATGAATAAAAATGTACTGATACAACTAAAGGCTCAAACCTGCATCTCTCCTCTCACTGATCTTTTCAGAACTTCTGAAGCTAATATGCATTATTCTCTCACATGTGTAATAATACGTTAAAACAGGAATTTTAATCAAAATATCAAGATACAATAAATACTATGTTATAATAGAGGTGCAAGATGACATGCTGAATTTCAGTACAAATTTTCTGATAATGGGTTACCAACTTGTAAGCAATCATCCACATCAAGGCTATGAAAAAGTTTAGAGTTGAATTTTTATATGACAAAATGTTGGATTTTTACACTTAATTTGCTTTTCTCTGATGATCAGTGATGTTGAGCTTTTTTTCATATGTTTACTGGCCACGTAAATGTCTTCTTTTGAGAAGTGTCTGTTCATATCCTTCACCCGCTTTTTGATGGGGTTGTTTTTCTCCTGTAAATATGTTCAAGTTCCTTGTAGATTCTGGATATTAGCCCTTTGTCAGATGGATAGATTGCAAAAATTTTCTCCCATTCTGTAGGTTGACTGTTCATTCTGGTAATAGTTTCGTTTGCTGTGCAGAAGGTCTTTAGTTTAATTAGATCCCATTTGTCAATTTTGGCTTTTGTTGCCATTGCTTTTGGTGGTTTAGTCATGAAGTCTTTGCCCATGCCTATGTCCTGAATGGTATTGCCTAGGTTTTCTTCTAGAGTTTTTATGGTTTTGGATTTTACATTTAAGTCTTAATTCATCTTGAGTTTATTTTTTATAAGGTGTAAGGAAGAGGTCCAGTTTCAGTTTTCTGCATAAGGCTAGCCAGTTTTCCCAGCACCACTTACTGAACAGGAGAATATTTCCCCATTGCTTGTTTTTGTCAGGTTTGTGGAAGATCAGATGGTTGTGGATGTGTGGTATTATTTCCAAGGTCTCTGTTCTGCTCCATTGGTCTATATGTCTGTTTTGGTACCAGTACCATGCTGTTTTGGTTACTATAGCTTTGTGGTATCGAAGTCAGATAGTGTGATGCCTCCAACTTTGTTCTTTTGGCTTAGGATTGTCTTGGCTATATGGGGTCTTCTTCGATTTCACGTGAAATTTAAAATAGTTTTTTCTAATTCTGTGAAGAATGTCAATGGTAGTTTGATGGTAATAGCATTGAATCTATAAGTTACTTTGGACAGTATGGCCATTTTCATGAGATACCATCTCATGCCAGTCAGAATGGCAATTATTAAAAAGTCAGGAAACAATAGATGCTGGTAAGGCTGTGGAGAAATAGGAACACTTGTACACTGTTGGTGGAAATGTAAATTAGTTCGACCATTGTGGAAGACAGTGTGGTGATTCCTCAAGAATCTAGAACCAGACATACCATTTGACCCAGCAATTCCACTACTGGGAGTATACCCAAAGGAATATAAATCATTCTACTATAAAGACACATGCACATGTATGCTTATTGCAGCACTATTCACAATAGCAAAGACACAGAACCAACCCAAATGCCCATCAACAATAGCTTGGATAAAGAAAATGTGGTACATATATACCATGGAATACTATGCAGCCATAAAAAGGAGTGAGATCATGTCCTTTGCAGGACATGAAGCTGGAAGTCATCATCTTCAGAAAACTAACACAGGAACAGAAACCCAAACACCGCATGTTCTCACTCGTAAGTGGGAACTGAAAAATGAGAACACATGGACACAGGCAGGGGAAAAACACATTACCAGGGCGTGTTGGGGGATGTGGGCTTAGAAGGGGGAAATTAGAAAATGGGTAAATAGGGGCAGCAAACCACCATGGCACCTGTGTACCTGCGTAACAAACCTGCACATTCTGCGCATTATCCCCCCTTTTTTTAGAATAAAGAAAAAAAAATAAATAGAAATTTCAAATAAAAAAATCTACACTTAAACAAATTTAAACTGCAAATCCGAAAAAGTGATTGATAGCTATGCCTTCTGTAAGACAGACAGAGTGGAATTCTATTTGTTGAAACCTACAGAATGGAAAGTCCTTCAGTCTAGTCCTTTTCTAGTGAGTAAATTCTAGGTAAAAATGAAATTTTCTTCTTACAAATGTATTCTTTTTATAACTGCTGGTTAACAGATATTTTTAATTAACCTATCCACCTACAGTCCTCAATGTATCATTAAGTAAACTTTTCATAGCAATATCACTCACTCACTCACTCATTCTCTGTTCACTGTATAAAAACATACTGAGCATGTATTTGTGGAACCTGGAATTCAAAGAGATTGCTGTGATGCTCCTTCTTTATGATCGTGTGGAATGGACTGGACAGAAATATTGTCAGGGCACAAATGCTGGCTATAGATGCAGAAGAGATTTGTTTGTTGTTATCTAGCAGTAACAACAGAGTATAGATGAAGAGATCTCCATACTCATGCCCATAATATTGGTACAATTGTCCTGAATCCTTGCAGAATGCAAACACAGGGATGGACAGAAGAGAGCAGAAGGGTTCCTGCAGGTGCTTAGGGCATGGGTGTTGCTGGACTAACTACTTTCACTACCACATGTCCAGGATAGAAAGCCTTTGCCTGCAGCCAAGCCCAACTCAGCATCAAGAAATCCTAGCATATGAAGGGAAGCAGAATCTGCAAGTGCTAGAATGAAAAGAACACTATGAACTTGAATTCATGGAACTGGGATTCTCAAGCTGACTGCATGATCAACATGGGGCACATGCTCATTCCAGGCAACCCAAGCAGATAGTGAGGTTATGAGATTGCCCCAGACTGACATTATGCCATTTGTGCTCAAGTCTCTGTTTTAAAAATACAGTGGTAAGATTTGTCGTTATCAGATGTGTGGACTGAAAATAACTACTCTTGTGATCCAGGCATCCTGAACAGTTCATGTCTCCATATAGTGACTGTAATCACAATAAGCACATGTTCTTCTCACCTACATGACAGTTACCCAGAATTCGAAGAAATTGCTGTAATGCTCCTTCTTTATGATTGTATGGAATGGACTGGGCAGGGATATTGTCAATGCACCAGTGCTGGCTATAGATACAAATGGGATTTGCTTGTTATCTAGCAGTGACATAGAGTATAGAAGAGGGTCCCATACTCATGCCAAACATATTGGTAAAACTATCCTGAATGCTTGCAGGATGCAAACACAAAGGAGGGAGAGAAGAGATGGAGAAGATATCATTAGTAAGTGTGTGTGCGATCAGGGAGGGCTTCTTGAAATATTTAGAATTTGAACTGATGACTCTACAATTTACTCAGTATATACCCTCTGTCACTTCTGCCAGTCACATAAATTTTTCTATTGGTCAAGGAGACATGAGTAAGATTTAGTCAGATGGAAATGAAAGAAGTCATTTATGATGGCACTGTTAATAAAAGCATGGAGTTTTTTAGGGAATGGTGATTAGTACGTCATGTGTTTCATTCTTTGTGCCACCCCAAGTGCTTGGTTGTGCTTGCAAGATCCCGTGTAAGAAGGATCATAAGGTGGAGTACTCTGAACATTGAGCAATGTCTGTTGTGGACTTGACGTGATAGGACTTGGAATTAGTTTTACTATATCACCTTGAGAGAACTCTACAATGTTGTAAATTCCAGAGAGGGCCAGCCAGGTCAGCCCAGCAAGACAAGGCAAAAAGGCAATGTCCTGCTCTCCTGACCCTCCTCACAGGGATACAGTCAACCCTTCAGGGTCAAAAGGCAATGATAAAGAAAAAACTACAAGTGTGGAAGTTAGGGTAGGAGTGAGAAGCACTGAAATGTACACACTCCTCTTATATAATTTTTTTTTTTTTGAACAGAACAATAAACACCTTTATTACACGGGTGAAGACAAAACGAGGATTTATTTGCCTTTCCGGGCCTTGATTTTCCTAAGATAGAACTCCAACTCTTTGCCCTCTAGCACATAGCCATCTGCTCAGCCACACTGTCCCGGCCTGGAAGCAATGCATGCAAGAAGCTTGCCCTGCTGGAACTGCTCCTCCAGGAGACTGCTGATTTTGGCATTCTTTTTCCTTTCATCATATTTCTTCTGAATTTTTTTAGATCGTTTTTTGTTTAAAATCTCTTCTTCCTCAGGAGTCAGCTTGGCTCCCTTCTTGCGGCCCAGGGGCAGCGCGTAGTGGGACTCGTACCACTGTCGGTACGGTGTGCTGTCCATGAGCACGATGCAATTCTTCACCAGAGTCTTAGTACGGACCAGCTCATTATTAGATGCATTGTAGACAACATCGATGATCCTTGTTTTACGAGTACAACCCTCTGAGCCCCAGGAGAAATTCCCTACGTCCAGCCTCAGGGCACGGTATTTCTTGTTACCTCCCGGCACACGGACTGTGTGAATGCGGCGGGGGCCAATCTTGCTGTTGGCAGCCGGGCGCCCCAACTCATACTTCTGCTTCTTGTGGTAGGGCTTTCTCTTGCCCCCGGTTTTGTGGTGCTTGTGCCCGTTGTCCCGAGAAATGCCCATCGCTCGGCGCTGCCTGGAAAGAGCTTATATAATATTTTTACCTGCAAAAGGCCCAAATTGACAGTGGGGAAGATAGGTCATCTTTAAACATCTTTAAACTAAACTTAAACTATTACCATCAAACTACCATTGACATTCTTCACAGAATTAGAAAAAACTATTTTAAATTTCACGTGAAATCGAAGAAGACCCCATATAGCCAAGACAATCCTAAGCCAAAAGAACAAAGTTGGAGGCATCACACTATCTGACTTCGATACCACAAAGCTATAGTAACCAAAACAGCATGGTACTGGTACCAAAACAGACATATAGACCAATGGAGCAGAACTGAGACCTCGGAAATAATACCACACATCCACAACCATCTGATCTTCCACAAACCTGACAAAAACAAGCAATGGGGAAATATTCTCCTGTTCAGTAAGTGGTGCTGGGAAAACTGGCTAGCCTTATGCAGAAAACTGAAACTGGACCTCTTCCTTACACCTTATAAAAAATAAACTCAAGATGAATTAAGACTTAAATGTAAAATCCAAAACCATAAAAACTCTAGAAGAAAACCTAGGCAATACCATTCAGGACATAGGCATGGGCAAAGACTTCATGACTAAACCACCAAAAGCAATGGCAACAAAAGCCAAAATTGACAAATGGGATCTAATTAAACTAAAGACCTTCTGCACAGCAAACGAAACTATTATCAGAATGAACAGTCAACCTACAGAATGGGAGAAAATTTTTGCAATCTATCCATCTGACAAAGGGCTAATATCCAGAATCTACAAGGAACTTGAACATATTTACAGGAGAAAAACAACCCCATCAAAAAGCGGGTGAAAGATATGAACAGACACTTCTCAAAAGAAGACATTTACGTGGCCAGTAAACATATGAAAAAAAGCTCAACATCACTGATCATCAGAGAAAAGCAAATTAAGTGTAGATCTTAATATCAGACATATTGCATTCTGTCTGAGAATATGATTCAATAGTGTTCATCTTTGTTCAATCTTGGTTAGTAGGAAGGCTTACAATTAATGCACTATTTTGGGACTTGCCTTTCTGTTCCTTTAAGCATTCCCATTACTTTTTATTGAAACCACAATTGTTCTTTCATACTTATATTTCATTGATGTGTTTAGATAAATTATGTAATTACATTGGCAAGTCTAACTGACATAAGCAGGACAGGAAACAGATCCAATTGGTTCTTGTGAAGCTGATGTCTCAGTGCTCTTGAGCCCAGGTGTACAAGAGCATCAGTGAATGACCATGAGGGCTCAGTACTTTCTCCACATCAACCAATACATTTTCCAAATGGAATGGATAGGATTGGTTATACAGATACAGTCTGTTAGCCAGAGATGTATTGGAAAGGTTTTTACATGTATGTAGAATTAACACAGTGCCTGATGAACTAGGTTTAAATGTTTGTTGAATGCATACATTAAAAATAGTCATGAATGACAGCTCCCAAAATGTGCCATGAGGAACTTTCATATCATTTTTCTTTTCCTGGAGGAAACTATCGGATGTCCTGCATGCTCTTATTCAACATGTAAATTAGAGGAAATGATAGCATTGGCCTTGGAAACAAGGCAGCTCCTGAGCTGACTCCTGCATCACCTGTCCCCACTTTCTTCTCTCCAGAGTCAGTGAGCAGACCTGCAGTGAAAGGGAAGAGCTGTTCTCAGAACAACCAACTCCAGAGGACACTCTGTTCTCTTGAGTGGAAGGTTCCTGTAGGAGTTCCAGTGAGACCTGGTTACTAAGACATCCTTTGCAAGATGCTAGACAACCCTGTGATTTTCAGGTGCGAGCTGCTTGAGAAAAATAGTTGCTGAGCATCTTGTAAATTCCACACCTAGTCTGTTGCACTAGAAATTCAAGGAAGTGTTTTCTGCTCTTAAAGACCTTACAATGTGGTTGAAGAGCAAGACATGAGGACAAATCATTCAAGTACACTCTTATAAGTGCTATAGTAGAGCAATGTATGGGGCCAAGTGAGTCCAGGATGGCCTTCAGGGGCTGAATATGAGCTTTCAGGAGTCTAAAGTATTCTTATGGTTAAAAGAAAAAGGAATGTCACTGTCAAGAAAATAACCAGTTTCCCAGAGAGGGCCAACTGTCTTTGGTTCGATTATTAGGTGAAATTTCTCTCCACGGCTCCTCATTATGGACAAAATTGTTAGCCGAAGCTATACAATTGATGATACCACAGACTCGAGGTGGACTCTCCTGATAACCCCCAGTCTGAACTAATGACATCACATCAAAACCCCATGCCTGGAGCATTGGCTGTAAGCACTGTCTTCCTGCCTCCTTGTACCTGTAGGAACCCTCACATATAGCCAAGTCCTACTACGGTATTTGTAAACCAAACATGGACATATAGGATACAGAATCAGCAAAGAGCTGGGCCTGGAAGAGGAATGGATCTGGATTCAGGAGGCCTGAGTTCTATATGTTGAACAGTGTTGTAAGGGTCATCAATAAATATTTTTTTTTGAAAAGTGGAAAATAATAGGCTTCTTTGCCACTTTTGTAGCTACTTTATACTGTCTCCTGAGTGCTCAAATCGCATTTGTCAGCTTCCTTGTGTGAGGGTCAATCTGAGGGACATCCTCACTGCTGTGAGCAGCTCAGAGCCCACTGTGATGTGCCATCTTCTCTTGGTCTCTTCTGTCTGCTTGAATTACCTGTGGAAGGGTTAACCACTGACAGAGACTAGTCCTGATTTGTACTGATCCTAAGTTCTCATAATTAAATGTTTTTAATTGTGGTAAAATTTATATAACATACATTTTACTAATTTAACCATTTTCAGTGTGCAATCCAGTGGCATTAAGTATATTGACAATAAGTTATAACTATTACCACTCCCTCTTTTGAGAACTTTTCATGATCACAAACAAGAATTTTATGCTGATTAAATAATGTTTACACATTCTCCCCATCCCTCACCATCAGGTTCCTCACCTATTTTCTGTGTTCATCAGTTTTCCTAGTTTGGATACTTCAAAAATTTGAACTTACAATGTTGTTCTTTAGTGTCTGGTTTATTTCACTTAGCACAATGTTCTCAAGGTTCATCTGTGTCACAGCATGTATTAGAATTCTGTAGCAGTGCTAAGCTATTATCAAGATACTGTAATTGACAAAATCATGGAAAGGTCAGATGTCTTCAATCTTGCTTCTCATGGTGACTAGCTATGAAGCTAACTGAAAGTTACAGCCAGAACAACTTGTACAGAAACGGGAAGTATCCAGAATTCCTGTACAACTGAAGGAATCTGTCAGCAAATAATAAATGATTTCAAGATAATTTTCATGTTGAAACTAATACTGAGGTTTCAAATGGCCAAATTAGAACTGGTAGGGCATATTTATATATTCTACACTTGTTCCTTGGTCCAGAGATAGCTAAATAAGCACTTACTGGTTTTCAAGGGGAAGGGGCCATGGTTATCTTCACTGAAAACCAAGGTCAACCTGTCACCATGCTGTGGACAAATGACAGCACAGGACTTTTCATAAAACCAGTTTCCTGGACTGTTTTTTTGAAGACGGAGAGTTTGTCTCTTGACATTATTTTCCGTTATATCTGAGAATTCAATGAAATTTAGAGGCAGCAGAACTTACCTCTCAAGAATTGAGCGTCCTACCTGCAGCAATGCCTCCAATCATGGAAGGGAACATGATTTTCCATGGAACATAGTCTGAGAGAGAAATAAGGAATCTTCCTTTTTGATACTGTTAGGCAAAAAGAACAATTATAAAGCAGAATTTTCCAGTTTTGTACAGGAATTCTTCCCATTCTAATGAAAATTGCAAAAAAAATGTTTTCAGTAAGAAAAATTCAATGGAAGAAAACAGGATAAATTGATTGCTAATGTGAAGAAGAATTTAAACATTGCACCTTAAAATTAATGCTTTGAGTAAAACTAGAAATGTGAGGTTAAAAATAAAACGATTCAAAGATACTGGGGTGTTACTGGGGCACTTCAGAGGCACAAAGATGAGAAAAACGCATGTAACTGTCAAGGGCGGTAGGGCAGCGTTGCTCTCAAAGTCCTGTCTGACTGACAGGGCAGAGACTCTTCCTCACTACCCCAATCTGCTTCCCGACAGCTCCAGGGTTTCCTCAGGAAGCCGCCCTCCACCTTCATCCACCTCAGGCATGTCCTGTAGAGCCCTCTGGAGAACCAGCTTGAGGGTCTTCCTGTTTTGATGCTGCCTAAAAGAGCTCATGAAGAAGTAAATGATGGGGTTGGCACTGACGTTAAGAACTGACAGGAAAATGGAAACTAGACTAACAACATAAGGTAATTCATCAAAATCCTTCTCGATCCAGTGTAATAGGAATCACTGAATGCCAAGGGGCAGGCTGCAGAAGAGGAAGACCAGCACTGTGAGCAGGATGGTCATGTACAGCCTAGTCAGCAGCATCTTCCGGGATCCACATAGGATCCTGACCAGCAGGACCAGGTTGGTTCTGGAGACAGAACCAACAAAGTCACTGAGGAAATTAATGAATGTTATAATCTGGACCTCATGATTAAGAGTGGTCCTCCATGGATGAAATTAGCCCTGCCCAGGTTGAGGATGTTGAGGGAGAAGGTATTCCTGTGCATGCAGAAGCCCTGAAGCCAGAGCACGACTTCATTTCCTGCCAGCCCGACCAGGTCGATGATGAGGAGCAGCACTGCGAGGACCAGGACCTCCAGGCCACGACGTTAAGGATGGGTCTCCCCTGTCTCATTTGATTGGTGCAATTTCTGTACCCAAGGCTGAGATGGTTGGATCCCTGCTCGGAAACCCTAGTCTGGTGCCCCTGGGAACACAGACAAGATGTGATCACCAGCCATATGATCTATGATTCTCACCACCACCCTGCTACTTGGGAAGTACTGTCCCCATTTTACAGAGGAGAGAAACAGAGGCTCACAGAGAATAAGTAACCTATTAAAAGGTGAGGAGTCCTCAACTCCAGATTTAAACCCAGTTCTTCCTGGCTGTAAAGCCTGGGCTCTGTCTATTGCAACACAGTTTTCTACTGACATGGGAATAACATTATGATTGAAACAGCTCCATTCAACCAGCCTGGACTGTGGACCCAAGCATTACTCTGTCCGGCCAGAAACTTTCTCTCAGGTGCAGGAATTCGGATAGGCAAGGAGGTGGCTGTGACACCCTCATGATTAAGAGTGGTCCTCCATGGATGAAAATGGAGATCATGCATTGTGGACATGACGAAAATGTCACATCTTGCTAGTACAAGTGTGATGATGGCTGGGCCTGGTGAGCTAGAAATGGCTCAGTGTGTCAGTCATTGAAGATAGAAACCTTTTTATATCCCCAGTGCCTGGTTCCCTGTGCAGCACACTGTATTCTTCAGAAATATTCATTCAGTGAATGAATGCATGAATGAACAGCTGAATGGTAGTTATAGCTTTAAGTAAAATGGAAAATAAAAATGAAAACACAATTCAAAACATTAGAACACACACATACAATGAGATAGCAAAAATTTCATTCATCAGAATTTTATTTGTGGACAGCTCTGTCAAAAGGAATTACTGATATGTGACCAGATACCTGAGGTTGACCACTAAAGTGCCTTTGAAATGAGACTCAGTGTGGCTTTGCTGAGCAGCTAGACAATTTTTATATGCAGTGTCGGGGTAGAGTGTGGATCTGAACTGAATTCCTCAGCAATATAGAAGAGGAAAGAATAAGTGAGGGTGAGATCTGAGTGCCACTGAAGGGGGACTTCTAAGTGTTCTGCTGGATATACACAATGCAAACCTACTTGATTCTGTCACACAGAAGATTTTTGGTAGAGTTTCTTTGTTGATGGAAACAAATGTTTGAGAGGAGTCCAGAAGGAGAAATAGGAATTCAGGGCTTGGAGTGTAAAGACAGATGTTGATGTAGATTTCAACTGGTGAAAGGGGGCTAGCTTATATCTTGGTTAAGAGCAGGAGCTGGAATCCTGAGAATGCAAAGGAGCTGGAGGCCTCTGAGTGGAAAGGAGACACATCCTCCTCTGGGAGTACAGAGGAACATCAGGAGTGAATCTGTCCATCATGAGCTCTCTTAGAGAGGAAAGCTGCCACAGTGTTGGTTGGCCTGAAAAGGAAATGGGAGGAAAACTAGAACCTTTGTTATCCACACTCAGGGCACTTAACAGTTTGATCATCTAAATTTAGGGTATAATATGTTTGTCTTCCTCATGAAACTTGAAGCCGCATAAAGACTAAGCCATGCCTGTTCTTGTTCACTATAGTATCACCAACATTCAGCATGTGTTCCTCAAAGACCATCTATTGTAATATCCTCATATAATATGCCAAGTAGCTGAGGCTTAAAAATCAAAGGATTTTCCTGAGATTGCACCATGAAGAGCAGACCCACCGCAGCCTCTCATCCCTGGAGCCCTGCATGAGCATTCTCTATTGCTGTCTACCCCATCATTCATTATTTCTGAGGAGTTTCTGAAAAATCTTGGGGGTGAGAACAGAATCTGAGAGATAATCGGGGGCTTTAGAGTCTACTACATTGCTCCAATATCCATTCTCCTTTGCAGTCATATCACTATTCTGAAACTGGAAAAGCAAAACAAGGACCCACATCCCAGTTTTCCTTGATGCTAGATGACATCGTATGATCAGGTTCTGGTCAATGGGAGGTAAGCCAGTGTGATGTCAGCAAGTCCTGGCTCATGGGATCAATAGAAGGAGCGTAGCCTCCCCTTCCCCTCTATATCTAGGTTCTTCTCCATCAGGCTGGAATGCTGATGTAGCTGACAACCATGTAATACCACAAGGATGAGGGCACCTCTCTAGACATTGGGGAGCAGCAATTTTTGGAGTCCTAATGCCTGATGCCTTGGAGCTTCCAACTCAGGTCTTAAATACAGTCCCTCCTGAGTATCCACAGGGGATCGGTTCTAGAACCCCTGCACACACACAAATCTGCAGATGCTCAATTTTCTTATATAAAATGGCGTTGTATTTGGATATAACCTATGTACTTTCTCCTTTATACTTTAAATCATTTGTAGATCACTTATAATACCTAATAAAATGTAAATGCTATGTAAATAATTGTTATACTGCTTATTTAGGAAATAATAAAAAGAAAAAATAAGTCTCTACCTGTTCAGTACCTATACAATTCCTGCCATTTCCTGCTCTTTTGGAATGTTTTCTGTCTCTGGTTTGTTAAATTTGCAGATTCAGTACCTATGGATATGGAGGGATGATTTTATTTTCTTGTTTAAGATATTTCTACTTTGGGTCTCTATTACAGAAACCAAACTTACACTCTAACCAAAAGAAGTTTCTTCTCTTTTTGGAAATTACGTTTCATTTGCTAGGCATTTTTGATGAATGCAGATATTTCTCTGTAATATTGAAACTTGATATTCTTATTTCCAAACAGAAAAATAACTGTAATGGAGCTCAGATGAGACATGATTTAATGACATTTAAATAAAGAAAACCTTAGGGAGGAGGAGGATATAGAAAGGTGGGAAGGGTAGTCTCATTTGTTATGAGGATTTGCTTTCCAATCTTCTCTACCCTGTTTGACAACCCAAGAGGGTGGCTTCTATGTACCTCATCAGTGAGATTCTTTTCCTTCTGGTTTCTGGTTGAACTGAGACACTGGCAGACACCAGCAGGAGACTGGAAAGCAGGAGGGGAGTCATTTGAGATCTCCATCTGCTGGCTGTCTGCCTGTGTGGCTGTATGTTTGTGATGCAGGGCTTCTCCACTTGGGTGGTCATCCTCTCCCAACCCTACAGCTACAGCTATGGTTACGCTTTCAATGGTACCTGCTCCTTTCCTGTTCTCTTAAGCCTAGGGAGAAAGTTGTGCTCCACTATTGCTGCTTAGGGTGCTTCCCCAGGCATTGTCACTTTCCTTTAATGCTGCCCATCTTTGTAAATAGTCCCCTCATGAAACACTCCTCAATTATATTTCAGCCCACCTATTCCTTCCTTAGACCTTTCCTGATAGGCAAATAATAATGTTAAAAAAATAAGTAAAAAGAGTAAACCTCTTTTTACAACAGTTCAGCTGTTGGAAGTCATGCCTGCAAGTCCCCTTGCTCCTTAAATGAATGTAAGAGACAGTATTGTCTCCATGACAGCAGATTGAATAAGTGGAATAAAGGGAGTGATGTGGAGAGGTGGATCAGAAGGGAGAAAGTTCTGCCTGACCCCATTTGGAATTCACACAGTCTGGACTGCCAGCACTCAGTTTCCAGAAGAAAGCTTCATGTCGCCTGCCTTTTCCTGAAACAGGCTCATGACCCCCTGCATGTAGCTCCTTAAGGTGGAAACACAGGGATGTGAACTCATAGCAGAAAACATAACTTACTGTGGAAAGCAGAGAGTTCTTTGTACGTACCCTTACCTTTCCTCCTTCTTCTGCCTAGAGTTGAAGAAGTGCTGCCTCTTGCTAAAGGGGTAGAGTCTTTCTGGGATTCAGTGACTTCAGAGGACCCTTTTGTGTTGTGTAATTTAGGATATATCTAGAGGAGCTAGAATGAGAGCTGGTGACCAATCCAGGCTTATGAAGATACCGGGCAGCCTTGTGATTTCTTGTATGAGGACTGCAGGCAAATCAGAGGCCAGAGCTGTTTGAGCTAAAATCTCTATCTGAGATGTTTCTTGGCCTTTGTCCCATTGTAAATACATCTCAGCCACTCCAATCCCATCCCATCTTGTTCAACTCTTTGTAATTAATTGTTGTTTTGAATCTTTATAATCAATTATGGGACTAAGTATCAATATCAGGCAATGTGAGCTTGTGCTGTGAGGCACTGTAGGTACTCATCCTTTTTTATGGCTGCATAGTATTCCATGGTGTATATGTGTGGTATTTTCTTTATACAATCTATCATTGACGGGCATTTGGGTTGGTTCCAAGTCTTTGCTATTGTGAACAGTGCTGCAATAAACACGCGTGTGCATGTGTCCTTGTAGTAGAATGATTTATAATCCTTTGGGTATCTATCCAGTAATGGGATTGATGGATCAAATGGTATTTCTGGTTCTGGATCCTTGAGGAATCACCACACTGTTTTTCACAATGGTTGAACTAGTTTACACACTCCCAACAGTATAAAAGCATACCTATTTCTCCTCATCCTCTCCAGCATCTGTTTAATGCTTTCTAATTAAACAGACTTTTTAATGATCACCATTTTAACTGGCGTGAGATGGTATCTCATTGTGGTTTTGATTTGTATTTCTCTAATGGCCAGTGATGAGCTTTTTTTTCATATGTTTATTGGTCACATAAATGTCTTCTTTTGAGAGGTGTCTGTTCATATCCTTCACCCACTTTTTGATGGGGTTGTTTCTTTTTTTCTTGTAAATTTGTTTAAGTTTCTTGTAGATTCTGGATATTTGCCCCTTCTCAGATGTATAGATTGCAACAATTTTCTCCCATTCTGTAGGTTGCCTGTTCACTCTGATGATAGTTTCTTTTGCTGTGCAGAAGTTCTTTAGTTTAATTAGACCCCATTTGTCAATTTTGGCTTTTGTTGCCATTGCTTTTGGTGTTTCAGTTCTGAAGTCTTTGCCTATGCCTATGTCCTAAATGGTACTGCCTAGGTTTTCTTCCAGGGTTTTTATGGTTTTAGGTCTTATGTTTAAGTCTTTAATCCATCTTGAGTTAATTTTTGTACAAGGTGTAAGGAAGGGGTCCAGTTTCAGTTTTCAGCATATGGCTAGCCAGTTTTCCCAACACCATTTATTAAATAAGGAATCCTTTCCCTATTGCTTGTTTTTGTCAGATTTGTCAAAGATCAGATGGTTGTAGATGTGTGACATTATTTCTGAGGCCTCCATTCTGTTCCATTGGTCTATATATCTGTTTTGGTACCAGTACCATGCTGTTTTGGTTACTGTAGCCTTATAGTATAGTTTGAAGTCAGGTAGTGTGATGCCTCCAGCTTTGTTCTTTTTGCTTAGAATGGTCTTGGCAATATGGGTTCTTTTTTGGTTCCAAATGAAATTTAAAGTAGGTTTTTTCTAATTCTGTGAAGAAAGTCAGTGGTAGCTTGATGGGGATAGCATTGCATCTGTAAATTACTTTGGACAGTATGGACATTTTCACAATATTGATTCTTTCTATCCATGAGCAGGGAATGCTTTTCCATTTGTTTGTGTCCTGTATTATTTCCTTGAGCAGTGGTTTGTAGTTCTCCTTGAAGAGTTCTCTTTGAAGGGAGAATGTACAAGTTCTCCCTTGTATGTTGTATTCCTAGATATTTTATTCTCTTTGTGGCAGTTGTGAATGGGAGTTCACTCATATTTGCCTCTCTGTTTGTCTATTATTGATGTGTAGGAATGCTTGTGATTTTTGCACATTTTGGGCTGAGACAATGGGATTTTTTAAATATACAATCATGCCATCTGCAAACAGAAACTGACTTATCTTCTTCCTGTTTGAACACCTTTTTGCCTGATTGCCCTGGCCAGAACTTCCAATGCTATGCTGAATAGGAATGGTGAGACAGGACATCCATGTCTTGTGCTGGTTTTCAAAAAGAGTGCTTCCATCTTTTGCCCATTCAGTATGATATTGGCTGTGGGTTTGTCATAAATACCTCTCATTATTTTGAGGTATGTTCCATCAATACCTAGTTTATTGAGAGTTGCTAGCATGAAGGGGCGTTGAATTTTATCAGAGGCCTTCTCTGCATCGATTGAGATGATCATGTGATTTTTGTCATTGGTTATATGTATGTGATGGATTATGTTTATTGATTTGTGAATGTTGAACCAGCATTGCATCCCAGGGATGAAGCCGACTTGATTGTGGTGGATAAGGTTTTTGATAGCTGCTGGATTCGGTTTGCCAGTATTTTATTGAGGATTTTCGCATTGATGTTCATCAGCGATACTGGCCTTAAATGTTCTTTTTTTGTTGTGTCTCTGCCAGGTTTTGTTATCAGGACGATGCTGGCTTCATAAAATGAGTTAGGGAGGAGCCCTTCTTTTTCTATTGTTTGGAATAGTTTCAGAAGGAATGGTACCAGCTCCTCTTTTTACTCCTTGTAGAATTCATCCGTGAATCCGTCTGGTCTTGAGCTTTTTTGGTTGGTAGACTATTAATTACTGCCTGAATTGCAGAACTTGTCATTGATCTATTCAGGGATTCGACTTCTTCCTGGTTTAGTCTTGGGAGGGTGTATGTTTCCAGGAATTTATCCATTTCTTTTAGATTTTCTAGTTTATTTTCATAGAGGTGTTTATAGTATTATCTGATGGTAGTTTGTATTTCTGTGGGATCAGTGGTAACACCCCTTTTTCATTTTTTATTGTGTCTATTTGATTTTTCTCTCTTCTTTATTAGTTCGGCTAGTCGTCTATTTTGTTAATCTTTTCAAAAAACCAGCTCCTGGATTCATTGATTTTCTGAAGGGTTTTTCGTGTCTCTATCTCCTTCAGTTCTGCTCTGATCTTATTTATTTCTTGTCTTCTGCTAGCTTTTGAATTTGTTTTATCTTGCTTCTCTAGTTCTTTTCATTGTGATGTTAGGGTGTCGATTTTAGATCTTTCGTGCTTTCTCCTGTGGGCATTTAGTGGTATACATTTTCCTCTAAACACCGCTTTAGCTGTGCCCCAGAGATTCTGGTACATTGTGTCTTTGTTCTTATTGTTTTCAAAGAACTTATTTATTTGTGCTTAATTTTGTTATTTACCCAGTAGTCATTCAGGAGCAGGTTGTTCAGTTTCCATGTAGTTGTGGGGTTTTGAGTGAGTTTTTAAATTCTGAGTTCTAATTGCACTGTGGTCTGAGAGACTATTTGTTATGATTTCCATTCTTTTGCGTTTCCCAAGGAGTGTTTTACTTCCAATTATGTGGTTAATTTTAGAATAAGTGTGTTGTAGTGCTGAGAAGAATGTATATTCTGTTGATTTGTAATGGAGAGTTCTGTAGATGTCTATTAGGTCTACTTGATCTACAGCTGAGTTCAAGTACTGAATATTCTTGTTAATTTTCTGTCTCGTTGATCTGTCTAATATTGAGAGTGGGGTTTTAAAGTCTCCCACTATTATTGTGTGGAAATCTAAGTCTCTTTGTAGGTCTCTAAGAACTTGCTTTATGAATCTGGTGCTCCTGTATTGGGTGCATATATATTTAGGATAATTAGCTCTTCTTGTTGCATTGATCCCTTTACCATTATATACTGCCCTTCTTTGTCTTTTTTGATCTTTGTTGGTTGAAAGTTTGTTTTATCAGAGAGTAAGATTGCAACCCCTGCTTTTTTTTTTTTTTTTTTTTTTTTTTTTTGCTTTCCATTTGCTTGGTAAATCTTTCTTTAACCCTTTATTTTGAAACTATGTGTGTCTTTGCAGGTGACATGGGTCTCCTGAATACAGCACACCTGAGGGTCTGGATTCTTTATCTAATTTGCCAGTCTGTGTCTTTTAATTGGGGCATTTAGCCCATTTACATTTAAGGTCAATATTGTTATGTGTGAATTTGATCCCGTTATTATGATGTTAGCTGGTTATTTTGCCCATTAGTTGATGCAGTTTTTTCATAGTGTTGATGGTCTTTACAATTTGGTATGTTTTTGCAGTGGCTGGTACCAGTTGTTCCTTTTCATATTTAGTGCTTCATTCAGCACTTGTAAGACAGGCCTGGTTGTAACAAAATCTCTCAGCATTTGCTTGTCTGTAAAGGATTTTATTTCTTTTTTGCCTATGAATCTTAGTTTGGCTGGATATGAAATTCTGGGTTGAAAATTCTTTTTTTTAAGACTATTGAAATATTGGCCCCCACTCTCTTCTGGCTTGTAGTGTTTCTGCAGAGAGATCTGCTGTTAGTCTGATGGGCTTCCCTTTGTGGATAACCTTACCTTTGTCTCTGGCTGCCCTTAACATTTTTCCTTCATTTCAACCTTGGTGAATCAGACGATTATGTGTCTTGGGGTTGCTCTTCTTGAGGAGTATCTTTGTGGTGTTCTTTGTATTTCCTGAATTTGAATGTTGCATGTCTTGCCAGGTTGGGGAATTTCTCCTGGATAATATCCTGAAAAGTGGTTTCCAAGTGGTTCCATTCTCTCTGTCACTCTCAGGTACACCAATCAAATGTCAGTTTGGTCTTTTCACATAGTTCTATATTTCTTGGAGGCTTTGTTTGTTCCTTTTCATTCTTTATCCTCTAATCTTGTCTTCATGCTTTATTTCATAAAGTTGATCTTCAATCTCTGATATCCTTTCTTTTGCTTGATCAATTCAGCTATTGATACTAGTGTATGCTTCATGAAGTTTTTGTGCTGTGTTTTTCAGCTCCATCAGTTCATTTATGTTCTTCTCTAAACTGGTTATTCTAGTTAGCAATTCCTCTAACTTTTTTTTTTTTTCAAAGTTCTTAGCTTTCTTGCATTGGGTTAGAACATGCTTCTTTAGCTCAGAGGAATTTATTACGCACTTTCTGAAGCCTACTCTGTCAATTCATCAAACCCATTCTCTTTCCAGTTTTGTTCCCTTGCTGACGAGGAGTTGTGATCCTTTGGAGGCAAAGAAGTGTTCTGGATTTTGGAATTTTCAGCGTTTTTACACTGGTTTTTCCTCATCTTCATGGATTTATCTACCTTTGGTCTTTGATGTTGGTGACCTTAGGATGGGGTTTCTGTGTGGACATCCTTTTTGTTGATGTTGATGCTATTCATTTCTGTTGGTTAGTTTTTCTTCTAACAGTCAGGCCCCTCTACTGCAAGTCTGCTTTAGTTTGCTGGAGGTCCACTCCAGAGTCTGTTTGCCTGGGTGTCACCAGCAGAGGCTGCACAATAGCAAACATTGCTGCCTATTCCTTCCTCTGGAAGTTTTGTCCCAAAGAAGCACCCACCAGATGCCATCCAGAACTCTCTTTATGAGATGTCTGTCTACCCCTGCTGGGAGGTGTCTCCCAGCCAGGAGGCACAGGAGTCAGGGACCCACTTGAGGAGGCAGTCTGTCCGTTAGCAGAGCTTGAGCACTGTGCTGGGAGATCTGCTGATCTCTTCAGAGCCAGCAGGCAGGAACATTTAAGTCTGCTGAAGCAACGCCCACAGCCACCACTTTCCACAGGTGCTCTCTGTCCCAGGGAGACAGGAATTTTATCTATAAGCCCCTGACTGTGGCTGCTGCCTTTCTTTTAGAGATACCCCACTGAGAGAGGAGGGATCTAGAGAGGCAGTTTGGCTACAGTGGCATTGCTGAGCTGTGGTGGGCTCTACCCAGTCAGAACTTCCAGATGGCTTTGTTTACACTGTGAAGGGAAAACTGCCTATTCAAGCTTCAGTAATGGTGTATGCCAGTGGATCTTAGCTTGCTGGGTTCCGTGGGGGTGGTATCCACTGAGCTAGACCAACTGGCTCCCTGGCTTCAGTCCCCTTCTTAGGGGAGTGAATGCTTCTGCCTCACTGGCATTCCAGGCGGCACTGGGGTACCAAAAAAAAAAACCTTCTGCAGCTAGCTCAGTTTCTGCCTAAATGGCCACCCAGTTTTGTGCTTGAAACCCAGGGCCCTGGTGGTGTAGGCACCCAAGTGATTCTCCTGGTCTGCATGTTGCAAACACTGTGGGAAAAGCGTAGTATCTGGGCTGAGAGCTCCATTTCTCATGGCATGGTCCCTCATGGCTTCCCTTGGTTGGGGAGGGATTTCCCTCACCCCTTGTGCTTCCAGGGTGAGGTGATACCCCACCCTGCTTCAGCTCACCCTCCATGGCCTGTACCCACTGTCTAACAAGTCTCAGTGAGATGATCCTTGTACCTCCATTGGAAATGCAGAAATCACCTGCCTTCTGCATTGATCTTGCTGGGAGTTGCAGACCGGAGCTCTTCCTGTTTGGCCATCTTGCCAGCCACCCCAACCATAATTTCATATCCAGCCAAACTAAGCTCCATAAGCAAAGGAGAAATAAAATCTTTCCCTGACAGGCAAATGCTGAGGGATTTTGTCATTACCAGGCCTGCTTTACAAGAGCTCCTGAAGGAAGCACTAAACATGGAAATGAAAAACTGGTACCAGCCACTGCAAAAACACACCAAAATATAATGACGTATGACACTATGAAGAAACTGAATCAACTAATGTGCAAAATAACCAGCTAGCATCATGAGGGCAGGATCAAAGTCACACATAACAATATTAACTTTAAATATAAATGGGCTAAATGCCCCAATTAGAAGACAGAGACTGGCAAATTGAATAAAATGTCAAGACCCATAGGTGTGCTGTATTCAGGAGACCCATCTCACATGCAAAGACACACATAGGCTCAAAATAAAGGGATAAAGGAAGATTTACCAATCAAATGGAAAGAAAAAAAAAAAAAAACAGGGGTTGCAATCCTAGTCTCTCATAAAACAGACTTTAAACCAACAAAGATCAAAAAAGACAAAGAAGGGCATTACATAATGGTAAAGGGATCAATGAAGCAAGAAGGGGCTAACTATCCTAAATATATATGCAACCAATACAGGAGCACCCAAATTCATAAAGCAAGTTCTTAGAGACATACAAAGAGACTTAGACTCCCACACAATAATAGCAGGAGAATTTTATACCTCACTGTCAATATTAGACAGATCAACAAGAAAGAAAGTTAACAAGAATATTCAGGATTTGAACTCAACTCTGGACCAAGTGGACCTAATAGAAACTGACAGAACTCTCCACCCCAAATCAACAGCATATACATTCTTCTCAGTGCCACATAGCACTTATTCTAAAATCAGCCACATAATTGGAAGTAAAACACTCCTCAGCAAATGCAAAAGAATGGAAATCATAACAAAGAGTCTCTCAGACAACAGTGCACTCAAATTAGAACTCAGGATTAAGAAACTCACTCAAAACCACACAACCACATGGAAATTGAACAACCTGAATTGAATAACTAAATTAAGGCAGAAATAAAAATGTTATTTGAAACCAATGAGAACAAACAGACAATGTACCAGAATCTCTGGGACACAGTTAAGCAATATTTAGAGAGAAATGTTATACTAAATGCCCACAGGAGAAAGCAGGAAAGATCTAAAATTGACACCCTGACATCACAATGAAAGAACTAGAGAATCAAGACCAAACAAATTCAAAATCTAGGAGAAGATAAGAAATAACTAAGATCAGAGCAGAACTGAAAAAGATAGAGACATGAAAAACCCTTCAGAAAATCAACAAATCCAGGAGCTGGCTTTTTGAAAAGATTAACAAAATAGATAGACCACTAGCTAGACTAATAAAGAAAAAAAGGAAGAAGAATCAAATAGATAAAATGAAAAGTAATACAGGGGATATCAGCACAGAGCCTACAGAAATGCAAACTATCACCAGAGAATGCTATAAACACCTCTATGCAAATAAACTAGAAAATCTAGAAGAAATGGATAAATTCCTGAAAACATACACCTTCCCAAGACTAAACCAGGAAGAATTCAAATCCCTGAATAGACCAATGACAAGTTCTGAAATTCAGGCAGTAATATATAGCCTACCAACCAAAAAAAGCCCAGGACCAGACAGATTCACAGAAGAATTCTACCCGAGGTACAAAGAGGAACTGGCACCGTTCCTTCTGAAACCATTTCAAACAACTGAAAAGCAGGGACTTCTCCCTCTCTCATTCCATGAGGCCAGCATCATTCTGACACCGAACTGAGCAGAGCCAAAACAAAAAAGAAAACTTCAGGCCAATATCCCTGATGAACATCAATGCAAAAATCTTCCATAAAATACTGGCAAACTGAATCCAGCAGCACATCGAAGTCTTATCCACAACGATCAAGTCGGCTTCATCCCTGGGATGCAAGGCTGGCTCAACATATGCAAATCAGTAAACATAACCCATCACATAAACAGAACCGATGACAAAAACCATGTGATTATCGCAATAGATCCAGAAAAGGCCTTCAGTAAAATTCAATATCCCTTTATGCTAAAAACTTGTGGGGAAAAGAAAGAGAGATCAGACTGTTACTGTGTCTATGTAGAAAGAAGTAGACATAAGAAACTCCATTTTGTTCTGTACTAAGAGAAATTCTTCTGCTTTGAGATGCTGTTAATCTGTAACCCTAGCCCCAACCCTGCGCTTACAGACATGTGCTGTGTTGACTCAAGTTCAATGGATTTAGGGCTGTGCAGGATGTGCTTTGTTAAAAAAGTGCTTGAAGGCAGTATGCTTGGTAAAAATCATCCCCATTCTCTAATCTTGAGTACCCAGGGACACAATACACTGCAGATGGCCACAGGGACCTCTGCCTAGGAAAGCCAGGTATTGTCCAAAATTTCTCCCCATGTGATAGCCTGAGATATGGCTTTGTGGGAAGGGACAGATGTGACCGTCCCTCAGTCTGACGCCCGTAAAGGGTCTGTGCTGAGGAGGATTAGTGAAAGAGGAAGGCCTCTTTGCAGTTGAGATAAGAGGAAGGCATCTGTCTCCTGCTCATCCCTGGGAATGGAATGTCTCGGTGTAAAACCCGATTGTATGTTCTATTTACTGAGATAGGAGAAAACCACCTTAGGGATGGAGGTGAGACATGCTGGCGGCAATACAGCTCTTTAATGCACCAAGATGTTTATGTACGTGCATATCAAAGCACAGCACCGTTCCTTAAACTTATTTATGACACAGAGACCTTTGCTCACATGTTTTCCTGCTGACTCTCTTCCCACTATTACCCTATTGTCCTGCCACATTCCCCTCTCCGAAATGGTAGAGATAGTGATCAATAAATACTGAGGGGACTCAGAAATCAGTGCCCGGGAAGGTCCTCGGTATGCTGAGTGCCAGTCCCCTGGACCCACTACTCTTTCTCTATACTTTTGTCTCTGTGTCTTATTTCTTTTCTCAGTCTCTCGTCCCACCTGACAAGAAACACACACAGGTGTGGAGGGGCTGGCCCCCTTCAAAACTCTCAATAAACTAGGTATTGATGGAACGTATCTCAAAATAATAAGAGCTGTTTATGACAAGCCCATAGCCAATATCATACAGAATGGGTGAAAGCTGGAAGCACTCCCTTTGAACAGCAGCATGAGACACAGATGTCCTCTTCTGCCACTCCTATTCATCATAGTGTTGAAAGTTCTGGCCAGGGAAATCAGCCAATACAAAACAATTAAGGGTATTCAAATAGGAAGAGAGGAAGTCAAATCATCTCTATTTGCAGATGACAATATTGTATATTTAGAAAATCCCATCATCTCAGTCTCAAAATTCTTTAAGCTGATAAGTAATTTCAGCAAAGTCTCAGAATAGAAAATCAGTGTGCAATAACCACCAGCATTCCTATACATCAATAATAGTTAAGCAGAGAGACAAATCATGATGAACTACTGTTCACAATTGCTACAAAGAGAATAAAATGCCTAGGAATACAACATACAAGGAATGTGAAGGACCTCTTCAAGGAGAACTACAAACCACTGCTCAAGGAAATAAAAGAAGATACAAACAAAAGAAAAAAGTTTCATGCTCATGGATAGGAAGAATCTATATCGTGAAAATGGCCATACTGCCCAAAGTAATTCATAGACTCAATGCTATTCCTATAAAGCTACCATTGACTTTCTTCACAGATTAAAAAAAAACAACTACTTTAAATTTCATGTGGAACCCAAAAAGAACCCATATAGCCAAGACAATCCTAAGCAAAGAGGACAAAGCTGGAGGCATCACACTGCCTGACTTCAAACTATACTGCAAGGCTACAGTAACCAAAACAGCATGGTAGTGGTAACAAAACTGATATGTAGACCAATGAAACAGAACAGAGTCTTCAGAAATAACACCACCCAGGTACAATCATCTGATCTTTGAGAAATCTGACAAAAACAAGCAATGGGGAAAGAATTCCCTATTTAATGAATGGTGCTGGGAAACTGGCTAGCCAAATGCAGAAAACAGAAACTGGACCCCTTCCTTATACATTATACAAAACTTAACTCGAGAATGCTTAAAGACTTAAATGTAAAACCAAAAACGATAAAAACCCTGGAAAAATCCTAGGCAATACCGTTTAGGACATAGGCATGGGCAACGACTTCATGACTGAAACACCAAAAGCAATGGCAACAAAAGCCAAAATTGACAAATGGGATCTAATTAAACTAAAGAGCTTCTGCACAGCAAAGGAAACTATCATCAAATTGAACAGACAACCTACAGGATGGCAGAAAATTTTTGTGATATCCCCATCTGACAAAGGTCTAATATCCAGAATTTACAAGGAAATTAAACAATTTTTAAAAAAATTTTGAGATGGAGTCTCACTCTCTTGCCCAGGCTGGAGTGCACTGGCACAGTCTCAGCTCACTTGAACCTCTGACTCCTGGGTTCAAGCGATTTTCCTGCCTCAGCCTCCTGAGTAGCTGGGATTACAGGCGCCTACCACCACGCCTGGCTAATTTTTTTATTTTTAGTAGAGATGGGGTTTCACCATGTTGGCCAGGCTGGTCTCGAACTCCTGACCTCAGGTGATCCACCTGCCTTGGCCTCCCAAAGTACTGGAATTACAAACATGAGCCAACACACCTGGCTGAAGTTAAACAAATTTACAAGAAAAAAAAAATGACCTCATCAAAAAGTGGGCAAAGGATATAAACAGACACTGCTCAAAAGAAGACATTTTTTTGTGGCAAAAAAAAAAAAAAAAAAGAAAAGAAAAAAAACTCATCACCACTGATCATTAGAGAAATGCAAATAAAAACAACGAGACACCATCTCATGCCAGTCACAATGACAATTATTAAAAAGTCAAGAAACAACAGATGCTGGCAAGACTGTGGAGAAATAGGAACGCTTTTACACTGTTGGTGGGAGTGTAAATTAGTTCAACCATTGTGGAAGACAGTGTGGAGATTTCTCAAGGATCTAGAACCGGAAATATCATTTGACCCAGCAATCCCATTATTGGGTATATACCCAAAGTATCATAAATCATTCTACTATAAAGACACATGCACACATATGTTTATTGCAGCAGTTTAAAATAACAAAGATTTGGAACCAACCCAAATGCCTATCAATGATAGACTGGATAAAGAAAATGTGACACATATACACTATGGAATACTATACAGCCATAAAAGAGAATGAGTTCAGTCCTTTGGAGGGACATGGATGAAGCTGGAAGCCATCATTCTCAGCAAACTAATACAGGAATAGAAAACCAAACACTGCATGTTCTCACTCATAAATGAGAGTTGAACAATGAGAAAACATGGAACAGGGAGAGGAACATCACACATGAGGGCCTGTCGGGTCAGAGGCAAGGGGAAAGAGAGCATTACAACAAATATCTAATGCGTGTGAGGCTTAAAACATAGATGATGAATTGATAGGTGCAGCAAACCACCATGGCACATGTATACCTGTGTAAGAAACCTGTATGTTCTGCACATGTATCCCAGAACTTAAAGTAAAAATTTTAAAAAGTACACATATGTTTATACCTACTTTATTTTTAAATGTTACATTAGAAAAAACAGCAATAGGATTATAAATCATGCTGCTATAAAGACACATGCATACATATGTTTATTGCAGCACTATTCACAATAGCAAAGACTTGGAATCCACCTAGATGTCCACCAGTGACAGACTGGATTAAGAAAATGTGGCACATATATGCCATGGAATACTATGCAGCCATAAAAAAGGATGAGTTCATGTCCTTTGTAGGGACATGGATGAAACGAAACCATCATTCTCAGCAAACTATCGCAAGAACAGAAAACCAAAGACCGCATGTTCTCACTCATGGGTGGGAATTGAACAATGAGATCACTTGGACACAGGAAGGGGAACATCACACATCAGGGCCTATTGTGTCAAGGGGGCGGGGGGAGGGATAGCATTAGGAGATATACCTAATGTAAATGACAAGTTAATGGGTGCAGCACATGTATACATATGTAACAAACAAAATGGCACATGTATACATATGTAACAAACCTGCATGTTGTGCACATGTATCCTAGAACTTAAAGTATAATTAAAAAAAAAAAAAAGAATAAACAGCAATATCCTTCCACTTACCAATAATGAAACAAAGCACAGTACATCCATACAATGGAACACTACTTAGTAGTATGAAAAATTTGCAATAAGTTATTGATACTTGCAAAAATTTGCATGGATCTTGAGGACATTATGCTGAATGTAAAAAGCCAGAGTCAAATGATTAGATACTGTATGATTCCATTTATGTAACACTTTTGAAATGACGAAATTATAGAGATGAAAAATAGATCAGTGATTAGAGGGATTTGGGAAGAAGAATACTGTGGGTGTGGCAGTAGGGGGAAACCAAGGGAAACCTTCTGTGGTAAAGAAACACTTCTATATTCAATGTCATTCTGGTTATATGATCTACACATGTGACAAAATATGGAATGAAACATAGAGGAATATCCCACTCCAAAAATGAGTGCATGCAAACACTGGTAAAATTTGGTAAGATTGTACTGTAGATATTTGGTGAAATCTCGTAAGATTTGTAGTGTAGATAATTAGATGATACCAATGTCAATTTCCTGATTTTGATAATACATTCCATTAAAAAGTCAGTATTGCTGTAGGTTGAGTGATGGGCAAACAGGAACTCTCTGTACTATTTTACTAACTTCTTCATAGTCTACAATTAATTCTGAATGAAAACTTAAAAACAACTGAGAGACTGGTTCATTGTGTGGACTCACTCCAAGAATACTGAAGTCACCAAGAATGAGGACATGGGGTATGCTGGAAGGAAGTTTGTAAACCGAGCACATAGGTAGAAGGTAATATAATTTGCATTCACCAACCCAACACAAAATTAAGCACATATTAAATTTTTATATTTGTTTCCAATAACTCTTAAAATGAATATATACACTTTTACAGACACAAGGCTGAATCATGCATCTCTACTCTCACCGATAATTACACATATCTTAGATAAGAAGGCAAGGGTGCCTGCACACCTGGAATGGGAATGACACCTTTCTTCAACTTCAGAATGTCTGAGGTTGATATGTGTTATTCTCTCACATGTTTACCAGAATTTAAAAATGTCAAGTCACTATAGAAATTATGTTACAAAGAGGTTCTAGACAACACAGAATTTGAATAGGAATTTTTGGACATCCATATCAAGGCTATGCAGAGTTTAGATTTAAATTTTGATGTGACAATTACAATGGTGAATTTAACTCAAAGATTAACTATCTCCCCTACTCCCAATGTGGGCGTTTTGCAGGCAAAAATGCTGCTCCAGAGAAGGGGCTGCATTCTATTGCTTCTCTCTTCTCCCCTAACCCCCACACTTTTGTTTTGTATTTTTATCCATGGCTTCTGACCCTGGAGGGCTGGACATATCCCTGTGAGGAGGGTAAGGAAAGAAGGGCATTGACTTTGTGGCTTGTCCTGTTGGCCTGACCTGCCTGGCCCTCTCTGGACTTTATATTATTACAGAGTTCACTCCTATGAATATCACAAACCTAACAGTAAGCCCTATCAGTTCAAGGCCACAAAAGATAATGCTCATTATTCAGAGCACTCCAGCCTTGCCATTCTAAATAAGAGGGATCTTGCTACCATGACCAAAGTACATGGTGGGGCACAAGGAATAAAATGTATGAATTCTTCACCATTCCCTAAAAACTCTGTGCTTTTATTAACAGTGCCACTGTAAATTATTTCTTTCCCCATTTCCATCTGTCCAGATCCTATTTAACTCCCCTTGCCCAATACAAAAATTTAGGTGACTGGCAAAATTTACAGAGTACAATTATAACAATAATGCTGGGCCAGTTGTAGTCATCAGTTAAAATTCTACCTATTACACAAAGCCTTCCATGATCCACTCACTTCTGCATAGACACTCAGAAATGAGATCTGCTGTGTCTTTTCCCTCCTTCCTCATGTTTGCATCCTGCAAAGTTTCAGAACAATTGGACCAATATGATGGGCATGAGCATTGAGATTTCTTCTTCTATACTCTGCTGTCACTGCTAGATAACAGCAAACAAATTCCACCTGTATCTATAGCCAGCATTGGTACATTGACAATAATGGTGCCCAACTGATACCACACCATCATACAGAACAAGAATCACAGCAGTCTCTTCAGATTCTAGAGCGTTGCCACATAGGTGAGAAGAATATATGCTTACCGTGATTATTGTCATTGTGTAGTGATGTGAATTTCTCAGGTGGCCTGAATCACAACACTAGTTGTCTTCAGCCTGTGGTTATGGTAAAGTCACACTTTACCCACATATTCTGAAAAGAGATACCTGAGCACAAATGCACAAATGGCACAGTTTCAGACTGGGGCAATCCCATAACCTCACTTTTGCTTGGTTTGCCTGGAATGAGCATGTGACCCATGTTGGCCATGCAGTCAGTTTAAGAATCCCAAATCCCTGAAACCAGGTCCAGTGTTCTTCCCATTCTAGCACTTACACATTCTGCTTCCCTACCTATCCTGGATTTCTAGATGCTGAATTGGGTTTGCCTGGAGGCAAGGGCTTCTTCTGCTGGAACACAGGGTAATGGTTGTCACAAGCATTGCTTGTGACCTAAGCACCTGCGGGATCTCTTGAAAATACTTTCAGGAATTTTGCATTGGTGTGATGTTGTACTATGAGGACTGTTGTAAGATTCAGCCTATTCAGTCATCAATTATAAAACCGTTGCTTATATTGTTGTCTTGCATGAGTAGCCACCTGGTGAATATTCTTTGTGTGTGTGTGTGTGTGTTTGAGACAGAGTCTCACTCTGTCGCTCAGGCTGGAGTGCAGTGGTGCGATCTCCGCTCACTGCAAGCTCCACCTCCCGGGTTCATGCCATTCTCCTGCCTCAGCCTCCCAAGTAGCTGGGACTACAGGCGCCGCCACCTTGCCCAGCTAATTTTTTGTAGTTTTAGTAGAGACGGGGTTTCATCATGTTAGCCAGGATGGTCTCGATCTCCTGACCTCGTGATCTGCCCCCCTTGGACTCCCAAAGTGCTATGATTACAAGCGTGAGCCACCGCGCCTGGCATGAATATTCTCTAATTTATTAAAATCATGTTGTTCTGCTTCAGCTGGGTGCTTGGGTGTGGCATTCCTCTTCAGGATGGCAGCAAGATAACTTGGAATTTTTAGATAGCCTCTCCTCTGAGCATCCTTGAACCACAAACACAACGCTTGGATAGCATGTGTCACGTTGGGAGGGAGTCTTTCCTGCACTAGAGTCCTTCCTTCACAGGCTGTGAGCTCTGGGAATGTGGGTGTGTTTACTTTGACTCCTAAGTGTCTGGCATGCAAGCTAGAGGATAGAAGATGCTCAGTATATATTTATATAACAAAGAGTAGAATAAATGAGAGATATTGCTATGAAAAGCCCACTTAATGATATATTCAGGAGTGTAAGTAGACAGATTAATTGAAAATGTCTGTTAACCAGTATTTATAAAAAGGGATACATTTGTAACACGAATATTTCAATTTTACCTAGAATTCCTTCACAATAATAGAACTAGACTGTAGAACAATCTTTTGTGTAGGGTTCAGCAAATAGAATTCTACTGTCTGGCTGAAAGCATATCTATCAATCATTGTCTATAATTTGCAGTTTGTATTAGTTTAAGTGTAGATCTTAGCATCAGATGCAGAGCATTCTGTCTTAGGAAATTGTTCAATATTGCTCATTTTTGTTTAATCTTGTAGAGTTGGAAGACTCACACCTAGTAACCTAACAATAATTTTGGAACCTGCTTTTATTTTCCATTGGAGCATTCACATTAGTTTTTATGGAAACTGCAATTCTTCTTACACACTAGTTTTTCATTGATCTGTGCTGTATTTTGATAAATTAGGAAATTATATTCACAAGCCTAATTGGCAAAAGCAGTACAAGAAACAGATTCAATTGGTTCTTGTGATTGTGATGACTCAGTGCCCTTGAGCCCAGGTGTACTAGAGCATCAGTGAATGGCCATGAAGACTCAGCATTTGCTTGGCATCAGTCAATATATTTGCTTCATGAAGTGGAAATGATTAATTATACAGATAGAACATATTAGTGAGAGACTTATTCGAAAGGTGTTTGCTTTTATGTAGAATTAGCACAGTGCCTGATGAATTATGATTCAATGTTTGTTGAATTCATGCCTAAAATATAGTCATGAATGGCAGCTCCCAAAAAGTGCCAAGAGAGACTTTCATGTATTTTCTCACTTTCTGGAGAAAACTCCTGGATGTCCTGTATGCTCCTCCTCCATATGAAACCAAGAGGAAATGATATCATTGGCCTGGGAAAGAAGGCAGCTCATAAGCCGACTCCCGCATCCCCTCCATTCTTCTTCCCAGAGGCAGTGAGCAGACCTCCGATGAAAGGGAACAGAACGACCAACTGCAGAGGACACTGTGAAGTGGAAGATGCCTATAAGAGTTCCAGTGAGACCTGGTGACTGAGCCAGCCTTTGCAAGATGCTGGATGACCCTGTGATTATCAGGTGGGAGCTACTTGAGAAAAATACCGAGTATCTTCTAAATTTCACACCTAGTCTGTTGCACTAGAAATTCAAAGACATGAATCCCTGCTCTTAAAGACTTCAGAGTGTGGTAGAAGAGAAAGATGTGTGAACAAATAATTCAAGTACAGTGTTTTAAGTGCTGTACTAGAGCAACATGTGAGGCCAAGTGGGTTCAGAACGGGCTTCAGGGACAGAATCTAAGCTTTCCTGAAGCTAAAGTTTTCTTCTGTCAAAGAAAAAGAATGTCACTAACATCAAAATAAGCAGTTTTTCATGTGAGGAATGAAATTATTTGAGCCAATTGCCAGGTGAAAATTCTCTACAGAATTCCTCATGATAGAATCTTTAGCCAAAACTGTACAATTGATATCACAGACTTCCAGAGTGGGCTCTCCCAATAACCCTCAGTCTGAAAAGCTCCTTGCCTGGAGAATTGGCTGCAAACATTGCCTTCCTGCTTCCTCCAACCTTTAGGAAACCCTCACCTACAGCCACGTTCTAATACAGCATTTGAAAATTGAGAATGGACAGATAGGATTCAGCAGCAGCAGAGTGCTGGGCCTGGAAGAGGAATGGATCTGGACTGAGGGGACCTGAGTTCAACATTGTGAACAGTGTGATAGGAGCCACCAATAAATTTGTTTGAACAAATTGAAAACTATATACCTCTTTATTGCTTTCATAGCTCCTTTGCAATGTCTCTCCTGCATTCAAATGGCATGTGTCAGCTCCCCTCAGAGAGGGTCAATCTGAGGGGCAGCCTCACTGTCGGTGAGAAGCAAACAGCCAGCTGTGATGTCACATCTTCTCTTGATGTCTCTTCTGTCTGCTTGAGTTATCTGGGGAAGAAATAACCACTGGTAGAAAATAGTTCTGAATTTTATACTGATTCCGTTTCTAGAATTCCATTTTTAATTGTGGTAAAATTTATATAACATACATTTTACAACTATAACCATTTAAAGTGTACAATTCAGTGTCAGTAAGTACATTCAAAATAAGTTGTAATTGTTACCACTGCGCTCTTTAAGAACTTTTCATTATTCCACACAGAAATTCTGTGCTCATCAAATAATGGCTACTCATTCTCTCCATCATCCAGCACCAGGCTCCTCCTAATTTATTTTCTGTATTCACGAATTTCCTAGTTTCAATACCTCATAAAATTTGAACTTACAATATTGTTCTTTGGTATCAGGCTTATATTGCTAAGCACGATGTTTCCAGGTTCATCTATGTCACAGTATGTATTAGAATTCTGTATGAACTGTAAGTTATTATCCAGATACTATAATTGACATTAGCATGGAAAGGTCAGATGTTTTCAGTGTTGCTTCTCATGTTAACAGCCATAAAACTAATTGAAAGTTAAGCCAGAACAATTTATACAAACCCCGGAAGTATGGAGAATTCTCCTGCAACTGAAACAATGTGCAAGCAAATAAATGATTTTCAAGATAATTTCCACTTTGAAACCAATACTGAGGCTTCCATTGGCCAAGTTGAACTGACGGGACATATTTATGGGCTCCTCACTGGTCCATTAGTCCAGGAAGAGCTAAATAAGAACTTACTGGTTCTTAAGGGGAAGGGGCTGTGGTTGTCTTTGCTAGAAACCAAGGCCAACATGGCACCATTCTGTGGACAAATGACATCAGAGGACTTTTCATAAAACCAATTCCCTGGACTGTTTTTATGAAGAGAGATTTTGTCTCTAAGCACATTATTTTGCTCTATATATGAGAATTCAATGGAACTTAGAGATAGCAGAACTCACTTATTCAGAATCAAGTTACCAACTGCAGTAATACCTCCAGTCATAAAAGGAAACATGATTTTTAGGGCAACATAGTCTGACAGATTAATAAGGAATCTTCCTTCTTGATATAATCAGGTACGAACAAGTATAAAGAAGAGTTTTAAGGTTTCAGACAGGAACTCCATTCATTACAATGAAAATTATAGAAAAAGTGTTCAGTAGGAAGGATTCAGTGTAAGATAACACAGAAAATGTGTTGGTAATATCAAGGAGAATCTAAACATTGCACTATCAGACTAACACTTTCCATGGGTGAAAGCTGAAACTGTCAGGTTAGATAAACATCTATTCAAAGACCTTGAGGAACCACTGAGACATTTCTGAGGCAGAAGACTAAGAAAAATGCATATAACTGTCAAGGGTGGCAGGGCAGTGTTGGTCTCAAAGTCCTGTCTGACTGACAGGGCAGAGGCTCTTCCTCACTGGCCCCATCTGCTTCCCAACAGCTCCAGGGTTTCCTCAGGAAGCCGCCCTCCACCTTCATCCACCTCAGACATGTCCTGCAGAGCCCTCTGGAGAACCAGCTTCAGGTTCTGCCAATTTTGATGTTGCCTAAAGGAGCCCATGAAGAAGTAAATGATGGGGTTGGCACTGCTGTTAGATGACAGGAAAATGGAAACTAGATGAACATGACAGTATAAGACCAGGACATGTGGATCCTGGAAAACAGGGCCCACTGAATGCCAAAGGGCAGGCCACAGGGAAGGAAAACCAGCACTGTGAGCAGGATGGTCACGTACAGCCTGGTCAGCGGCATCTTCCGGGATCCACAGAGAATCCTGATCGCTAGGACCAGGCTGGACACACAGAGAACCACACATAAAAAAATCAGCCACACGTCTGTGATGGATCTGATGTTTGACACCAAACAGAATTAGCACCACTAAACAGGAAGTCACAGAACATCCACTCCAGGATGCTCCACAGCAGGGACAGGGCCCAGAGCAGGACACACACGACCGCTGACAGGTGTGTGGGGGCGGCGGCAGTGGTACCAGATGGGCCACAGGACGCACAGGCAGCGCTCCGTGATCATGGTGCTCAGAATGTTCAGGCCTGCCAAGTAGGGAAATGTCATCACAGGATAGAGGATTAGAGAGATGGGATGGACATTATTGATGAGACATAATGGAGACATATAATGTGGCCACTGAGGAAGAGGAAGTCGGCCGCGGCCAGGTTGAGGATGTAGGTGGAG
The DNA here is from genome assembly GCF_007565055.1 of Rhinopithecus roxellana. Taxonomy (NCBI): domain Eukaryota; kingdom Metazoa; phylum Chordata; class Mammalia; order Primates; family Cercopithecidae; genus Rhinopithecus; species Rhinopithecus roxellana. Next base: position 117,129,103 of record NC_044563.1, on the reverse strand, counting down.
ACAGTGTTCCTGCGCATGCGGAAGCCCAGGAGCCAGAGAACAACTGCATTTCCTGTCAGCCTGACAAGGGAAATGATGCACGTCAGCACCGTTAGGCTCAGGGTCTGCTTGTAGCAAAGAGTCTCCTCGGTTCTGTTAACTGGTGTCAGTTCTGTACCCAAGGCTGAGATGGTTGGATCCAGGCTCAGAAACCCCAGTCTGGTGCCCCTGGGAACACAAACCAGACATGACCGTCAGCTGTATTATCTTTGATTCTCCCCACCACCCTGCCATGTGGGATTTACTGTCCTTATTTTAAGGAGAGAGAAACAGAGGCTCACAGAGAATAAGTCACCTATCAAAAGGTAGGGGTCCTCAAATCCAGTCTGAAATCCAGTTCTTATTGATTCTGAAGCCTGACCTCTGTCTGCTGCCACACAAGTTCTGTGCTGACATGGGAATAACCTTATGATCAAAACACCCCAACTTATCCGGCCAGGGCTGTGGACCCAATCCTTACTGTATCTTGGGCCTGACATTTTCTCTCAGGTGGAGGAATTCAGATACACTAAGAGGTGGTTGTGACACCCTCATGACTAGGACTGATCATCCATGGACAGGAAAGAAGACCATACATTATGAACCAGAGGAAAATGTGACCTTCACTAGAATAAGTGTGAAAATGACTGGGCCTGGTGGGTAAGAAATAACTCAGTGTGTCAGTCATTGCAGACAGGACCACATTTTACATTTCATACTCCCAGTGCCTGTTTCCATGAGCAGCACAATGTGCTCTTCATAAACATTCATTCAATGAATGAATGCATGCATGAGGAGCCTAATGGTAATGGTAGATTTTGGTGAAATGGAAAATAAAAATGAAAGCACTATGTACAACATCAGAAACACATAAGTGTAATTAGATGAAGAAAATTTCATTCATCAGAATTCTATTTGTGGACAACTCTATCTGTGTTAAAAAGAATTATTGATGTGTGCCTAACCTGAAATTGACCACTGATGTGTCTTTAAAATGAGGACTCGATGTGGTTTTGCTGAACATCTAGAAGCATTTTGTATACAATGTTTGTGTAGAGTGTGGGTCTGAGCTGAATTGCTCAGCCATATAGCAGAGGAAAGAGTAAGTGAGGGCGAGGTCTGAGTGCCACTGAAAAAGGTTATTGAAGTGTTGGAATATCTATGGGGGAGTGCTAGTGTTCTGCTGGGTATAAACAATGTAAACCGATTTCATTCTTTCAGGAGATCTTTGTTAGCATTTCTTTGTTGCTGTAAACATTTGTATGAGAGAAGTCCATGATGGGATATAGGAGATGTGTAGGGCTTGGAGTATAAAGAGAGATGTTCATGCAGATTTCAACTGGAGAATGAGGACTGGGTCTAATATGGGAGAATAACAGCAGCTGATTGAGAGTTTTTAAGGTATTGTCTCTCCTAATCATCTGAAGAGCCTAGGAGGTAAGAATGAGTATTATTCCCATACGGCAGATAATGCACTGGAACACACAAAAAGTGAACTATTCATTCTCGGACTCATATAGTGTGAATTTGAGCCCAGCAGGGATGACTCACGATCTAGTCTTGGAGCAGCCCTTTAGACCCGCACCACTCTGTCAATTACACAAGTTAGAGGGGGTAAAGCAGAGGAGTGATTCTCAAGTTAAATCCAAGTTGGTAGTCAAAATTGTGGGTTGAAAAAAAAAAACTAACCTAAACAAATTTCAGATAGAGAAAGAGAAGCAAATCAAATAGGGAACAAAATAGAGGAGAGTGAAAGCCATTTAGGAACAAATTCAGGAGTTCCTTTTTGCCTATCAGAGGCCACCTTTGCTCTGGAATCCCGAGAATGCACATGGGCAGGAGCTTTTCAGGTAGAAAGAAGATGCAGCCTCCTCTGGGAGTACAAAAAAGCAACTGGAGTAAGTTCATCCATCATGAGCTCTTTTAGAGAGACAAGCTGCTACTGCCCTGATTGGCCCGAAAAGGAAACGGGAGGAAAAGGAGAACATCTGTTACCCACACTCAGAGCACTAAACATTTTGTCCATCTATATTTAGGGTAATGGTGTACTTGTCTTCCTCATGAAACCTGAAGCTTCATACCAACTAAGTCATGCCTGTCATTTTCACTGTGGTATCACCAACATTTAGCATGTATTCCTTAAATATCATCTATGGTATTATCTTCATATAATGTAAGATGAAGCCAAGACCTAGAGAATTAAAGGGTTTTTCTGAGATCACAACACAAACAGTAGGTCCAGTAACAGCCCCTGGTCCCTGGAGCTCTCATGAGACTTCTATACAGTTCTCTGTCACATCACTCATCATTTCAGAGGAGTTCCTGATAAATCTTGATGTGAGCACAGAATTAGAGACAGTCAGAGGCAGAGGAGACTGCTACATTGCCTTAATATTCATTTTCCTCTTTGGTCACGTAACAATTCTGAGAGTTTAAAAGCAGCACAAGGACCCACATTCCAGTTTTCCTTGATGGAGGGAGCCATTGTATGACAAAGTGCTGTTCAAGGAAAGATGCACAAAAGTGATATAAGCAAGTCCTGGCTCAGAGGATCAATCAAAGAAGCAAAACTCCTTCTTTCCTTCATTTTTTTCCATCATACTGGAATGCTGGTGTGGCTGGAAACCATGTGGGATCACAAGGATGAGGGTAACTCTCTAGGGATTGCGGAGTACTAATTTTTGGAATTCTGATGTACAATGCCTTGGAGCATCCAGCACAGATCTCAAAGATAGTCATTTCTGGGTATTCAAGAGGCTTGTTTCTGGAACCGCAGCACACATCAAAATCTGCAGATGCTCAATTTCCTTATATAAAATGATGTGATAGTTATACAAAACCTATGCACTTTCTCCCAGACACACTAAATCATTTTAAGTTACTTAGAATAACTGACAAAATGCAAATGCCATGTAAATTCTTGTTTTACTGTATTTTTTGGAAGTAATGACAAGGAAAAACAAGTTTGTTCCTGTGCAATGCATACACAACTCCACCATACCATTATTTTAAAAATAGTTTCCACCTGTAGTTTGTTGAATCTGCAGATTCAGGACCTAGTGACCCAGAGGCACAACTGTACTTTCTTGTTTAAGATATTTCTACTTTGTGTATTTATGAGAGCAGCCAAACTTATATTCTTAACAAAAGAAATATATTCTCTCTTTAAAATTACAGTTTATTTTCTATGCATTTTTGATGAATGCAAACATTTCTGCACAGAAGTGACAGTAGAGAAAGACATGCCAAACGTTGAGGTAGTCTGATAGAGCTGAAATGAGACAGGTATCAATCACCTTTAGTCAGAGAAAACCCCAGGAATTAGGATATAAGAAGGAGAGAAGGATAGTCTCATTTGCTATGAGGATTTGCTTTCCATTCTTCTCTATCCTGTTTGACATCCCAAGAGAGTGGCTTCTATGTACCACATCAGTGGGAATCTTTTTAATTCCAGTGTCTGGTGGAATAGTGACACTGGGACACACCAGCAGGATACTGGAGGACAGCAGGAGAGCCACTTGGGATTTCCACCTCCTGGTTCTCTGCCTGTGTATTACTTCATTCTCGAATTGCTATAAAGAAATACCTGAGACTGGGAAATTTATGAAGCAAACAGGTTTAATTGGCTCATGGCTCTGCAGGTTATACAGTAAGCAGCTTCTGTTTCTGGGGAGGCGTCAGGAAGCTTCCAATCATGGTGAAAGGCAAAGGGGGAGTGAGGCATCTCACACAGTGAGAGCAAGAGCAAGAGGGAGAGGGAAGAGGTGCAACACGCTTTTAAACAACTAGATTTCATGAGAACTCACTCACTATCACTACAGCCATACCAAAGGGGGATGGCGTTAAGCCATTCATGAGAAACCATCCCCACGATCTAATCACCTCCCACCAGGCCCTCCCTCCAATACTGGGAACTACAATCAACATGAGATTTGGGTGGGGACACAGATCCAAAGCATATCAGCCTGTGTGGCTTTGTGTTGGCCATGCAGGGCTTCTCTATCTGCCTGCTCATGCTCTCCCACCCTTATAGCTACAGCTATAGCTATGGTGTCAATGGTAACTGCTCCTTCCCTCTCCCTTTCAGCCTAAGGGAGGAAGTAGTGCTCCCCTATGTGTTGCTGCTTAGGGTGCTGACCCATGCATTGTCTCTTTCCCTTAACCTTGCACATCTTTGTAAATACTTCCCTCATGAAACACTCCTCAGTCATTTCAGTTGGGACCTCCTTTTTCTTCCTTGAACGTTTATAGACAGGCAAGGATTAACAATTTAGAAAAGTAAGTAAAACAACAAAACCTGCTTCTACAGCAGTTCAACTCTGTGAAGCAATGCCTACATGTCCTTTAGCTCCTTAAATGAATGTGAGAGGCAGAATTCTCTCCATGAGGACAGATTCAGTGATTGGAATAAAGGAGGTGATATGGGTAGATAAATCAGAAGTGGGGACCCCAACTGAGGCTCATACTGTTTGAGTTGGCAGCACTCAATTTCCAGAAGGAGACTTCATGTCTCCTGTCTTTTCCTGAAACAAGCTCATGATCCCCTGCCTGTAGCACCAAGATGGAAACACAGAAACGATCTTATAGCAAAAACCATAACTGACTATGGAAGATGACAATTCTTGGTACTTACCCTTATCTTTTTCTCTTTTGTCCAGTGGTGAAGACTTCCCTTGTGCTAAAGGTGGAGAGCCTTTCTGGGATTCGGTGACTTCAGAGGAGCCTTCTGTGTTGCTTAATTCAGGAGATGCCCACAGGAGCTGGAGTCAAAGCTGGTGAGCAATCCAGGCTTATGAAGATGCTGGACAGACGTGTTATTTCCTGTATGAGGACTATGGACAAATCAGCGGCCAGAGGTATTGGAGACACAAACCCTACCTGAGATGATTCTTGGCCTCTGTCCCATATCCAATATATATAAGCCTCTCCCATCACATTCCATCTTGTTCAACTTCCTTGATAAAAACAGTGGCAAGGTTTGAGAGAACTGACTTCCATTTTAAAAGAAGTTCTACTGTGTGTAAAATGCTATCAAACAGCATTGCATGCTACATTAAAATCTTTCATAAAAGGATGAGTCAATCGACGTGGCAAACTTCACTGTTGCCTTGTTTTAAGATATTGGCACAGCCTGTCTTACCTTCAGCAGCCACCTCAGCAGTCATCAATATCAAGCAAGACCCTCCAGCAGCAAAGCATTTGGCTGATAAAGGTTCTGATGATGGTTACGATTTCCTAGTAAAAAAGCATTTTTTAAGTAATGCATGTAGATTGCTTTAGACATAATGCCATTGCGCACTCAATAGACTACAGTATAGTGTAAGTATAACTTTTACATGTACCAGGACACCAAAAATTCATATGATTTACTTTATTGTAATATTTACTTTATTGCATTGGTTTAAGCAGACTTCCAATATCTTTAATGTATGCCTATATATGATAAAGGTTGTATATCAAAGTAGTGTGTAAAACAGGCACTATTGAATGAATGGGATTGGGACAACTGAGTTTCTGTGTGAAATGAATAAAGGTGGAAGTATACTTTACATATAATTTGAGGATAAATCTGAACACAGTACTTAAAATTTTATAATGAAAATAAAATTACCTGGAGGAGCCATAGCAAAATAGTTTTCAAATCAAAGTGGAAAAAGACTTTCAATTATAGAATAGAAGATGTTAAAGACAATATTAATAAAGACAAAAAGAATGCCAGCTGTGATGGCCCACTCATATGTATTAATAAAGACAAAAAGAATGCCAGCTGTGATGGTCCACTCATATGTATTAATAAAGACAAAAAGAATGCCAGCTGTGATGGCCCACTCATATATATTAATAAAGACAAAAAGAATGCCAGCTGTGATGGCCCACTCATATATATTAATAAAGACAAAAAGAATGCCAGCTGTGATGGCCCACTCATATGTATTAATAAAGACAAAAAGAATGCCAGCTGTGATGGTCCACTCATATGTATTAATAAAGACAAAAAGAATGCCAGCTGTGATGGCCCACTCATATATATTAATAAAGACAAAAAGAATGCCAGCTGTGATGGCCCACTCATATATATTAATAAAGACAAAAAGAATGCCAGCTGTGATGGCCCACTCATATATATTAATAAAGACAAAAAGAATGCCAGCTGTGATGGCCCACTCATATATATTAATAAAGACAAAAAGAACGCCAGCTGTGATGGTCCACTCATATAGTCCCAGCACTTTGGGAGGCCAAGGTGAGTGGACTGCTTGAGCTCACAAGTTTGAGACCATCCTAGGCAACATGGTGAAACCCATCTCTACAAAAAATACAAAAATTAGCCAGGTGTGGTGGTGCATGTCTGTAGTCCCAACTACTCGGGACACTGTGGTGGGAGCACGGCTTGAGCCCAGGCTGCAGAGATTACAGTGAACCAACATCACACCACTGCACTCCAGCCTGGCTGATAAAGCCTGACCTTGTCTCAAAAAAACAAAGACGAAACAAAACAAAAAAAGCTATTTTTAGCATGACATGAACCATCATAATCAAAATATAAATAAACTGTGGCCAGGCGTGATGGCTCACTCCTATAATCCCAGCACTTTGGGAGGCTGAGGGGGGCAGATCACCTGAGGTCAGGAGTATGAAACCAGCCTGGCCAACATGGAAACCTAGTCTTTATTAAAAATACAAAGAGTTGTTGGGTGTGGTGGCACAGGCCTGTAATCCCAACTACTGGAGAGGATGAGTAAGAGAATCAATTGAACCCAGTAGAGGAAAGTTGCAGTGAGCCAAGAATGCACCTCTGCACTTCAGCCTGGGTGATGGAGACTCAGTCTCAAAAAATTAATTAACAAATGAAATAAAATAAATAAATGGGAGATATTTGGTAATGTGTGTTATAGTCAAAGTACAAATTTTCTCGGTTGAGACAAATTTTTCTAAAATGATACTAATAATTCAAAATTCAAAAAGCTAATAAGAAAATAACTTTGTTATGATTCACAACTTCTAGAAAATAAAAATGGCTCCTAAACATATAGAAAGAGGAGAAATGCAACTCATAATAAAAGACATGCCAATTGAAATTAGAGTTTTATTTTACTTACCAAAATCTAAAAAACCATTAAGTTTTATAGCATACACTGTGGGCATAGAGTGGGATCAGGCACCCTCACCCATTTCTGCTGAGGATACAGTTGTTTAGAACTTACAGTGAAGGCAATTTTCAGCTCATGTAAGCATCTATAAAGTATCATTCTTTTTTTCTCTGTAATTACTCATCTAGGAATTTATCTTGGAGATGCATTTGTGCGTGTTCAAAAGATCTATGTACTAAGTTAATAAATACAGTGTTATTTACAGTAAAAGACTGGTAACAGCCAAAATAGCCATCAATACTGTATAAATTATGGTCTATCTATGCAGTAGAATACTCTGTAGCTACACAGAAAGAACAACGAACCTAATATAAAAGGCCCTCCAGAATTTGTTAGATTTTTTAAAAAGAATGCAGACAAGTGTATATATTGTATGATAAAAATATGTAGTTGTTTTATCATTAAATATTTGTGAATTAATACAAAATTATTATTAAGTATAATATGACATGTCTTTGTTAACAAGGCAAGGATGCCTGAGGACCTAACATGGGAATGACAGCTTGCAGTGTGTGTAAAGATTATTTTTGAAAGTTCTGACTTTATTACTGTCACAAATATATTATCAAGCAAAAAGTTAAATTTAATGATCTAGTTAAGAGACACAGATAGAGGTATGAGAAGATATGAGGAAGAGTGAGGACATGAAGATAATGAGTACAGAAAACTCTTTGGAAGATATATATATTTCTTTCTAAAGGATTGTAGAGAAATCAGGCTGTGGATGGAGAGGAATGTGGGCTTGGATGGTGTTTTAAGCCCACAATAGGATGGGATGTTTCAATTGTAGTGGAAGGATTCATTAGAGAAAGAAACATTGATGATGTAGAAGGCAGAGGCAATAATGCTATAAAATGTTTCTCAGGAGGGAACAGGGGAAACTGCACAAATGGAAAGGGTGGTTTCAAACGGAATTTGCAGAACCCATTTCCTGGCATGAGAGAAAATGCAGAGAGATGTGCTCAGAAGCAGATGGGCAGGTATGTTCGCTCTGGGGAGATTGAGTAATTCTCAGAGAAGCATCATCGGAGAATGATTTTTTAAAAAATGAGGAGTAGGCGGTTTCGGGAGAGAGAAGAGGGGCGTGAAGATTTTCCTTTGGAGAGTGAGAGGCAATTATGGAAATGTCACATGACTGTTCAGAAGATATAAGTGAACATTTCAGGTTCAAGGTCATAAATGTACAGTGAAACTGCTAGGCATGGTTGTGTGTTCTGCTCCAGCCACACTCTGTTCTGTGGGAACAGGCATGGAGTTAGTGGAGAGCTGGATTCAAGCAGGGCAAAAGACGAACTGATACTTCAGCAAGGAGATATATGCATGACAAATAAACACATAAAAAGATGCTCAACATCACTAATGTTTAGGGTGATAAATAAAAATTACAATGAGATACCACTCTACCCTCTCAATATGGCTAAGTATAAAATACTGATAGTTTCAAATACTGGCTGATGTTTGAAGGAATTGGATGTCTCATACACTACCAATGAAAAAGTACAATAGTAGAACTACTCTGGGAAATCCTCTTGCATTTTCATACAATCCAGCAATCCAGTGTATCCTAGAAACTGAAAAATTTATCCTAGAAACTGGGAAACTATGTTCACTTAAAAATCTGTACAGGAGAGAGGCCAAGATGGCTGAATAAACACAGCTCTAGTCTGCAGCTCCCAGCCAGACCAATACAGAAGGATGGTGATGTCTGCATTTCCAACTGAGGTACCCAGTTCATCTGATTGGGACTTTTTAGGCAGTGTGTACAACCCATGGAGAGCAAGGAGAATCAGGGTGGGGCGTTGCTTCATGTGGGAAGTGCAAGAAGCCAGGGGACATCCCTCCCCAACCAAGGGAAGTTGTTAGGAACTGTGCTCCCCAGCTTGGGTACTACACTTTCCCCATGGTATTTGCAATCTGCAGATCAGGAGATTCCCTCATACGCCTACACGACCAGGGCTCTTGGTTTCAAGCAAAATATTGGGCAGCTATTTGGGCAGAGACTGACCTAGCTACAGGAGTTTTTTCATACCCCAGTGGTGCCTGGAACCCCAGTGAGACAGAACGGTTCACTGCCCTTGAAAGGGGGCTGAAGCCAAGGAGCCAAATGGTCTCACTCAACAGGTCCCACTCCCAAGGAGCCCAGCAAGCTAAGAACCACTGGCTTGAAATTCTCACTGCCAGCACAGCAGTCTGAAGTCAACCTGAGATGATGGAGCTTGGTAAAAGGAGGGTCATCTGCTATTCCTGAGACTTTAGTAGGTGGTTTTCCCCTGACAGTGCTAAGGAGGCTGGGAGATTTGGACTGGGCAGAATTCACCACAGTGCAGCTAAGCAGCTGTGGCCAGACTACTTCTCTAGATTCCTCCTCACTGGGCAGGACATCTCTGAAGGAAAGGCAGCAGGCCCAGTCAGGGGCTTACAGATAACGCTCTCATCTCCCTGGGACAGAGAACTTGTGGGAAGGGACAGCTTCAATAGATTTAATCATTCCTGCCTGCTGCCTCTGAAGAGAGCAGCTAATGCTGACAAGGGGGGTTCTCCCAGCACAGTGCAACAGCTCTGCTAAGGGATAGACTGCCTCCTCAGGTCGGTCCCTGACCCCTGTGCCTCCCGATTGGAAGAGAACTCCTAACGGGGTTGACAGACACCTCATACAGGAGAGCTCTGGTTGCATCGGGCCAGTGACCCTCTGGAATGAAGCTTCCAAAGAAAGGATCAGGCAGCCATCTTTGCTGTTCTGCAGCCTCCACTGGTGGTACCCAGGTGAACAGGGTTTGGATAGAACCTCCAGCAAACTGCAGCAGACCTGCAAAAGAGGCGCCTGACTGTTAGAAGAAAAACTAACAAACAGAAAGCAATAACTAAAAAGACCCCCACACAAAAACCCCATCCAAAGGTTATCAGCCTTAAAGATCAAATGTAGATAAATCCACAAAGATGAGGAACAAGCAGTGCAAAACCCCTTAAAATTCCAAAAACCAGAATGCCTTTTCTCCTCCAAATGTTAGCAACTCCTCTCCAGCAAAGGCACAAAACTGCATGGAGAATGAGACTGACAAATTGACAGAAGTAGGCTTCAGAAGGTTGGTAATAACAAACTCCTTTGAGCTAAAGGAGCATATTCTAACCCAATGCAAGAAAGCTAAGAACCTTGATAAAAGGTTACAGGAACTGCTAACTAGAATAACCAGTACAGAGAGGAACATAAGTGACCTGATGGAGCTGAAAAACACAGCACAAGGACTTTGTGAAGTATGCCCATGTATCAACAACTGACTCAATCAAGCAGAAGAAAGAATATCAGAGATTAAAGATCAACTTACTGAAATAAGGTGTGAAGACTAGATTAGAGAAAAAAGAATGAAAAGGAACAAACAAAACCTCTAAGAAATATGGGACTATGTGAAAAGACCAAACCTATGATTGATTGGTGCCACTGAAAGTGACGAGGAGAATGGAACAAAGTTGGAAAACACCCTACAGGATATTATTCAGGAGAACTTCACCATCCTAGCAAGACAGGCCAACATTCAAATTCAGGAAATAGAGAGAACACCACTAAGATACTCCTTGAGAAGGGTAACCCCAAGACACATAATTGTCAGATTCTCCAAAGTTAAAATGAAGTAAAAAATATTAAGGGCAGCCAGAGAGAAAGGTTAGGCTATCTTAAACAGAAGCTCATCAGAATAACAGTAGATCTCTCTGTAGAAACCCTACCAGCCAGAAGAGAATGGGGGCCAATATTCCACATTCTTAAAAAAAAGTATTTTCAACCCAGAGTTTCATATCCAGCCAAACTAAGCTCCATAAACAAAGGAAACATAAAATCTTTTCCTGACAGGCAAATGCTGAGGGATTTTGTCACCCCCAGGCCTGCCTTACAAGAGCTCCTGCAGGAAACACTAAATATGGAAATAAAAAACTGGTACCAGCCACTACAAAGACACACCAAAATATAAAGACCAATGACACTATGAAGAAACTGAATCAACTAATGTGCAAAATACCCAGCTAGCATCATGAGGACAGGATCAAATTCACACATAACAATATTAGCGTTAAATGTAAATGGGCTAAATGCTCCAATTAAGAGACAAGGATGGGCAAATCAGATAAAGAGTCCAGACCCATAGGTGTGCTGTATTCAGGAGACCCATCTTACATGCAAAGCCACTTAGGTTCAAAATAAAGGAATGGAGGAATATTTACCAAGCAAATGGAAAGCAAAAAAAAAAAAAAAAAGCAGTGGTTGCAATCCTACTCCTTAATAAAACAGGCTAAAAACCACAGAAAAAAAGCAAAGAAGGGCATTACATAATGGTAAAGGGATCAATGCAACAAGAAGAGTTAACTATCCTAAATATATATGCACCCAGTACAGGAGCACCCATACACCCATACTCATAAAACAAGTTCTTACAGACTTACAAAGAGACTTAGACTCCCACACAATAATAGCAGGAGACTTTTACACCCCACTGTCAATATTAGATAGATCAACAAGACAGAAAATTAACAAGTATATTCAGGACTTGAACTCAGCTCTGGACCAAGTGAACCTAATAGACATCGACAGAACTCTCCACTCCAAATCACAGAATACACATTCTTCTCGGCGCCACATAGCACTTATTCTAAAATTGAACACCTAATTGGAAGTAAAACACTTCTCAGCAAACACAAAATATTGGAAATTATAATAAACAATCTCTCCAACCACAGTGTATTCAAATTAGAACTCAAGATTAAGAAACTCACTCAAAACTGCACAACTACAAAGAAATAGAACAAGGTGCTCCTGAATGATTACTGGGTAAATAAAAAAATGAAGGCACAAATAAAGAAGTTCTTTGAAACCAATGAGAACAAAGAGACAACATACTAGAATCTCTGGGACACAGCTAAAGCAATGTACCAGATTCTCTGGGACACAGCTGATAAAGAAGTTCTTTGAAACCAATAAGAACAAAGAGACAACGTACCAGAATCTCTGGGACACAGCTAAAGCAGTGTTAAGAGGGAAATTTATAGCACCAAATGTCCACATCAGAAACTAAAAAAGCTTGAAATCAATACCCTAACATCACAATTTTAAAAACTAGAGAAACAAGAGCAAGCAAACTCAAAAGCTAGCAGAAGACAAGAAATAACTAAGATCAGAGCAAAACTGAAGGAGATAGAGACACCAAAAACCCTTCAAATAAATCAGTGAATCTGGGAGCTAGCCATAGCAATAATGTTTTTTTGAAAACATTAACAAGATAGATAGACCACTAGCTAGACTAGGAAAGAAGAAAAGAGAGAAGATCAAATAGACACAATAAAATGATAGAGGGGATATCACCACTGATCCCACAGAAATACAAACCACCATCACAGAATACTGTAAACACCTCAAAGCAAATAAACTAGAAAATCTAGAAGAAATGGATAAATTCTTGGACACATACATCCTCCCAAGACTAAACCAGGAAGAAGTTGAATCCCTGAATAGACCAATAACAAGTTCTGAAATTGAGGCACTAATTAACAGCACACCAATGAAAAAAACCCCAAGACCAGAGAGATGGATAGACAAATTCTACCAGAGCTACAAAAGGAGCTGGTACTGTTCCTTCTGAAACTATTCCAAACAATAGAAAAAGAGGGACTCCTCCCTAACTCGTTTTATAAGGTCAGCCTCATCCTGATACCAAAACCTGGCAGAGACACAATAAAAAAAGAAAATTTCAGGCCAATGTCCTTGAGGAACATCAGTGCAAAAATCCTCAATAAAATAATGGCAAACTGAATCCAGCAGCACATCAAAAAGCTTATCCATCATGGCCAAGTTGGCTTCATCCCTGTGATGCAAGACTGGTTCAACATACACAAATCAACAAGTGTAATCCATCACATAAACAGAACCAATAACAAACACCACGTGATTATCTCAATAGATGCAGAAAAAGCCTTTGATAAAATTCTACATCCCTTCATGTTAAAAACTCTCAATCAACTAGGTATTGATGGAACATATCTCAAAATAATAAGAAGTATTTATAACAAACACATAGCCAATGATACTGAATGGGCAAAAACTGGAAACACTTCCTTTAAAAACCAGAAACAAGACAAAAATGCCCTATCTCACCACTCGTATTCAACATAGCATTGGAAGTTCTGGCCAGGGAAATCAGGCAAGAGAAACAAATGAAGGTTATTCAAATAGGAAGACAGGAAGTCAAATTGTCTCCGTTTGCAGATGACATGATTGTATATTTAGAAAACCCCATAGTCTCAGCCACAAAACCTTAAGCTGATAAGCAACTTCAGCAAAGTCTTAGGATGTAAAGTCAATGTGTAAAAATTACAAGCATTTCTTTTTTTGTTGTTTTTTTGAGACAGAGTCTCACTCGGTCGCCCAGACTGGAGTGCAGTGGCGCGATCTCGGCTAACTGCAAGCTCCCTGTCCCGGGTTCACCCCATTCTGCCTCAGCCTCCAGAGTAGCTGGGACTACAGGTGCCCGCCACCACGCCCGGCTAATTTTTTTTGTATTTTAGTAGAGACGGGGTTTCACCGTGTTAGCCAGGATGGTCTCGATCTCCTGACCTCGTGATCCGCCTGTCTCGGCCTCCCAAAGTGCTGGGATTACAGGCGTGAGCCACCGCACCCAGCCAAAATTACAAGCATTTCTATACACCAATAATAGACAAGCAGAGAGCCAAGTCATGGGTAAACTCCCACTCACAATTGCTACAAAGAGAATAAAAGGCCTAGGAATACAATGTACAAGGGATGTGAAAGATCTCTTCAAGGAGAACCAAAAACTACTGCTAAAGGAAATAAGAACACAAACAAATGGAAAAAAATTTCATTCTCATGGATATGAAGAATCAGTATTGTGAAAATGGTCATACTACCCAAAGTAATTTATAGTTTCAGTACTATTCCCATCAAGCTACCATTGATTTTCTATGCAGAATTAGAAAAAAACTACTTTAAATTTCATTTAAAACCAAAAAAGAGCCTGTATAGTCAAGACAGTTCTAAGCAAAAGGAACAAAGCTGGAGGCATCACGCTACCTGACTTCAAACTATATCACAAGTCTACAGTAACCAAAACAGCATGATACTGTTACCAAAACAGATATAGAGACCAGTGGAACAGAACAGAGACCTCAGAAATAACACCACACATCTACAACCATCTGATCTTCCACAAACCTGACAAAAATAAGCATGGTGAAAGGATTCCATATTTAATAAGTGGTGCTGGGATAACTTGCTAGCTATATGCAGAAAACGGAAACTGTACCCCTTCCTTACACCATATACAAAAGTTAACTGAAGACGGATTAAACACTTAAATGTAAAGGCCAAAACCATAAAAACTCTAGAAGAAAATCTAGGCAATACCATTCAGGGCATAGGCATGGGCAACAACTTCATGATGAAAACACCAAGAGCAATTGCAACAAAAGCCAAAATTGACAAATGGGATCTAATTAATCTAAAGAGCTTCTGCACAGCAAAAGAAACTATCATTGGAGTGAACAGGCAACCTACAGAATGGTAGAAAATTTTTGCAATCTCACCGTCTGACAAAGGTCTAATATCCAGAATTTACAAGGAAGTTAGACAAATTTTTTTTTTTTTTTTTTTTTTTTTTTTTTTTTGAGACAGAGTCTCGCTCTGTCACCCAGGCTGGAGTGCAGTGGCCGGATCTCAGCTCACTGCAAGCTCCACCTCCCGGGTTTACGCCATTCTCCTGCCTCAGCCTCCCAAGTAGCTGGGACTACAGGCACCAGCCACCTCGCCCGGCTAGCTTTTTGTATTTTTTAGTAGAGACAGGGTTTCACCGTGTTAGCCAGGATGGTCTCGAACTCCTGACCTCATGATCCGCCCATCTCGGCCTCCCAAAGTGCTGGGATTACAGGCTTGAGCCACCACGCCCGACCAGACAAATTTAAAAGAGGAAAACAACCACATCAAAAAGTGGGTGAAGGATGTGAACAGACACTTTTCAAAAGAAGACATTTATACAGGCAACAAATGTATGAAAACATCGGAATCAATCAATGTATTTTCTTCATGAAGGTGAAAGGATCGGTTATAGACATAGAATGTATTAGTGAGAGGCTTATTTGAAAGGTGTTTGCTTTCACGTAGAATTAGCACAGTGCCTGATGAATTACGATTCAATGTTTGTTGAATTCATGCCTAAAATATAGTCATGAATGGCAGCTCCTAAAAGGTGCCATGAGAGATTTTCATATCATTTCTTACTTTCTGGAGAACACTCCTGGATGTCCTGCATGCTCTTCCTCGATATGTACCTGAGAGGGAATGAAATCATTGACTTTGGAAAGAAGGCAGCTCATGTGTAGACTCCCAGATCTCCTCCATTCTTCTTCCCAGAGGCAGTGAGCAGACCTGCAATAAAAGGGAACAGCTGTTCTCAGAACGACCAACTGCAGAGGACACTCTGTTAAGTGGAAGGTGCCTATAGGAGTTCCAGTGAGACTTGGTGACTGAGCCAGCCTCTGCAAGATGCTGGACAACCCTGTGATTTTCAGGTGTGAGCTGCTTGAGAAAAATGTTTACCAAGCATCTTTTAAATTCCACACCTAGTCTGTTGCACTAGAAATTCAAAGACATGCTCTCTGCTCTTAAAGAATTGAGGGTGCAGTAGAAGAGAAAGAGGTGAGGACAAATAATTCAATACACTGTTACAAGTGCTGTAGTAGAGCAATGTGTGAGATCAGGTGAGTTCAGAATGGGCTTTAGCGATAGAATTTAAGCCTTCCCGAAGTTGAAGTTTTCTTCCGTCGAAAGAAAAGAAATGTCACTGACAGCAAGATAAGCAGTTTCCCAGGTGAGGACCAACACTGTTTGATTCAATTGCCAGGTGAAAATTCTCTGCAGAATTCCTCATGATAGACAACATCTTTAGCCAACACTGTACAATTGATATCACAGACTCCCTGATTGGACTCTCCCAATAACCCTCAGTCTGAACTAAAGACATCAAATCAAAGCTCTTGGCATGGAGCATTGGCTGCAAACACTGGCTTCCTGCTTCCTCTGACCTGTAGAAAACCCTTGCCTACAGCCATGTCCTACTACAGCATTTGGAAATTGAGGGTGGACAGAAAGGATTCAGCATCAGCAGAGTGCTGGGCCTGGAGGAGCAATGGATCTGGACTTAGGGGACCTGAATTCAACATTGTGAACAGTGTGATAAGATCCACCAATAAATTTTGTTGGACAAATTGAAAACTATATACCTCTTTATTGCTTTCCTAGCTACTTTGTACTGTCTCCTGCATACTCAAATTTCACTTGTCAGCTCCCCTCAGTGAGGTTTAATTGCTATGATGTCACATTTTCTCTTGATAATCTCTTCTGTCTGCTTGAGTTATCTGTGGAAGGGATAACCACTGGTGGAGAACAGTCCTGAATTTTGTACTGATCTCATTTCTATAATTAACTGTTTTTAGTTTTGGTAAAATTTACATAACATACATTTTATAACTTTAACCATTTTAAGTGTACAATCAGTGTCAGTAAGTATATTCACAATAAGTTGTAACAGTTACCACTGTCCCTTTTAAGAACTTTTCATTATTCCACACAGAAATTCTGTGTTCATTTAATAATGGCTACATATTCTCTCCGTCATCCAGCACCAGGATCCTCCTAATTTAATTTCTGGGTTCACGAATTCCCTAGTTTGGATACCTAGTAGAATTTGAACTTACAATATTGTTCTTTGGCATCTGGCTTATTTTCCTTAGCACAATGTTTCCAGGTTCATCTATGTCAAGCGTGTATCAGAATTCTGTACCAACTGTAAGTTATTATCAATTCCAAAAGCATGGAAAGGTCAGATGTTATCAGTCTTGCCGCTCATGTTAATGGCCATTTAACTAACTGAAAGTTACGGCCAGAACAATTTGTACAAAACCTGGAAGTATGAAGAATTCTTCTACAACTGAAAGAGTCTGTAAGCAAATAATAAATGGTTTTCAAGACAATTTCCACTTTGAAACCAATATTGAGGTTTCCAATGGCCAAAATGGAGCTGGGGCATATTTAGGGGCTCCTCACTGGTCCATTAGTCCAGGAAGAGCTAAATAAGCACTTACCAGTTCTCAGGGGAAAGGGCCATGGTTGTCTTTACTAGAAACCAAGGCCAACGTGTCACCATGCTGTGGACAAATGACAGGAGAGGACTTTTCGTAAAACCAATTGGTGAGAGTGTTTTTATGAAGAGAGAGTATCTCTAAGGACATTATTTTGCTCTGTATCTGAGAATTCAATGGAAAGTAGAGATAGCAGAACTCACTTATTCAGAATCAAGCTTCCAACTGCAGTAATGCCTCCAGTCATAGAAGGGAACATGGTTTTCAGGGAAACACAGTCTGAGAGATTAAGAAGGAATCTTCCTTTTTGATACTATCAGGTAGGAAACAAACATAAAGACTATTTTAGGGTTTTGGACAGGAGCTCCTTTTATTACAATGAAAAGTGCAGAAAAAGTGTTCAGAAGGAAAGACTCAGTGTAAGATAACAGGGAAAATATGTTGGTAATATCAAGGAGAATCTAAACACTGTACTGTCAGACTAACGCTTTCCATGGGTGAAAACTGCAACTGTCAGGTTAGATAAACATCTATTCGAAGACGGTGAGGAACCACTGAGACATTTCTGAGGCAGAAGGCTAAGAAAAACGCATATAATTGTCAAGGGTGGCAGGGCAGTGTTGGTCTCAAAGTCCCGTCTGACTGACAGGGTAGAGGCTCTTCCTCACTGCCCGAATCTGCTTCCGGACAGCTCCACGGTTTCCTCAGGAAGCCGCGCTCTACCTTCATCCACCTCAGGCGTGTCCTGCAGAGCCCTCTGGAGAACCAGCTTCAGGTTCTGCCTATTCTGACGCTGCCTAAAGGAGCCCACGAAGAAGTAAATGATGGGGTTGGCACTGCTGTTAAGAGCGGCCAGGAACATAGAAACTAGATGAACATGACAATATAAGACTTTCCGATCCACGTGGATCCATAAAAACAGGAAAAACTGAACGCCGAAGGGCAGGCCACAGAGGAGGAAGACCAGCACTGTGAGCAGGATGGTCACGTACAGCCTGGTCAGCGGCATCTTCCGGGATCCACAGAGAATCCTGATCACTAGGACCAGGCTGGACACACAGAGAACCACACATAAAAAAATCAGCCACGCGACTGTAATGAAATCCAATGTTTGACACCAAACAGAATCCGTACCACTAAAAAGGAAGCCACAGAACATCCACTCCAGGATGCTCCGCAGCAGGGACAGGACCCAGAGCAGGACACACACGACCACTGACAGGTGTGTGGGGCGGCGGCAGCGGTACCAGATGGGCCACAGGATGGACAGGCAGCGTTCGGTGCTCATGGCGCTCAGAAAGCTCAGGCCTGCAAAGTAGGAAAACATCATCACAGGATAGAGGATTTTAGAGATGATTTGGGGCACACCAATGAAGCTTAAAAGGGAATATATAATGCGGCCACTGAGGAAGAGGAAGTCTGCCATGGACAGGTTGAGGATGTAGATGGAGATAGCGTTCTTGTGCATGCGGAAGCCCAGGAGCCAGAGCACAACCGCGTTTCCTGTCAGCCCCACAAGGGAAATTATGCACGTCAGCCCCATGAGGCTCAAGGTCTGCTTGTAGCAAGAAGTCTCCTCAGTTCTGTTGATTGGTGTCAGTTCTGTGTCCAAGGCTGGGATGGTTGGATCCATGCTCAGAAACCCTAGTTTGGTGACCCTGGAAACAGAAACCAGATGTGATCACCAGCTATATGATCTCTGATTCTCCCCACCACCCTGCCATGTGGGATTTACTTCCTCAATTAAAGAGGAGAGATCAGAGACTTGCAGAGAGTAAGTCACCTATCAAAAGGTGGGGGTCCTCAAATCCAGTTCGAAATACAGTTCTTGTTGACTCTGAAGCCTGACCTCTCTCTACTGCCACACAAGTTCTGTACTGAAGTGGGAATAACATTAGGATCAAAACACCCCCACTCAAGTGGCCAGGACTGTGGACCCGATAATTACTCTATCCTGGGCCTGACATTTTCTCTTAGGTGGAGGAATTCAGATATGCAAAGAGGTGGTTGTGACACCCTCATGACTAGGACTGATCATCCATGGACAGGAAAGAAGACCACTCATTATGAATCAGAGGAAAATGTGACCTTTGCTAGAATAAGTGTGAAAATGGCTGGGCCTAGTGGGTGAGAAATAACTCAGTGTGTCAGTCATTGCAGACAGGACCACATTTTACATTTTATAATCCTAGTGCCTATTTCCCTGAGCAGCACACTGTGCTCTTCATAAATATTCATTCAATGAATGAATGCATGCATGAGGAGCCTAATGGTAATGGTAGATTTGGGTGAAATGGAAAATAAAAATGAAAGCACAATGTAAGTTATTAGAACACACATGTTTAATTAGATATAGAAAATTTCATTCATCAGAATTCTATTTGTGGACAGTTCTATCTGTGTTAAAAAGAATTATTGATGTGTGCCCCAAACCTGAAATTGGCCACTGATGTGCCTTTGAAATGAGGACCCAATGTGGCTTTACTGAACACCTAGAAGCATTTTTGTACACAATGTTTGGGTAGGGTGTGGGTCTGAGCTGAACTGCTCAGCAACGGAGCAAAAGAAAGACTAAGTGAGGGTGAAGTCTGAGTGCCACTGAAGCAGGTAATTGAAGTGTGGGAGTATGTATGGGAGACTACTAAGTGTTCTGCTGAGTATACACAATGTAAACCTATTTCATTCTCTCCTTCAGGAGATCTTTGGTTCATTTCTTTGTTGATGCAAACATTTGTATGTGAGGAGTCCATGAGGAGAAATAGGAGATATATAGGGCTTGGAGTATAAAGAGAGATATTCATGCAGATTTCAACTGGAGAATGAGGACTAGGTCTAATCTGGGAGAATAAGAGCAGCTGACAGAGAGTTTATTAGGTATTGTCTGTTTTAATTATCTGAAGAGCCTAGGAGGTAAGAATGAGCATTATTCCCATATGGAATATCATGCATTGGAGCACAAAAAGAGTGAATTATTTGTTCTGGGACTTACATAGTATGAATTTGAGACCAGCAGGGCTTACTCATGACCCAGTCTTCGAGCAGCCCTTTACACCTAGCACACTCTGTGTCAATTATATATGTTAGAGGGGGTAAAGGAGAGGAGGGATTCTCAAGATTAAATCCAAGTTGGCAGGCAAAATTGTGGGTTGAAAAGAAAAAAAAAACTAACCTAAAACAACTTCAGATAGAGAAAGAGAAGCAAGTCAAATAGGGAACAAAATAGAGAAGAATGAAAGTCATTTAGTAACAAATTCAGGAGTTCCTTTTTGCCTATCAGAGGCCACCTTTGCTCTGGAATCCCGAGAGTGCACAGGGGCAGGAGGCCTCCAGGTGAAAAGAAGACTCACCCTCCTCTGGGAGTACAGAGGAGCATCAGGAGTGAGTGCATCCATCATGAGCTCTCTTAGAAAGACAAGCTGCCACAGCCTTGCTTGACCCGAAAAGGAAATGGGAGGAAAAGGAGAACCTCTGTTATCCACACTCACGGCACTAAACACATTGTCCATCTATATTTAGGGTAATGGTGTATTTGTCTTCCTCATGAAACCTGAAGCTTCATAACGACTAGTCATGCCTGTCTTTTTCACTGTGGTATTACAAACATTTAGCATGTGTTCCTTAAAGATCATCCATGGTATTATCTTAATATAACATAAGATGAAGCCAAGGTCTAGAGAATTACAGCGTTTTCGTGAGTTCACAACACGAAGAGCAGGCTCAATACCAGCCCCTGGTCCCTGGAGCCCTGCATGAGACTTCTGTATTGTTCTCTGCCCCATCATTCATTATCTTAGAGGAGTTCCTGAAAAATCTTGATGTGAGCACAGAATCAGAGACTGTCAGAGGCAGAAGAGACTGCTAGGTTGCCCCATTGCTCATTTTCCTGTTTGGTCACATAAAAATTCTGAGAGTTTAAAAGAAGCACAAGGACCCACATTCCAGTTTTCCTTGATGTCAGGTGCCATTGTATGATCAGGTTCTGTTCAACAAAAGATGCACAAAAGTGATATGGCTCACAGGACCAATAGCAGGAGTAACATGTTTCCTTTCCTTATTTTTTTTTCCATCATGCTGGAATGCTGATGTGGCTGGAACCATGTAGGATCACAAGGATGAGGGCAGCTCTCTAGGAACTGGGGAGTAGCAGTTTTTGGAATTCTGATGTACGATGCCTTGGAGCTTCCAACACTGATCTCAAAGATAGTCTTTTCTGGGTATTCACAGGGCCTTTCCTATATGGCAGATGTGTGTGCTGCAATCCCAGCACACAACAAAATCTGCAGATGCTCAGTTTCCTTATATAAAATCATGTGGTAATTGTACAAAACCTATGCACTTTCTCCCAGATACATTAAATCATTTCTAAGTTACTTAGAATAACTGACAAAATGCAAATGTTATGTAAGTTCTTGTTTTACTGTGTTATTTTGGAAGTAATGACAAGGAAAAACAATTTTGTACCTGTTCAGTAAATACACACCTCCACCATACCCTTATTTTTGGAATAGTTTCCACCTGTGGTTTGTTGAATCTGCAGATTCTGGACCTAGTGACCCAGAGACACAACTGTACTTTCTTATTTAAGACATTTCTACTTCGTGTCTTTATGAGAGGGGTCAAACTTATATTCTAAAAAAAGAAATATGTTCCCTTTTTAAAATTGTATTTTATTTTCTATGCATTTTTGAAGAATGCAAACATTTCTGCATAGAAGTGACAGTAGAGAAAGACATGCCAAACATTAAAGTAGTCTGATAGAGCTGAAATGAGACAGGAATCAATCACCTGTAGACAGAGACTGTCCCAGGAATTAGGAGGATATAAGATGGTGAGAGGATAGTCTCATTTGCTATGAGGATTTGCTTTCCATTCTTCTTTATCCTGTTTGACATCCCAAGAGAGTGGCTTCTATGTACCACATCAGTGGGATTCTTTTTAGTTCCAGTATCTGGTGGAATTGTGACACTGGGACACACCAGCAGGATACTGGAGGACAGCAGGAGAGCCACTTGGGATTTCCACCTCCTGGTTCTCTGCCTGTGTATTAGTTCATTCTCAAATTGCTACAAAGAAATACCTGAGACTGGGAAATTTATGAAGAAAACAGGTTTAATTGCCTCATGGTTCTGCAGGCTATACAAGAAGCATAGCAGCTTCTGCTTCTGGGGAGGCCTCAGGAAGCTTCCAATCATGGTGAAAGGCAAAAGGGGAGGAAGTCATCTCACATGGTGAGAACAGGAGCAAGAGAGACAGGGAAGAGGTGTTACACACTTTTAAATAACTAGATTTCATGAGAACTCACTCACTATCACTATAGCAGTGCCAAAGGCGGATGGCATTAAGCCATTCATGAGAAACCATCCTCACGATCTAATCACCTCTCACCAGGCCCTCCCTCCAACAGTGGGAATTACAATCAACATGAGATTTGGGTGCAGAGGACACAGATCCAAAGCATATCAGCCTGTGTGGCTGTGTGTTGGCCAAGCAGGGCTTCTCCACCTGTCTGCTGGTGTTCTTCTACCCCTATGGCTATAGCTATGGCTATGGCGACAATGGTAACTGCTCCTTCCCTGTCCCTTTCAGCCTAGGGGAGGACTTAGTGCTCCCCTATGTATTGCTGCTTAGGGTGCTGACCCGTGCATTGTCTCTTTCCCTTGACCCTGTGCATCTTTGTAAATACTTTCCTCATGAAACACTCCTCAGTCATTTCAGTTCTGACCATCTATTTCTTCCTTGAACCTTTCCAGACAGGCAAGGATTAACAATTTAGAAAAGTAAGTAAAACAACAAAATCTGCTTCTACAGCAGTTCAACTCTGCAAAGCAATGCCTGCATGTCCTCTAGCTCCTTAACTGAATGTGAGAGGCAGAATTCTCTCCATGAGGACAGATTCAGTGATTGGAATAAGGGAGGTGATATGGAGAGATAAATCAAAGAGGGGACCCCAGTTGAAACTCACACAGTCTAGGTTGGCAGCACTCAGTTTTCAGAAGGAAATTTCATGTCTCCTGTCTTTTCCTAAAACAAGCTCATGATCCCTTGCCTGTAGCACCTAGGTGGAAACAGAAACGATCTTATAGCAAAAACCGTAACTGACTATGGAAGAAGACAGTTCTTGGTACTTACCCTTATCTTTTTCTCTTTCGTCCAGCAGTGAAGACTCCCCTTGTTCTAAAAGTGGAGAGCCTTTCTGGGATTCAGTGACTTCAGAGGAGCCTTCTGTGTTGCTTAAATTCAGGAGATACCCACAGGAGCTGGAGTCAAAGCTGGTGAGCAATCCAGACTTATGAAGATGCTGGACAGACTTGTTATTTCCTGTATGAGGACTATGGACAAATCAGTGGCCAGAGGTATTGGAGACACAAACCCTACCTGAGATGATTCTTGGCCTCTGTCCCATATTCAGTACAGATAAGCCTCTCCCATCACATTCCATCTTGTTCAACTTCCTTGATAAAACAGTGGCAAGGTTTGAGAGAATGGACTCCCATTTCAAAAGTTCTACTGTGTATAAAATGCTATCAAATAGCATTGCATGCTACATTAAAATCTTTCATAAAAGGATGAGTCAGTTGATGTGGCAGACTTCACTGTTGTCTTGTTTTAAGATATTGGCACAGCCTGTCTTACCTTCAGCAGCCACCTCAGCAGCCAACAACATCAGGCAAGACCCTCCAGCAGCAAAGCGTTTGGCTGATAAAGGTTCTGATGATGATTATGATTTCCCAGTGAAAAAGTATTTTTTAAGTAATGCAAGCACATAGCTTTAGACATAATGCCATTGCAACTCAATAGACTACAGTATAGTGTACGCATAACTTTTACATGTACAAGGATACCAAAAATTCATGTGATTTACTTTATTGTAATATTTGCTTTATTGCAGTAGTGGAAGCAGACTTCCAATGTCTTCAATGTATGCCTATTATGATAAAGGTTGTATATCAAAGTAGTGTGTAAAACGGGCACTGTTGAATGAATGGGATTGGGACAACTGAGTTTCTGTGTGAAATGAATAAAGGTGGAAACATACTTTACACATGATTTGAGGATAAATCCAAATACAGTACTTAAAATTTTATAATGAAAATACAATTACCTGGAGGAGCCATAGCCAAATAGTTTTCAAATCAAAGTGGAAAAAGACTTTCAATTATGGGATACAATTCAGAAGATATTAAAGAAAATATTTATAAAGACAAAAAGAAGGCCAGCTGTGATGGCCCGCTCCTGTAATCCCAGCACTTTGGGAGGCCATGTGGGGTGGATTGCTTAAGCTCACAAGTTTGAGACCATCCTGGGCAACATAGTGAAAACCCATCTCTACAAAAAATACAAAAACTATCCACGTGTGGTGGTGCATGTCTATAGTCCCAGCTACTTGGGACATTGTGGTGGGAGGACAGCTTGGGCCCAGGCCGCGGAGGTTACAGTGAGCCAACATCACACCACTGCACTCCAGCCTGACTGATAGAGTCAGATTTTGTCTCAAAAAAAAAAAAAGTTTTTTTTTTTAGCATAACATTAACCATCATAATCAAGATATAAATAAACTGTGGCCAGGTGTGGTGGCTCACCCTTATAATCTCAGCACTTTGGAAGGCTGAGGCGGGCAGATCACCTGAGGTCAGGAGTATGAGACCAGCCTGGCCAACATGGTGAAACCTGGTCTGTACTAAAAATACAAAAATTAGTGGAAGTACTATGCAGCCATAAAAAAGGATGAGTTTGCGTCCTTTGTAGGGACATGGATGCAGCTGGAAACCATCATTCTTAGCAAACTATTACAAGAACAGAAAACCAAACACTGCATGTTCTCACTCATAGGTGGGAACTGAACAATGAGATCACTTGGACTCGGGAAGGGGAACATCACACAGCGGGGCCTATCATGGGGAGGGGGGAGGGGAGAGGGATTGCATTAGGAGTTATACCTGATATAAATGATGAATTGATGGGTGCTGACGAGTTGATGGGTGCAGCACACCAACATGGCACAAGTATACATATGTAACAAACCTGCACGTTATGCACATGTACCCTAGAACTTAAAGTATAATAAAAAACAAAAAAAATTAAAAAAAATACAAAAATTAGTTGGTTGTGGTGGCACATGCTTGTAATCCCAGTTGCTCAAGAGGCTGAGCAAGAGAATGGATTGAACCCAGTAGTTGAAAGTTGCAGTGAGCCAAGATTGTGCCTCTGCATTCCAGCTTGGGTGACAGAACGAGACTCCATCTCAAAAAATAAATTAGTAAGTTAATAAAATTAAATAAATAAATGAACAGTTGGTAATGTATATTATAGCCAAAGTATAAATTTTCTCTATTGATACAAATTTTTCTAAATGATGTTAATAATTCAAAATTGAAAAAGCTAATAAGAAAATAACTTTAAGTCATGATTCACAATTTCTAAAAAATAAAAATGGCTCCTAAACATACGGAAAGAGGAGAAATTCAACTCATAATGAAAGACATGCCAACTGAAATTACAGAGTTATATTTTACTTACCAAAATATTAAAAACCATTAAGTTTTATAGCATACAGTGTGGGGATGGAGTGGCAT
Organism: Rhinopithecus roxellana; assembly: GCF_007565055.1. Taxonomy (NCBI): domain Eukaryota; kingdom Metazoa; phylum Chordata; class Mammalia; order Primates; family Cercopithecidae; genus Rhinopithecus; species Rhinopithecus roxellana. Next base: position 117,103,230 of record NC_044563.1, on the reverse strand, counting down.
CAGGTACCCTCACTCATTTCTCCTGAGGATGCAGATGGATACAACTTCCAGTGAAGGAATTTTCAACATATGAAAGCATGTATAAAGTATCATCCTTTTCTCTCTGTAATTCCTCATCTACGAATTTATCTTAGAGATATATTTGTACATGTTCAAAAGATCTATGTACTAAGTTAATAAATGCAGTGTTATTTACAGTCAAAAACTTGTAACAGCCAAAATGGCCATCAATACTGTATAAATTATGGTCTATCTGTGCAATGGAATACTCTGTAGCTACCCAAAAAAAACAACGAACCTAATATAAAAGGCCCTCTAGAATTAGTTAGACTTTTTAAAAAGAATGCATGCCAATGTATATATTGTATGACAAAAAATATATAGTTGTTTTATTATTAAATATTTGTGAATTAATATACATTTTTATTAGTAAGTATAATAGGATACGTCTTTGTTAACAAGGCAAGGATGCCTGAGGACCTAACATGGGAATGACAGTTTTCAGTGAGTGTATTTAAAGATTATTTTTTAAAGCTTTGACTGTATTACAATGTCACAAATAAATTTTCAAACAAAAAACATAAATTTAATGATCTAGCTAAGAGAGGGAAATAGAGATATGAGAAGATACGAGGAAGGGTGAGGAAATGAAGATAACGAGTACAGAAAACTCTTTGGAAGATTTTTTTTTTCTAAAGGAAGAAAGATAAATCAGGCTGTGGATAGAGACGAATGACCGCTTAGATGGTGTTTTATGCCACAAATAGGATGGAGTGTTTCAATTGCAATGGAAGGATCCATTAGAGAAGGAAACATTGAAGATGTAGAAGGGAGAGGCAATAATGCTATAAAATGTTTCCAGGGAGGGAACAGAGGAAACTGCACAAATAAAAAGGGTGGTTTCAAACCGGAATTTGCAGAGCCCATTTCCTGGCATGAGAGAAAATGCAGAGAGATGCACTCGGAGGCAGATGGGCAGGTAGGTTCACTCTGTGGAGACTGAGTAATTCTCAGAAGAGCATCACCTGACAGTGATTAAAAAAATAAATGAAGAGTAGGTGGTTTCAGGAGAGAGACGATGGTTGAAGGTTTTCCTTTGGAGATGAGAGGCAATTATGGAAATGTTACATGACTGTTCAGGAGATATAAGTGAACATTTCAGGTTCAAGGTCGTAAATGTACAGTGAAACTGCTAGGCATGGTTGTGTGTTGAGTTCCAGCCACACTCAGTTCTATGGGAATAGGCATGGAGTTAGTGGAGAGCTAGATTCAATCAGGGCAAAAGATAAACAGATGGTTCAGCAGGGACATATATGCATGACAAATAAACACATAAAAAGATGCTCAACATCACTAATGTTTAGGACAATAAATAAAAGTCACGAGATACCACTCTACCCTCTCAATATAGCTAAAATATAAAATACTGATAGTTTCAAATATTAGCTGAGATTTGAAGGAATTGGAGGTCTGATACACTGCCAATGAGAAAGTAAAATATTAGAGCTACTCTGGGAAATCTTGCATTTTCATACAATCCAGCAATCCAGTGTATCCTAGAACCTGGAAAATTTATCCCAGAAACTGGGAAACTGTTCACTTCAAAATCTGTACAGGAGAGGAGCCAAGATGGCTAAATAAAAACAGTTCTGGTCTGCAGCTCCCAGCGGGACCAACACAGAAGACTGGTGATTTCTGCATTTCCAACTGAGGTACCCAGTTCATCTCACTGAGACTGGTTAGTCAGTGTGTACAAGCCACAGAGAGCAATGAGAAGCAGGGTGGGGCGTCGCTTCATCTGTGAAGTGCAAGGAGCCGGGGGACACCCTTCCCCTAATCAAGGGAAGCTGTGAGGAACTGTGCTACCAGCCCAGTACTATGGTTTTCAAATGGTTTTTGCAATCTGCAGATCAGGAGATTCCCTCGTGTGCCTACACCACCAGGGCTCTGGGTTTCAAGCACAATATTGGGCAGCTGTTTGGGCAGAGACCGACCTAGCTGCAGGAATCTTTTTCATACCCGAGTGGTGCCTGGAACCCCAGTGAGACAGAACCATTCACTCCCCTTGAAAGGGGGCTGAAGCCAGGGAGACAAGTGGTCTCCCTCAATGGGTCCCACTCCCACAGAGCCCAGCAAGCTAAGCACCACTGGCTTGAAATTCTCACTGCCAGCACAGCAGTCTGAGGTCGACCTAGAACTGATCCAGCTTCGTGGAGGGAGGGGTATCCACCATTCCTGAGGCTTTACTAGGCGGTTTTCCCCTGATAGTGCTAAGAAGGCTGGGAGGTTTGGACTGCGTGGAATTCACCACAGCGCGGCTAAGAAGCTGTGGCCAGACTACTTCTCTAGATTCCTTGTCACTGGGCAGGACATCTCTGAAGCAAAGGCAGCAGGTCCAGCAGGGGTTTACAGATAAAATTCCTATCTCCCTGGGATAGAACATGTGGGGGAAGGGGAGGCTGTGGGTGCAACTGCCACAGATTTAATCTTTCCTGCCTGCTGCCTCTGAAGAGAGCAGCTGATCCTGACAAGGGGGGTTCTCCCAGCACAGTGCACCAGCTCTGCTAAGGGACAGACTGCCTCCTCAAGTGGGTCCCTGACCCCCGTGCCTCCCAACTGGGAGAGACCTCCTAACAGGGGTTGACAGACACCTCATACGGAAGAGATCTGGTTGCCATCAGGCCAGTGGCCCTCTGCAATGAAGCTTCCAGAGAAAGGATCAGGCAGTCATCTTTGCTGTTCTGCGGCCTCCACTGGTGGTACCCAGGTGAACAGAGTCTGGATTGGACCTTCAGCAAACTGCAGTGGACCTGCAGAAGAGGGGCCTGACTGTTAGAAGACAAACTAGCAAACAGAAGGCAATAACATCAACATCAACTTCAACTAAACACCCCCACACAAAAACCCCACCCAAAGGTCATCAACCTCAAAGATCAAAGGTAGATAAATCCAGAAATAGGAGGAAAGCATGCAAAAATACTGAAAATTCCAAAAACCAGAAAGCCTCTTCTCCGCCAGAGTATCACAACTCCTCTCAAGCAACGGCACAAAACTGCATGGAGAATGAGATTGACGAATTGACAGAGTAGGTTTCAGAAGGTTGGTAATAACAAACTCCTTTGAGCAAAAGGAGCATATTCTAACCCAATGCAAGAAAGTTAAGAACCTTGATAAAAGGTTACAGGAACTGCTAACTAGAATAATCAGTACAGAGAGGAACATAAGTGACCTGATGGAGCTGAAAAACACAGCACAAGGACTTTGTGAAGCATACACAAGTATCAATAGCCAAATTGATCAAGCGGAAGAAAGAACATCAGAGAGCGAAGATCAGCTTACTGAAATAAGGTGTGAAGACTAGATTAGAGAAAAAAAGAATGAAAAGGAACGAACAAAACCTTCAAGAAATCTGGGGCTATGTGAATAGACAAACCTACAATTGATTGGTGCAACTGAAGGTGATGGGGAGAATGGAACCAAGTTCAAAAATACACTTCAGGATATTATCCAGGAGAACTTCACCATCCTAGCAAGACAGGCCAACATTCAAATTTAGGAAACAGAGAGAACAGAGAAATTTAGGAAACAGAGAACAACACTAAGATATTCCTTGAGAAGAGCAACCCCAAGACACATAATTGTCAGATTCTCCAAAGTTGAAATGAAGGAAAAAATGTTAAAGGCAGCCAGAGAGAAAGGTCAGGCTACCTAAAACACAAGCCCATCAGAATAACAGCAGATTTCTCTGCAGAAACCCCAGTCAAACTAAGCTCCATATGCAAAGAAGAAAAAAAATCCTTTCCCGACAGGCAAATTATGAGGGATTTTGTCATTACCAGGCCTGCCTTACAGGAGCTCCTGAAGGAAGCACTAAATATAGAAAGGAAAAACTGGTACCAGCCACTGCAAAAACACACTAGAATATAAAGACCAATGACACTATGAAGAAACTGCATTAACTAATGTGCAAAATACCCAGCTAGCATCATGATGACAGGATCAAATTCACACATAACAATATTAACCTTAAATATAAATGGGCCAAATGCCCCAATTAAAAGACACAGACAGGCAAATTGGATAAACAGTCAAGACCCATAGGTGTGCTGTATTTAGGAGACCCATCTCATGTGCAAAGACACACATAGGCTCAAAATAAGAGGATGGAAAAATATTTGCCAAGCAAATGGAAAGCAAAAAAAAGCAGTGGTTGCAATTCTAGTCTTTGATAAAACAGTCTTTAAACTAACAAAGATCAAAAAAGACATAGGAGGGCATTACATAATGGTAAAGGGATCAATGCAACAAGAAGAGCTAACTATTCTAAATATATATGTACCCAATACAGGAGCACACACATTCGTAAAACAAGTTCTTACAGACCTACAAAGAGACTTAGACGCTCACGCAATAATAGCAGGAGACTTTTACATCCCACTGTCAATATTGGATCCATGAGACAGAAAATTAACAAGGATATTCAGGACTTGAATTCAGCTCTGAACCAAGTAAACCTAATAGACATTGACAGAACTCTCCACTCCAAATCAACAGGATATACATTCTTCTTAGTACCACATAGCACTTATTCTAAAATCAACCACTTAATTGGAAGTAAAATACTCCTCAGCAAATACAAGAGATTGGAAACAATAACAAACAATCTCTCTGACTGCAGTGCAATCAAATTAGAACTCAGGATTAAGAAACTCACTCAAAACCACACAACTACATGGAAATTGAACAACCTGCTCCTGAGTGACTACTGGGTAAATAACAAAATTAAGGCAGAAATAAAGAAGTTCTTTGAAATCGATGAGAACAAAGAGACAACATACCAGAATCTCTGGGACACAACTAAAGCAGTGTTAAGAGGGAAATTTATAGTACCAAATCCCCACATCAGAAAGCTGAAAAGGCTTGAAATCAACACCCTAACATCACAATTTAAAAAAACTAGGGAAGCAAGAACAAGCAACTTCAAAAGCTAGCAGAGGACAAGAAATAACTAAGATCAGAGAAGAACTGAAGGAGCTAGAAACACGAAAAACCCTTCAAAAAAAATCAATGAATCCAGAAACTGACTTATTCAAAACGTTAACAAGATAGATAGACCACCAGCTAGAGTAGCAAATAAGAAGAGAGAAAAACCAAATAGACACAATAAAAAACGATAGAGGGGATATCACCACTGATCCCACAGAAATACAGCTACCATCAAAGAATACTACAAACACCTCTAAGCAAATCAACTAGAAAATCTAGAAGAAATGGATAAATTCCTGGACATATACACCCTCCTCTGATGAAACCAGGAAGAAGCCAAATCCCTGAATAGACTAATAACAAGTTCTGAAATTGAGGCAGTAATTAATAGCCTATCAATGAAAAAAAGTTCAAGACCAGATGGATTGACAGCCAAATTCTACCAGAGGTACAAAGAGGAGCTGTTACCATTCCTTCTGAAACTATTCCAAACAATAGAGAAAGAAGGACTCCTCCCTAACTCATTTTATGAGGCCAGCTTCATCCTGATACCAAAACCTGGCAGAGACACAACAAAAAAAGAAAATTGCAGACCAATAACCCTGATGAACATTGATGCAAAAATCCTCAATAAAATAATGGCAAACCGAATCCAGCAGCACATCAAAAAGGCTTATCCACCACGATCAAGTCAGCTTCATCCCTGGGATGCAAGACTGGTTCAACATATACAAATGAATAAGTGTAATCCATCACATAAACAGAACCAATAACAAACACCATGTGATTATCTCAATAGATGCAGAAAAGGCCTTTGATAAAATTCAACATCCCTTCATGTTAAAAACTCTCAATCAACTAGGTATTGATGGAACATATCTCAAAATAATAAGAGCTATTTATGATAAACCCATAGCCAATATGACACTGAATGGGCAAAAACTGGAAACACTTCCTTTAAAAACTGGAAACAAGACAGAAATGCCCTCTTACCACTCCTATTCAACACAGTATTGAAAGTTCTGGCCAGGGAAATCAGGTAAGATAGATAAATGAAGGGTATTCAAATAGGAAGACAGGAAGTCAAATTGTCTCTATTTGCAGATGACAGGATTGTATATTTAGAAAACCCCATTGTCTCAGCCCCAAAACTCCTTAAACTGATAATCAACTTCAGCAAAGTCTCAGGATACAAAATCAGTGTGCAAAAATTACAAGCATTCCTGCACACGAATAATAGAAAAGCAGAGCACCAAATCATGAGTGAACTCCCTCTCACAATTGTTGCAAAGAGAATAAAAGATTTAGGAATACAACATACAAGGGATGTGAAAGACCTCTTCAAGGAAAATTACAAACCAGTACTCAAGGAAATAAGAGAAGATACAAACAAACGGAAAAAAATTCCATTCTCATGGATATGAAGAATCAGTATCATGAAAATGGTCATACTACCCAAAGTAATTTCTAGTTTCAGTGCTATTCCCATCAAGCTACCATTGACTTTCTACACAGAATTAGAAAAAAACTAGTTTAAATTTCATTTAAAACCAAAAAGAGCCCGTATCACCAAGACAATCCTAAGGAAAAGGAACAAAGCTGGAGGCATCACGCTACCTGACTTCAAACTATACTACAAGGGTACAGTAACCAAAACAGCATGGTACTGCTACCAAAACAGATACATAGACGAGTGAAACAGAACAGAGACCTCAGAAATAACACCACACATCTACAACCATCTGATCTTCGACAAACCTGACAAAAATAAGCAATGGTGAAAGGATTCCCTATTTAATAAGTGGTGCTGGGATAACTGGCTAGCCATATGCAGAAAACAAAAATTGGACCCCTTCCTTACATCGTGTACAAAAATAAACTCCAGATGGATTAAACATTTAAATGTAAAACCCAAAACCATAAAAAAAACCCACAAGAAAATCCAGGCAATAGCATTCAGGACATAGGCATAGGCAATGACTTCATGATGAAAACACCAAGAACAATTGCAGCAAAAGCCAAAATTGACAAATGTGATCTAATTAACCTAAACAGCTTCTGCACAGCAAAAGAAACTATCATCAGAGGGAACAGGCAACATACAGAATGGTAGAAAATTTTTTCAATCTCACCATTTCACAAAGATCTAATATCCAGAATCTTAAAGGGAGTTAAACAAATTTAAAAGAGGAAAACACCTCCACCCCATCAATAAGTGGGTGAAGGATATGAACAGACACCTCTCAAAAGAAGACATTTATGCGGCCAAAAAACATATGAAAAAAAGCTCATTATCACTGGTCATTAGAGAAATGCAAATAAAAACCACAATGAGATACCATCTCACGACAGTCAGAATGGTAATTATTAAAAAGTTAGGAGGCTGGGCGTGGTGGCTCATGCCTGCAATCCTAGCACTTTGGGAGGCCGAGGGGGGCAGATCACAAGGTCAGGAGATTGAGACCATCCTGGCTAACATGGTGAAACCCTATCTCTACTAAAAATACAAAAAATTAGTCAAAAAAAAATTTAGGAAAGAACAGATGCTGATGAGGCTGTGGAGAAATAGGAAAGCGTTTATACTGTTGGTAGGAGTGTAAATTAGTTCAACCATTGTGGAAGACAGTGAGAAGATTTCTCAAGGATGTGAAACCAGAAATATCATTTAGCCCAGCAATCCCATTACTGGGTATATATCCAAAGGATTATAAATCATTCTAGTATAGAGACACATGCACATGTATGTTTATTGCAGCACTATTTACAACAGCAAAGACTTGGAAACAACCCAAATGTCCATCAATGATAGACTGGATGAAGAAAATGTAGCACATATACACTATGGAATACTATGCAGTCATAAAAAATAATAAGTTCATGTCCTTAACAGGGACATGGATGGACCTGGAGGCCATTATTCTCAACAAATTAACACAGGAACAGAAAACCAAACAACGCACGTTCTCACTCAAAATTGGGAGTTGAAAAATGAGAACCGTTGAACACAGGGAGGGGAACATTACAGACCGCTTCCTGTTGGGTTGTGGGAATCAAGGGGAGGGAAATCATTATGACATATACCTAATGCATGCAGCGCTTAAAACCTAGATGATGGGTTGATAGGTGCAGCAAACCACCATGGCAGATGTATACCTATGTTAGAAACCTGCAGATTATGCACATGTATCCCAGAACTTAAAGTAAAATAAAAAAGTCTGTACACATATGTGTATAGCTACTTTATTTATAAATGCCACGTTAAAAAAAAAAAAAACAGCAATGTCTTTCCACTTGTGAATAGTGAAACAAAGCATAGTACATCCACACAATGGAATACTACTCAGTAGTATAAAAAAGTCAGCAATAAACTATCAGTAGCTGGAAAATGTCAGGTGAATCTCGAGGACATTATGCTGAATAAAAAAACCCAAAGTCAAAAGATTAGATATCGTATGATTCCATTTATGTAACACTTTTGAATTGATGAAATTACAGACATGAAGAATAGATCAGTGATTAGAGGGATTTGGGAAGAAGCACACTGTGTGTGTGACAGTAGAAGGAGCCCAAGGGAATTCTTCTGTCTTGAAGAAACACTTCTATGTTCAATGTGATTGTGTTTATGAATCTACACCTGTGACAAAATATTGTGGAATGAAACATAGAGGAATATCTCACTCCAAAAACGAGTGCATGCAAACACTGGTAAAATTTGGTAAGATTGTGCTGTAGCTATTTGGTGAAATCTGATAAGATTTGCGGTGTAGATAATTAGATGATATCAACGTCAATTTCCTGGTTTTGACAATACATTTATTTAACATGTAAGTATTGCTGTAGGTTGGGTGATGGGCATACAGGAATTCACTGTACTGCTTTCATAACTTCTTCATAGTCTACAATTAATTCATAGCAAAAACTTAAAAACCGACTGAAAGTCCTGTTCATTGTATGGACTTATCTCTATGGATATTGAAGTCACCAAGAATGAGGACATGGGGTATGCTGGAAGGAAGTTTGTAAACCAGGCACATAGGCTAGAAGATAAGGTAGTAAGCATTAATAGACATCTTCCACAAAATTAAGCGCATGTTAAATTTTTATCATATTTGTTTCCAATAACTCTTAAAATGAATACATACACTTTTACAGACACAACTTAAGGCTGAATCATGCATCTCTACTCTCAGCAATAATTGTACATGTCTTAGATAAGAAGGCAAGGGTGCCTGCACACCTGGAATAGAAATGACAATTTTCCTCAACTTCAGAATGTCTGAGGTTGGTATGTGTTATTCTCTCACATGTGTACTAAGATGTTAAAACAGGAGAATTAAACTAAATGTCAAGACGCTATAGATACTATGTTACAAAGAGGTGCTAGGTGACACAGAATTTGAATAGGAAGTTTTGGATATCCATATCAAGCTATGCAGAATTTAGGTTTGAATTTTTATGTGACAGTTACAATGTTGATTTAATTCACAGGTTAACTATCTCCCTTACTCCCAATGTGGGCCTTTTGTAGGTAAAAATGCTGCTCCAGAGAAGGGGCTGCATTCATTGCTTCTCTCTTCTCCCCTAACCCCCACACTTTTTTGTGTGTGTTTTTTTAATCCATATCTTCTGACCCTGGAGGTCTGGATATATCACTGTGAGGAGAGTAAGGAGAGCTGGGCATTGATTTTGATTTGTCCTGTTGGCCTGACCTGCCTGGCCCTCTCTGGGCTTATATTATTATAGAACTCACTCTTATGAATATCACAAAACTAACAGTAAGCCCTATCACTTCAAGGCCACAAAAGATAATGCTCATTATTCAGAGCACTCCAGCCTTGTGATTCTATTTAAGAGGGATCTTGCCATTCCAAATACATGAGGTGGCACAAGGAATAAAACTCATATATGAATTATTCACCATTCACTAAAAAACTCTATGCTTTTATTAACAGTGCCACTGTAAATTATCTCTTCTCCCATTTCCATCTGTTGGATCCTATTTATCTCTCTTTGCCAAAACAAAAATCTACATGACTGGCAAAATTTGCAGAGGGTATAATTATAATAATAATGCTGGGTCAGTTGTAGTCTTCAGTTAAAATTCTACCTATGACACGAAGCCCTCCATGATCCACTCACTTCTACATACACACTCAGGAATGAGATCTGCTCTGTCTCTGCTCTCCTTCCTTGTGTTTGCATCCTGCAAAGCTCCAGAATAATTGGACCAATATGATGGGCATGAGCATTGAGATTTCTTCTTCTATACTCTGCTGTCACTGCTAGGATAACAGCAAACAAATGTCATCTATATCTGTAGCCAGCATTGATGCATTGACAATAATGGTGCCCGACTGATACCATACCATCTTACAGAACAAGCATCTCGGCAGACTTTTCAGACTCTAGGTCACTGCCGCATAGGTGAGAAGAACATACGCTTACTGTGATTACAGTCACTGTGTAGAGACGTAAATTTCTCAGGCTGTCAGGATCATAACAGTAGTTATCTTCTCTCCTCAGGCTGTCAGGATTATAATAGTAGTTATCTTCAGTCCATGGTTATGGTAAAATCACACCTTACCCACATATTCTGAAAAGAGATATATAAGCACAAATGCACAAATGAAACAGTTTCAGCCTGGGGCAATCCCATAACCTCACTTCTGCTTGATTTGCCTGGAATGAGCATGTGATCCATGCTGGCCATGCAGTCAGCTTGAGAATCCCAAATTCCTGAAACCAGGTCCAGTGTTCTTCCCATTCTGGCACTTGCATATCCTGCTTCCCTACACATCTTAGGATTTCTAGATATTAGTTGGGTTTGCCTGAAGGCAAGGGCTTCTTCTGCTAGAACACAGGGTAATGGTAGTAGGTAGTTCTGCAATGTCTGTGGCCTAAGCAACTGCAGCGTCTCTTGAAAATCTTTTCAGGAATTGTGCATTAGTGTGATGTTGGACTATCAACTGAGGGTTGTTGTAAGATTCAGCCTATTAGTTTTGTGATGTCATCAATTATAAAATCATTGCTAAGATTGTTGCCTTCCATGAGTATCCACCTGGTGAACATTCTCTAATTTATTAAAATCATGTTGTTCTGCTTCAGCTGGGTGCTTTGGTGTGGCATTCCTCTTCAGAATGGCAGCCAGATAACTTGGAATTTTTAGATACCCTCTCCTCTGAGCACCTTTGAGCCACAAACACAATACTTGGATAGCATGTGTCACATTGGGTGGCAGTCTTTCCTGCACTAGTGTCATTCCTTCACAGGCTATGCACTCTGTGAATGTGGGTATGTTTACTTTGACTCCCAAGTGTCTAGCATGCAAGCTAGAGAATAGATGATGCTCAGTATGTATTTATATGATAAACAGTAGAAAAAGTGAGAGATATTGCTATGAAAAGCCCACTTAATGATATATTCAGGAATGCAAGTGCCTAGATTAATTGAAAATGACTGTTAATCAGTATTTTCAAAAATGATACATTTGTAATATGAACATTTCAATTTTATCAGAATTCTTTCACTATAATAGAGCTAGACTGTGGAACATTTGTTTGTGTAGGGTTCAGCAAATAGAATTCTACTCTGTCTGGCTGAAAGTATATCTGTCAATCATTGTCTATGATTTGCAGTTTAGATTAGTTTATTTGTAGATCTTAGCATCAGATACATAGCATTCTGTCCTAGCAAATCATTCTATATTTCTCATTTTTGCTTAATTTTGTAGAGTTGGAAGACTTACATCTACTAAACTAACAATAATTTGGAACCTGCTTTTATTTTCCATTTGAGTGTTCACATTAGTTTTTATGGAAACTGCAGTTCTTCTTTCATACTATTTTTTCATTGATCTGTGCTGTATTTTGATAAATTAGGTAATTATACAGAGAAGTTTAATTGGCAAAGCAGGACAAGAAACAGATCCAATTGGTTCTTGTGATTGTGATGACTCACTGTCCTTGAGCCCAGGTGTACTACAGCATCAGTGAATGGCCACAAAGGCTCAGCATTTTCTCGGCATCTATCAATATATTTTCTTCAAGAAGTGGAAAGGATTGGTTATAGAAATAGAATGTATTAGTGAGAGACTTATTTAAAAGCTGTTGCTTTTATGTAGAATTAGCACAGTGCCTGATGAATTAGAATTCAATGTTTGTTGAATTCATGCCTAAAATATAGTTAGAATGGAAGCTTCCCAAAAGTACCAACAGACTTTCATGTATATTCTCACTTTCTGGAGAACACTCCTGAATGTCCTGCATGCTCCTCCTTGATATGAAACCAAGAGGAAATGATATCATTGACCTTGGAAAGAAGGCAGCTCATGAGCAGACTCCCACATCCCCTCCGTTCTTCTTCCCAGAGGCAGTGAGCAGACCTGCAATGAAAGGGAACAGCTGTTCTCAGAATGACCAACTGCAGAGGACACTCTGTTAAGTGGGAGGTGCCTATACGAGTTCCAGTGAGACCTGGTGACTGAGCCAGCCTTTGCAAGATGTTGGATGAACCTGTGATTTTCAGGCAGGAGTTACTTGAGAAAAATATTTACCAAACATCTTCTAAATTCCACACCTAGTCTGTTGCACTAGAAATTTGAAGACACAATCCTTGCTTTAAAAGACCTCAGAGTACGAGTGAAGAGAAAGAAGTGAGGACAGATAATTCAAGTACACTATTGTAAGTGCTGTATTTGAGTAATGCTGAGGTCAAGTGAGTTCAGATCGGGCTTCAGGGACAGAATCTAAGCTTTCATAAAGCTGAAGTCTTCTTCTGTCAAAAGAAAAAGAATTTCACTAACATCAAAATAAGCAGGTTTCCAAGTTAGAAACAAAATTATTTGATTCAATTGCTAGGTGAAAATTCTCTACAGAATTCCCCATGACAGACAACATCTTTAGCCAAAACTGTGCAATTGATATCACAGACTCCCTGAGTGGACTCTCCCAATAACCTCTATCTGAACTAAAGATATCACATCAAAGCTCTTGGCATGGAGCATTGGCTGCAAACACTGGCTTCCTGCTTGCTCCGACCTGTAGGAAACCCTCACCTACAGCCACATCCTCCTAAAGCATTTGGAAATTGAGGGTGAACAGATGGGATTCAGCATCAGCAGAGTGCTGGGGCTGGAAGAGCAATGGATCTGGACTGAGGGGACCTGAATTCAACATCGTGAATAGTGTGAGAAAAGCCACCAATAAATTTTGTTGGACAAATTGAAAACTATATACCTATGTATTACTTTCATAGCTACTTTGTACTGTCTCCTGCATACTCAAATTGCACTTGTCAGCTCCCCTCAGTGAGGGACAATCTGAGGGGCAGCCTCACTTTCTGTGAGCAGCACACAGTCCACTGTGATGTCAGATCTTCTCTTGGTGGTCTCTTCTGTCTGCTTGAGTTATCTGTGGAAGGGATAACCACTGATGGAGCATAGTCCTGAATTTTGTACTGATCCCATTTCCATAATTAACTGTTTTTAATTGTGTTAAAATTTACATAACATACACTTTCTAACTATAATGATTTAAAGTATACAATTCAGTGTCATTAAGTACATTCAAAATAAGTTGTAACTGTTACCACCGTTTTAACAACTCTGCATTATTCCACACCGAACGTCTGTGCTCATTCAATAATGGCTACACATTCTCTCCATCATCCAGCACCAGGATCCTCCTAATTTGTTTTCTGTGTTCAAGAATTTCCTAGTTTTGATACCTCATAAAATTTGAATGTACAATATTGTTCTTTGGTCTGGCTTATTTCCCTTAGCACAATGTTTCCAGGTTCATCTATGTCACAGCATGTATTAGAATTCTATACCAACTGTAAGTTATTATCCAGATACTATAATTGACATTAGCATGGAAAGGTCAGATGTTTTCAGTCTTGCTTCTCATGTTAACAGCCATAAAACTAACTGAAAGTTACACCCAGAACAATTTGTACAAAACCTGGAAGAATGAAGAATTCTACAGCTGAAAGTATCTGTAAGTGAAGAATAAATTGTTTTCAAGATAATTTCCACTTTGAAACCGATATTGAAGTTTTCAGTGGCCTAAATGGAACTGGTGGGGCATATTTATGGGCTCCTCACTGGTTTATTAGTCCAGGAAGAGCTAAATAAGAACTTACCAGTTCTCAAAGTCTCAAAGGGAAGGGGCCATGGTTGTCTTTACTAGAAACCAAGGCCAATGTGTCACCATGCTGTGGACAATTGCAGCAGAGGACTTTTCATAAAACCAATTTTCTAGACTGTTTTTTATGAAGAGAGAGTTTGTCTCTAAGTACATTATTTTGCTCTATATCTGAAAATACAATGGAACGTAGAGATAGCAGAACTCATTTTTTAGAATCGAGCTTCCAACTGTCGTAATGCCTCCAGTCATAGAAGGGAACATGATTTTCAGGGGAACATAGTCTGAGACATTAATGAGAAATCCTCCCTTTCGATATAATCAGGTAGCAAACAAGTATAAGGAAGAGTTTTAAGGTTTTGGACAGGAACTACTTTCAATACCAGGTAATTGCAGAAAAAGTGTTCAGCAAGAAAGATTCAATGCAAGATAACAGGAAAAATGTATTGGCAATATCAAGGAGAATCTAAACATTGTATTATCAGACTAATGCTTTCTATGGTTGAAAACTGCAACTGTCAGATTAGATAAAAATCAGTTTGAAGACCTTGAGGAACCACTGAGACATTCCTGAGGTGCAACACTAAGAAAAACACATATAATTGTCAAGGGTGGCAGGGCAGTGTTGGTCTCAAAGTCCCGTCTGACTGACAGGGCAGAGGCTCTTCCTCACTTCCTGAATCTGCTTCCCGACAGCTCCAGGGTTTCCTCAGGAAGCCGCCGTCCACCTTCATCCACCTCAGACATGTCCTGCAGAGTCCTCTGGAGAACCAGCTTCAGGTTCTGCCTATTTTGACGCTGCCTAAAGGAGCCCACGAAGAAGTAAATGATGGGGTTGGCACTGCTGTTAAGAGAAGAAAGTAAAATGGAAACTAGATGAACGTGACAATATGTAAGACTCCCAAATCCATGTGGTTCTATAAAAACAGGAAAAACTGAATGCCGAAGGGCAGGTCACAGAGGAGGAAGATCAGCACTGTGAGCAGGATGGTCATGTACAGCCTGGTCAGCGGCATCTTCCAGGACCCACAAAGGATCCTGACCAGCAGGACCAAGCTGGACCCACAGAGAACCACAGATAAAAAAAATCAGCCACGTGACTGTGATGAAATCTGATGTTTGACACCAAACAGAATCAGCATCACTAAGCAGGAAGCCACAGAACATCCTCTCCAGGATGCTCCACCGCAGGAACAGGGCCCAGAGCAGGACACACACGACCGCTGACAGGTGTGTGGGGCAGCGGCAGCGGTACCAAATGGGCCACAGGACAGACGGTCAGCTGTACAGAATATTTGCGTAGGATGTAGGTCTGAGCTGAATTGCTCAGCAATAGAGCAGAGGAAAGAGTAAGTGAGGGTGAGATCTGAGTGCAACTGAAGGACATAACTGAATGTGGGAATATGTACGGGGGACTACTAAGTGTTCTGCTGGGTATACACAATGTAAACCTGTTTCATTCTTTCAGGAGATCTTTGGTTCATTACTTTTACATGCACTGGGACACCAAAAATTCATGTGATTCACTTTATTGTAATATTTGCTATATTACAGTGATGGAAGAAGACTTGCAATATCATCAATGTATGCCTATTATGATAAAGGTTGTATATCAAAGTAGTGTATAAAACAGGCACTATTCAATGAATGGGATTAGGACAACTGAGTTGCTGTGAGAAATAAAATAAAGGTAGAAACATACTTTATATATGATTTGAAGATAAATCCAAATATACTACTTATTTATGATGTAAACATCTGTATGTCCATGAGGGGAAACAGGAGGGTGTAGGGCTTGGAGTGTAAGAGAGCTATTCATGCAGATTTCAACTGGAGAATGAAGACTGGGTCTAATCTGAGTAGCAGGAGCTGATTTAGAGTTTTTAAGATATTGTCTCTTTTCATTATCTGAAGAGCTTAGGAGGTAAGAATGAGTGTTATTCCCATATGGCTAAGAACGCATTGGAACACAAAAAGAGTGAATTATTCATTCTGGGACTTATATAGTATGAATTTGAGCCCAACAGGGCTGACTAGGGCTGGTCCAGTCTTTGACCAGCCCTTTACAGCACCACTCTGTGTCGATTATACATGTTAGAGGGGATAAAGGAGAGGAGGGATTCTCAAGTTAAATTCAAGTTGGCAGTCAAAATTGTGGGTTAAAAAAAAAAAAAACTAACCTAAACAAATTTCAGATAGAGAAGGAGAAGCAAATCAAATAGGGAACAATATAGAGGAGAGTGAAAGGCATTTAGGAACAAATTCAGGAGTTCCTTTTTGCCTATCAGAGGCCACCTTTGCTCTGGAATCCCAAGAACGCACATGGGCAGGAACTCTTCAGGTGGAAAGAAGACACACCCTCCTCTGGGAGGTACAGAGGAGCATCAGGAGTGAATGCATCCATCATGAGCTCTCTTAGAGAGACAAGCTGCCACCACCCTGATTGACACGAAAAGGAAATGGGAGGAAAAGGAGAACCTCTGTTATCCACACTCTGTTATCCACATTCAGGGCACTAAACACTTTGTCCATCTATATTTATGGTATGATATGTTTGTCTTCCTTATGAAACTCAAAGCTCCATAAGGAGTAAGTCATGCCTATCTTTTTCACTGTGGTATCACTAACATTTAGCGTGTGTTCCTTAAAGACCATCTATGGTATTATCCTCATATAACATAAGGTGAAGCTGTGGCCTAGAGTATTAAAGTGTTTTCCTGTGATCACAATCATGAAGAGCAGGTCCAGTACCCACCCCTGGTCCCTGGAGCCCTGCATGAGGCTTCTGTACTGTTCTCTGCCCCATCATTTATTCTTTCTGAGGAGTTCCTGAAAAATCTTGATGTGAGCACAGAATCAAAGACAGTGAGGGGCTGAAGAGACTGCTAGGTTGCTCCAATATTGATTTTCCTCTTTGGTCACATAATAATTCTGCGAGTCTATAGGCAGCACAAGGACCCACATTCCAGTTTTCCTTGATGCTGGGTGCCTTTGTATAACCAGGTGCTGTTCAATGAAAGGTGCACAAAAGTGAGGTAAGCAAGTCCTGGCTCATAGAATCAATCAAAAGAGCAAAGTTCTTCCTTTCCTCCACCCTTTTCTATCATGCTGGAATGCTAATGTGGCTGTGAACCATGTAGGATCACAAGGATGAGGGCACCTCCCTGAGGACTGGGGAGTTGCAGTTTTGGAATTCTGATGTGTGATGCCTTGGAGTTTTCAGCTCAGATCTCACAGATAGTCATCTCTGGGTATTCACTGGTGCTTGCTTCTGGAACCCCAGAACACACCGAAATATGCAGATACTCAATTTCCTTATATAAAAAGATGCGATATTTGTACACACCTTATGCTCTTTCTCCCAGATACATTAAATCATTTCTAAGTTATTTAGAATAACTGACAAAATACAATTGCTATATAAATTCTTGTTTTACTATACTTTTTTTGGAAGTAATGACAAGGAAAAACAAATTTGTACCTGTTCAGCACATGCATACCTCTGCCATAACCTTATTTTAAAAATAGTTTCCACCTGTGGTTTGCTGAATCTGCAGATTCAGAACCTAGAGACCCAGAGGCACAATTGTACCTTCTTGTTTAAGATATTTCTACTTCATTCTTTATTAGAGCCACCAAACTTATATTCCAGACCCCAAAGTTCTCTCTTTTTTAAATTACATTTTATTTTCTATGCATTTTTGATAAATACAACCATTTCTGCATAGAAGTGACAGTAGAGAAAGACATGCCAAACATTAAAGTAGTCCTATAGAGCTAAAATGAGAAAGAAATCAATCACCTTTAGATAGAGAATGCCCAGTAATTAGGATGATATAAGATAGTGAGAGGGATCGTCTCATTTGCTATGAGGTTTTGCTTTCCATTCTTTTCTATCCCATTTGACATCCCAAGATAGTGGTTTTTATATCCCACATCAGCGGGATTCATTTTAATTCTAGCTTCTGGTGGAATTGTGACACTGGGACACACCAGCAGGAGACTGGAGGACAGCAGGACAGCAACTTCGGATTTCCACCTCCTGGCTCTCTGCCTATGTATGAGTTCATTCTCACATTGCTATAAAGAAATACCTGAGACTGGCAAGTTTATGAAGAAAACAGATTTAATTGGCTCATTGCTCTATAGGCTATACAGGAAGCATAGCAGCTTCTGCTTCTGGGGAGGCCTCAGGAAGCTTCCAATCATGGTGAAAGTCCAAGGAAGAGAGAGGCATCTCACACGGTGAGAGCAAGAGCAATACAGAGAGAGGGAGGCACTACACGCTTTTAAACAACTCGATTTCATAAGAACTCACTCACTATCACTACAGCAATACCGAAGGGGGATGGTGCTTATACTATTCATGTGAAACCGTCCCCACAATCTAATCACCTCCCACCAGGCCCTCCCTCCAATATTGGGAGTTACAATCAACATGAGATTTAGGAGGGGACACAGAGCCAAATCTTATCAGGCTGTGTGGCTTTGTGTTGGCCATGCAAGGCTTCTCCACCTGCCTGCTGGTGCTGTCCCACCCCTATGGCTACAGCTATGGCCATGGCGACAATGGTAACTGCTCCTTTCCTGTCCCTTTCAGCCTAGGGGAGGACTTAGTGATCCCCTATGCATTGCTGCTTAGGGTTCTGACCCGTGCATTGTCTCTTTCCCTTAACTTTGCACATCTTTGTAAATACTTCCCTCATGAAACACTCTTCAACCATTTCAGTTGGGACCATCTGTTTCTTCCTCGAACCTTTCCAGACAGGCAAGGAAGAAAAATTTAGAAAAGTAACCAAAACAACAAAACCTGCTTCTACAGCAGTTCAACTCTATGAAGCAATGCCTGCATGTCCCTTTGCTCCTTAAATGAATGTGAGGGGCAGCATTCTCTCCATGAGGACAGATTCAGTGATTGAAATAAAGGAGGTGATATGGGGAGTGATATGGGGAGATAAATCAGAAGCAGGGATCCCGATTGAAGCTCAACACAGTCTGAGTTGGCAGCACTGTTTCTAGAAGGAAACTTCATGTCTCCTGTCTTTTCCTGAAACAAGCTCATGATCCCCTGCCTGTAGCACCTAGGTGGAAACACAGAAACGATCTTATAGCAAAAACCATAACTGACTATGGAAGATGACTTACCCTTATCTTTTTCCTACCTTTATCTTTTTTTTCTTACCTTTATCTTTTACTTACCCTTATCTTTTTCTCTTTTGTCCAGCGGTGAAGACTTTCCTTGTGCTAAAGGTGGAGAGCCTTTCTGGGATTCAGTGACTTCAGAAGACCCTTCTGTGTTGCTTAATTCAGGAGATGCCCACAGGAGCTGGACTCAAAGCTGGTGGTCAATCCAGACTTATGAAGATGCTGGACAGACTTGTTATTTCCTATATGAGGACTATGGACAAATCAGCGGCCAGAGGTATTGGAGACACAAACCCTACCTGAGATGATTCTTGGCCTCTGTCCCATATCCAATATATATAAGCCTCTCCCATCACATTCCATCTTGTTCAACTTCCTTGATAAAAACAGCGGCAAGGTTTGAGAGAACTGACTTCCGTTTTAAGGGAAGATCTACTGTGTATAAAATGCTATCAAATAGCATTGCATGCTACATTAAAATCTTTCATAAAAGGATGAGTCAATCGACGTGGCAAACTTCACTGTTGCCTTGTTTTAAGATATTGGCACAGCCTGTCTTACCTTCAGCAGCCACCTCAGCAGTCATCAATATCAAGCAAGACCCTCCAGCAGCAAAGCGTTTGGCTGATAAAGGTTCTGATGATGGTTATGATTTCCTAGTAAAAAAGTATTTTTTTTTTTTTTTGTTGAGACGGAGTCTTGCTCTGTCGCCCAGGCTGGAGTGCAGTGGCTGGATCTCAGCTCACTGCAAGCTCCGCCTCCCGGGTTTACGCCATTCTCCTGCCTCAGCCTCCCGAGTA
The DNA here is from genome assembly GCF_007565055.1 of Rhinopithecus roxellana. Taxonomy (NCBI): domain Eukaryota; kingdom Metazoa; phylum Chordata; class Mammalia; order Primates; family Cercopithecidae; genus Rhinopithecus; species Rhinopithecus roxellana. The sequence goes on along the minus strand of NC_044563.1, from coordinate 117,083,156 downwards.
GCTGGGACTACAGGCGCCCGCCACCTCGCCCGGCTAGTTTTTTGTATTTTTAGTAGAGACGGGGTTTCACCGTGTTAGCCAGGATGGTCTCGATCTCCTGACCTCGTGATCCGCCCGTCTCAGCCTCCCAAAGTGCTGGGATTACAGGCTTGAGCCACCGCGCCCGGCCAAAAAAGTATTTTTTAAGTAATGCATGTAGATTGCTTTAGACATAATGCCATATTGCACACTCAATAGACTACAATACAGTGTAAGCATAACTTTTACATGTACCAGGACACCAAAAATTCATGTGATTCACTTTATTGTAATATTTCCTGTATTACAGTGATGGATGAAGACTTCAATATCGTCAATGTATGCCTATTATGATGAAGGTTGTATATCAAAGTAGTGTGTAAAACAGGCACTATTCAATGAATGGGATTAGGACAACTGAGTTGCTGTGAGAAAAAAATAAAGGTGAAACATACTTTATATATGATTTGGGAATAAATCCAAATACACTACTTAAAATTTTATAACGAAAATAGAATTACCTAGAGGAGCCATAGCCAAATAGTTTTTAAATCGAAGTGGAAAAAGACTTTCAATTATAGGATACAATTCAGAAGACATAAAATAAAATATTAGAAAAGACAAAAAAGAATGCCGGCTGATGGCCCACTCCTATAATCCCAGCACTTTGGGAGGCTGAGGTGAGTGGATCACTTGAGCTCACAAGTTTTAGACCATCCTGGGCAACATGGTGAAAACCTGTCCCTACAAAACTAGCCAGGTGTGGTGGTGCATGTCCGTAGTCCCAACTACTCGGGATGTCGGGGTGGGAGGATGGCTTGAGCCCAGGCTGCGGAGGTCACAGTGAGCTGACATCACATCACTGCACTCCAGCCTGGCTGATAGAGTCAGACCTTTTCACAAGACAAACAAAATAACAGCAACAACAACAACAAAACCCTCAAAACCAAAAGCCATGTTTAGCATGACATGAACCATCATAATCAAAATATAAACAAACTGGCCAGGCATGGTGGCTCACCCCTGTAATCCCAGCACTTTGGAAGGCCAAGGCAGTCAGATCACCTGAGGTCAGGAGTATGAAACCAGCCTGGCCAACATGGTGAAACCTAGTCTCTACTAAAAATACATAAGTTAGCCGAGTATGGTGACGCATGCCTGTAATCCCAGCTGCTCAAAAGGCTGAGCAAGAGAATGGATTGAACCCGATAGGCGGAAGCTGCAGTAAGCCAAGATCTCGCCTCTGCACTCCAGCCTGGGTGACAGAGCGAGACTCCATCCCAAAAGATAAATTAATAAATTAATAAAATCAAATAAATAAATAAATAAACAGGGAGATTTTTTGGTAATGTATGTTATAGCCAAAGTATAAATTTTCTCTACTGCTAAAAATTTTTCTAAAATGATATTAATAATTCAAAATCCAAAAAGCTAATAGGAAAATAACTTTCAGTCATGATTAATAATTTCTAGAAAATAAAAATGGCTCCTAAACTATGGAAAGAGGAGAAATGCAACTCATAATAAAAAACATGCCAATTAAAATTACAGAGTTATATTTTACTTACCAAAATATAAAAGGCCATAAAGTTTGATAGCTTATAGTGTGGGGATGGAGTGGCATCAGGTACCCTCACTCATTTATGCTGAGGATGCAGATGGATACAACTTCCAGTGAAGGCAATTTTCAACATATGTAAGCATGTATAAAGTAGCATCCTTTTCTCTCTGTAATTCCTCATCTAGGAATTTATCTTAGAGATATATTCGTGCATGTTCAAAAGATCTATGTACTAAGTCAATGAATGCAGTGTTATTTACAGTAAAAGACTGGTGACAGCCAAAATGGCCATCAACACCGTAAAAATTATGGTCTATCTATGCAATAGAATACTCTGTAGCTACACAGAAAGAACAACGAACCTAATATAAAAGGCCCTCCAGAATTAGTTAGATTTTTAAAAAAGAATGCATGCCAATGTATATATTGTATGACAAAAAAATATATAGTTGTTTTATTATTAAATATTTGTGAATTAATATAAGCTTATTACTAAGTATAATAGGATATGTCTTTGTTAACAAGGCAAGGATGCCTGAGGGTCTAAAATGGGAATGACAGTTTTCAGGGCATGCATTTAAAGATTATTTTTTAAAGCTTTGACTTTATTACCATGTCACAAATAAATTTTCAAACGAAAAACATACATTTAATGATCTAGCTAAGAGAGGGAAATAGAGATATGAGAAGATTGAGGCAGGATGAAAAAATGAAGACAATGAGTACAGAAAACTTTTTGGAGAATATTTTTTTTCCAAAGGAAAGAAGACAAATCAGGCTGTGGATAGCGATGAATGGTTGCTTAGATGGTATTTTAAGCCAAGAATAGGATGGGGTGTTTCAATTACAGTGGAAGGATCCATTAGAGAAGGAAACATTGAAGATGCAGAAGGGAGAAGTAATAATGCTATGAAATGTTTCTAGGGAGGGAATGGGGAAACTGCACAAATGGAAAGGGTGGTTTCAAACAGGAATTTGCAGAGCCCATTTCCTGGCATGAGAGAAAATACAGAGAGATGTGCTCAGAGGCAGATGGGCAGGTAGGTTCACTCTGGGGAGATTGAGTAATTCTCAGAAGAGCATCACCTGACAGAGATTTAAAAAAATAAAAAGTAGGCGGTTTCAGGAGAGAGAAGATGGCGTGAAGATTTTCCTTTGGAGAGTGAGAGGCAATTATGGAAATATCACATGACTTTTCAGGAGATATAAGTGAATACTTCAGGTTCAAGGTCGTAAATGTACAGTGAAACTGCTAGGCATGGTTGTGTGTTAAGCTCCAGCCACACTCTGTGCTATGGGAACAGGCATGAAGTTAGTGGAGAGGTCGATTCAACCAGGGCAAAAGATGAACATATGCTTCAGCAAGGACATATATGCATGACAAATAAACACATAAAAAGATGCTCAACATCACTAATGTTTAGGGCAATAAATAAAAACTACAATGAGATACCAGTCTACCCTCTTAATATAGCTAAAATATAAAATGCTGATAGTTTTAAATATCGGCTGAGATTTGAAGGAATTGGAGGTCTCATACACTGCCAGTGAGAAAGCAAAATAGTAGAGCTACTCTGGAAAATCCTTTTGCATTTTCATACAATCCAGCAATTCAGCTATTAAATTTATCCAAGAAACTGGAAAACTTTGTTCACTTAAATATCTATACACATGTTTATATTTGTTTTATTTATAAATGTCACAATATAATAAAAATATAATGTTTATTATAAATGTCACAATATTTATAAATGTCCTTTCACTTATGATTAGTGAAACGAAGCATAGTACATCCATACAATGGAACACTACTCAGCAGTTTAAAAATAAATCAGCTATAAGCTATTGATACCTGCAAAAAGTTGTGTGGATCTTGAGGACATTATGCTGAATTAAAAAAGCCAAAGTCAAAAGATTAGATACGGTATGATTCCATTTAGTAACACTTTTGAAATGACAATGATTAGAGGGGTTTGGGAAGAAACAAACTGTGGGTGTGACAGTAGCAGGAGCCCAAGGGAATTCTTCTGTGGTGAAGAAACACTTCTATATTCAATGTGATTGTATCTATGAATCTACACCTGTGACAAAATATTATGGAATGAAACATAGAGGAATATCTCACTCCAAAAATGAGTGCATGCAAACACTGGTAAAATTTGGTAACAGTGTACTGTAGATATTTGGTGAAATCTCATAAGATTTGTAATGTAGATAATTAGATGGTACCAATGTCAATTTCCTGGTTTTGGTGCTACATTTACTTAACATGTCAGTATTGCTATAGGTTGGGTGATGGGCATACAGGAACTCTCGGTACCATTTTAGTAACTTCTTCATAGTCTACAATTAATTCAGAATGAAAACTTAAAACCAACTGAAATGCCTCTTCATTGTATAGACTACCTTTATGGATATTGAAGTCACCAAGAATGAGGACGTGGGGTATGCTGGAAGGAAGTTTGTAAACCACGTACATAGGCTAGAAGGTAATATAGTTAGCATTCATACACCCAACACAAAATTAAGCACATATTAAATTTTTATCATATTTGTTTCTAATAACTCTTAAAAATAAATACATACATTTTACAGATACAATTTAAGGCTGAATCTTACATCTTTACTCTCACCAATAATTACACATATCTTTGATAAGAAGGCAAGGGTGCCTGCACACCTGGAATGGGAATGACAACTGTCTTCAACTTCAGAACGTCTGAGTTTGGTATGTATTATTCTGTCACATGTGTAGCAGCATGTTAAAACAGTAATATTAAACTAAATTTCAAGTCACTATAAATATTACATTACAAAAGAGTTGCAAGGTGACACAGAATTTGAATAGCAATATTTGGACATCCATATCAAGGCTATGCAGAGTTTAGATTTGAATTTTTATGTGACAAATAAAATGTTGAATTTAATTCAAAGATTAACTATCTCCCCTACTCCCAATGTGGGCCTTTTGTAGGTAAAAATGCTGCTCCAGAGAAGGGGCTGCATTCCATTGCTTCTCTCTTCTCCCCTAACCCCCACCTGTTTTATTATTATTATTTTAATTTTTAATTGTTTTATCTATGCCTTCTGGCCCTGGAGGGCTGGACGTATCCCAGTGAGGAGGGTAAGGAGAGCAAGGCATTGACTTTGTGGCATGTCCTGTTGGGCTGACTTGGCTGGCCCTCTCTGGACTTTACGTTATTATAGAGTTCACTCCTACAAATATCACAAAACTAACATCAAGCTCTATCACTTCAAGACTACGAAAGATAATGCTCATTATTCAGAGCACTCCAGTCTTGTGGTTCTATTTAAGAGGGATCTTGCCATCATAACCAAATATGTGGGGTGACACAAGGAAAAAAACTCTGGTGTGAATTATTCACCATTCCCTAAAAAACTCTATGCTTTTATTAACAGTGCCACTGTAAATTATCTCTTCTCCCATTTCCATCTGTCCAGATCGTATTTACCTCTCCTTGCCCAATATAAAAATTTAAGTGACTGGCAAAATTTACAGAGGGTATAATCATAATAATAATGCTAGGTCAATTGTAGTCATCAGTTAAAATTCTACCTATTACACGAAGCCTTCTATGATCCACTCACTTCTACACACTCAGGAATGAGATCTACTCTGTCTCTGCTCTCCTTCCTTGTGTTTGCATCCTGCAAAGCTCCAGAATAATTGAACCAATATGATGGGCATGAGCATTGAGATTTCTTCTATACTCTGCTGTAACTGCTAGATAACAGCAAACAAATGTCATCTATTCTATAGCCAGCATTGATAACATTGACACTAATTGTGCCCAACTGATACCACACTTTCATACAGAACAAGCATCAGAGCAGTTTCTTTGGATTCTAGGTTGCTTCCACATAGGTGGGAAGAACACACACTTACTGAGATTATAGTCACTGTGTAGTGACATAAATTTCTCAGGCAACGTGGATCACAACACTAGTTATCTTCAGTCCATGGTTATGGTAAAGTCACACTTTACCCACATGTTCTGAAAAGAGATACCTGAACACAAATGCACAAATGGCACAGTTTCAGACTGGGGCAATCCCATAACCTCACTTCTGCTTGGTTTGCCTGGAACAAGCATGCGACCCATGTTGGCCATGCAGTCAACTTGAGAATCCCAAATCCCTGAAACCAGGTCCAGTGTTCTTCTCATTCTAGCACTTGCACATTCTTCCCTCTGTATGCTGGGATTTCAAGATGCTGAACTGGGTTTGCCTGGAGGCAAGGGCTTCTTCTGCAGGAATGCAAGGTAGTGGTAGTAGGTAGTTCTGCAATGCCTGTGACCTAAGCACCTGCAGGATCTCTAGAAAACGCTTTCAGGAATTGTGCATTGGTGTGATGTTAGACTATAGACCGAGCGCTATTGTAAGATTTAGCTTTTTCATAAAACCAATTTGTGAGTGTTTTTATGAAGAGAGAGTCTGTCTCTAAGGACATTATTTTGCTTCATGTCTGATAATTCAATGGAATGTAGAGATAACAGAACTCACTTATTCAGAATTGAGCTCCCAACTTCAGTAATGCTTCCAGTCATAGAAGAGAATATGGTTTCAGGGGAACATAGTCTGAGAGATTAATAAGGAAACTTCCTTTTTGATACAATCAGGTAGGAAACATGTATAAAGATGAGTTTAGGGTTGTGGACAGGAACTCCTTTTATCACAATGAAAATTGCAGAAAAAGTTTTCAGTGTAAGAGGAAAAACGTGTTGGTAATATCAAGGAGAATCTAAACATTGTACTGTCAGACTAATGCTTTCCATGGGTGAAAACTGGAACTGTCAGGTAGATAAACATCTATTCGACGATCTTGAGTTACCACTGAGACATTGCTGAGGCACAACACTAAGAAAATGCATGTAATTGTCAAGGGTGGCAGGGCAGTGTTGCTCTCAAAGTCCTGCTTGACTGACAGGGCAGAGGCTCTTCCTCACTGCTCTAATCGGCTTCTGGACTGCTCCAGGGTTTCCTCAGGAAGCTGCCGTCCACCTTCATCTACTTCAGGCATGTCCTGCAGAGCTCTCTGGAGAACCAGCTTCAGGTTCTGCCTATTTTGACGCTGCCTAAAGGAGCCCACGAAGAAGTAAATGATGGGGTTGGCACTAATATTTAGAGAAGACTGGAATAATGGAAACTAGATGGACATGACAGAAAATGCCTTCCAAATCCAGGTGAATCCCAGTAGACAGGGCCCACTGAATGCTGAAGGGCAGGCTGTAGAGTAGGAAGACCAGCACTTTGAGCAGGATGGTCATGTATCTTCCGGGATCCACAGAGAATCCTGACCAGCAGGACCAGGCTGGACTTACAGAGAACCACACATAAAAAAATTAGCCACAGGACTGTGATGAAATCTGATGTTTGACACCAAAGAGAACCAGGATCACCAAGCAGGAAGTCACAGAACCTCCACTGCAGGATGCACCACAGCAGGGACAGGACCCAGAGCAGGAAACACACGACCACTGACAGGTGTGTGGGGCGGCTGCAGCAGTACCAGATGGGCCACAGGACGGACAGGCAGCCCTTGGTGCTCATGGCGCTCGGCATGCTCAGGCCTGTAAAGTAGAGAAAGGTCGTCACAGGAATGAGGATTTTGGAGATGGGATGACAGATATTGATGAGTGAGGCGGAACATATAACGTTGCTGCTGAGGAAGAGGAAGTCGGCCACAGACAGGTTGAGGATGTAGATAGAGACAGCGTTCCTGCTCATGCGGAAGCCCAGGAGCCAGAGCACAACCGCGTTTCCTGTCAGCCCAACAAGGGAAATGATGCACGTCAGCACCGTGAGGATCAGGGTCCGCTTGCAGCAAGGAGTCTCCTCAGTTCCGTTGATTGGTGTCAGTTCTGTATCCAAGGCTGGGATGGTTGGATCCATGCTCAGAAACCCTAGTCTGGTGTCCCTGGGAACACAAACCAGATGTGAGCACCAGCTGTGTGATCTCTGATTCTCCCCACCACCCTGCCATGTGGGATTTACTGTTCTCATTTTAAAGAGGAGAGAAACAGAGGCTCACAGAGAATAAGTCACCTATCAAAAGGTGGGGGTCCTCAAATCCAGTTTGAAATCCAGCTCTTGCTGACTCTGAAGCCTGACCTCTCCTTATTGCCACACAAGTTCTGTACTGACGTGGGAATAACATTAGGATCAAAACACCCCACTCAAGTCACCAGGGCTGTGGACCCGATTATTACTCTATCCTGGGCCTGAAATTTTCTCTCAGGTGGAGGAATTCAGATACACAAAGAGGTGGTTGTGACACCCTCAAGACTAGGACTGGTCATCCATGGATAGGAAAAAAGACCATGAATTACGAACTGGAGGAAAATGTGCCCTTTGCTAGGATAAGTGTGAAAATGGCTGGGCCTGGTGGGTGAGAAATAACTCAGTGTGTCAGTCATTGCAGACAGGACCACATTTTACATTTTATACTCCTGGTGGCTGTTTCCATGAGCAGCATACTGTGCTCTTCATAAATATTCATTCAATGAATGAATGCATGCATGAGGAGCCTAATGGTAATGGTAGATTTTGGTGAAATGGAAAATAAAAATGAAAGCACAGTGTAAGGCATTAGAACACACATTTGTAATTATATGAAGAGAATTTCATTAATCAGAAATCTATTTGTGGACAGCTCTATCTGTGTTGAGAAGAATGATTGATGTGTGCCCAAAACCAGAAAATGACCACTGATGTACCTTTGAAATGAGGTCTCGTTGTAGCTTTGCTGAACACCTAGAAGCATTTTTGTACACAATGTTTGGGTAGGGTGTGGTTCTGAGCTGAACTGTTCAGCAATAGAATAGAGGAAAGAGTAAGTGTGAGTGAGGTCTGAGTGCAACTGAAGAAATATCTATGGGGGACTAGTAAGTGTTCTGCTCCATATACACAATGTAATCCCATTTCTTTCTCTCTTTCAGGAGATCTGTGGTTCATTTCTCTGTTGATGAAAATATTTGTATTAGCAGAGTCCATGAGGGAAATAGGGCTAGTATAGGGTTTGGAGTATAAAGAGAGATTCAGGCAGACTTCAACTGGAGAATGAGGGCTGGGTCTAATCTGGGAGAATAACAGCAGCTGATTGAGAGTTTATTTGGTATTGCCTCTTTTAATTATCTGAAGAGCCTAGGAGGTAAGAATGAGTATTATTCCCAGGCCAATAATGCATTGGAGAACAAAAAGAATGAATTATTTGTCCTTGGACTTATATAGTATGAATTTGAGCCCAGTAGGGCTGACTCATGATCCAGTCTTTGACCAGCCCTTTTGAACCAGCACAACTCTGTGTCGATTATACATGTTAGAAGGAGTAAAGCAGCAGAGTGATTCTCAAGTAAAATCCAAGTTGGCAGTCAAAATTGTGGGTTAAAAAAAAACCAACCTAAACAAACTCCAGATAGAGAATGAGAAGCTAATCAAATAGGGGACAATATAGAGGAGAGTGAAAGTCATTTAGGAACAAATTCAGGAGTTCCTTTTTGCCTATCTGAGGCCACCTTTGCTCTGGAATCCAAGAATGCACATGGGCAGGAGGCTTCCGTGTGGAAAGAAGATGCACCCTCTGCTGGGAGTACAGAGAATTGTTTCAGTAGGATTGGTACCAATTCTTCTTTGAATGTCTGGTAGAATTCAGCTGTGAATCCACCTTGTCCTGTACTTTTTTTGTTGGAAATTTTTAAAATTTTTATTTCAATCTCATTTTTTTATTGGTCTGTGCAGAGTTTCTATTTCTTCTTGGTTTAATTTACAAGATTTGTATATTTCCAGGAATTTATGCACATCCTCTAGGTTTTCTGGTTTGTGTATGTAAAGGTGCTCACAGTAGCCTTGAATGATCTTTCATATTTCTGTGGTATTGGTTGTAATATATCCTGTTTCATTTCTAATTGAGCTTATTTGGACCTTCTCTGTTAAATTATTGGTTAACCTCATCAATGGTCTATCAATTTTGTCTATATTTTCAAAGAACCAGCTTTCTGTTTCACTTATCTTTTGTTTGTTTGTTTGTTTCAGTATCATTTAATTCTGCTCTGATCTTTGTTATTTCTTTTCTTCTGCTAGGTTTGGGTTTAGTTTGGTCTTGCTTCTCTAGTTCCTTGAGGTGTACCTTAGATTGTCTATTTGTGCTCTTTCAGACATTTTGATATGTACATTTAATGCTATAAACTTTCCCTTTAGCACCACTTTTGCTGTATCCCAGGGTTTTATTCTTATTCTTATTCTTATTATACTTTAAGTTCTAGGGTACATGTGCACAACGTGCAGGTTTGTTACATATGTATACATGTGCCATGTTGGTGTGCTGCACCCATTAACTCGTCATTTACATTAGGTATATCTCCTAATGCTATCCACCCCCCACAATAGGCCTTGATGTGTGATGTTCCCCTTCCTGTGTCCAAGTGATCTCATTGTTCAATTCCCACATATGAGTGAGAACATGTGGTGTTTGGTTTTCTGTTCTTGTGACAGTTTGCTGAGAATGATTGATGGTTTCCAGTTGCATCCATGTCCCTACAAAGGACATGAACTCATCCTTTTTTATGGCTATGTAGTATTCCATGGTGTATACGTGCCACATTTTCTTAATCCAGTCTGCCACTGATGGACATTTGGGTTGATTCCAAGTCTTTGCTATTGTGAATAGTGCCGCAATAAACATACATGTGCATGTGTCTTTATAGCAGCATGATTTATAATCCTTTGGGTATATACTTAGTAATGGGATGGCTGGGTCAAATGGTATTTCTAGTTCTAGATCCTTGAGGGATTGCCACACTGTTTTCCACGATCGTTGAACTAGTTTACAATCCCACCAACAGTGTACAAGTGTTCCTATTTCTCCACATCCTCTCCAGCACCTGTTGTTTCCTGACTTTTTAATGATTGCCATTCTAAACGGTGTGAGATGGTATCTCATTGTGGTTTTGATTTCCATTTCTCTGATGACTAGTGATGATGAGCATTTTTTCATGTGTCTGTTGGCTGTATGAATGTCTTCTTTTGAGAAGCGTCTGTTGATATCCTTTGCCAACTTTTTGATGGAGTTGTTTGTTTTTTTCTTTTAAATTTGTTTGAGTTCTTTGTAGATTCTGGATAGTGGCCCTTTGCCAGATGAGTAGATTGCAAAAATTTTCTCCCATTCTGTAGGTTGCCTGTTCACTCTGATGGTAGTTTCTTTTGTTGTGCAGATGCTCTTTAGTTTAATTAGATCCCATTTGTCAACTTTGGCTTTTGTTGCCGTTGCTTTTGGTGTTTTAGACATGAAGTCCTTGCCCATGCCTATGTCCTGAATGGTATTACCTATATTTTCTTCTAGGGTTTTTGTGGTTTTAGGTCTAACATTTAAGTCTCTAATCCATCTTGAATTAATTTTCATATAAGAAGTAAGGAAAGGATTCAGTTTCAACTTTCTACTTATGGCTAGCCAATTTTCCCAGCACCATTTATTAAATAGGGAATCCTTTCCCCATTACTTGTTTTTGTCAGGTTTGTCAAAGATCAGATGGCTGTAGATGTGTGGTATTATTTCTGAGGGCATTGTTCTGTTCCATTGGTCTATATCTCTGTTTTGGTACCAGTACCATGCTGTTTTGGTTACTGTAGCCTTGTAGTATAGTTTGAAGTCAGGTAGCGTGATGCCTCCAGCTTTGTTCTTTTGGCTTAGGATTGTCTTACCAATGTGGGCTCTTTTTTGGTTCCATATGAACTTTAAAGCAGTTTTTTCCAATTCTGTGAAGAAAGTCTTTGGTAGCTTAATGGGGATGGCATTGAATCTCTAAATTACCTTGGGCAGTATGGCCATTTTCACGATATTGATTCTTCCTATCCATGAGCATGGTATGTTCTTCCATTTATTTGTGTCCTCTTTTATTTCACCAAGCAGTGGTTTGTAGTTCTCCTTGAAGAGGTCCTTCACCTCCCTTGCAAGTTGGATTCCTAGGTATTTTATTCTCTTTGAAGCAGTTGTGAATGGGAGTTCACTCATGATTTGGCTCTCTGTTTGTCTGTTATTGGTGTATAAGAATGTTTGTGATTTTCGCACATTGATTTTGCATCCTGAGACTTTGCTGAAGTTGCTTATCAGCTTAAGGAGATTTTGGGCTGAGAAGATGGGGGTTTTCTAAATATACAATCATGTCATCTGCAAACAGTGACAATTTGACTTCTTCTTTTCCTAATTGAATACCCTTTATTTCTTTCTCTTACCTAATTGCCCTAGCCAGAACTTCCACCAGTATGCTGATTAGGAGTGGTGAGAGAGAGCATCCCTGTCTTGTGCCAGTTTTCTAAGGCAATGCTTCCAGTTTTTGCCCATTCAGTATGATATTGGCTGTGGGTTTGTCATAAATTGCTCTTATCATTTTGAGATACGTTCCATCAATACCGAATTTATTGAGAGTTTTTAGCATGAAGGGCTGTTGAATTTTGTCAAAGGCCTTTTCTGCATCTATTGAGATAATCATGTGGTTCTTGTCTTTGGTTCTGTTTATATGCTGGATTACATTTTTTGATTTGTGTATGTCAAACCAGCCTTGCATCCCAGGGATGAAGCCCACTTGATCATGGTGGATAAGCTTTTTGATGTGCTGCTGGATTCTGTTTGCCAGTATTTTATTGAGGATTTTTGCATCGATGTTCATCAGGGATATTGTTCTAAAATTCTCTTTTTTGTGTTGTGTCTCTGCCAGGCTTTGGTATCAGGATGATGTTGGCCTCCTAAAATGAGTTAGGGAGGATTCCCTCTTTTTCTATTGATTGGAATGGTTTCAGAAGGAATGGTACCAGCTCCTCCTTGTACCTCTGGTAGAATTCAGCTGTGGTATCCCAGAGGTTTTAATAGGTTGTGTCACTATTATGGTTCAGTTCATAGAATTTTTAAATTTCCATCTTGATTTCATTGTTGATCCAATGATTATTCAGGAGCAGGTTAATTTCCATGTATTTGCATGGTTTTGAAGGTTCCTTTTGGAGCTGATTTCCAATTTTATTCCATTGTAGTCTGAAAGAGTACTCGCTATAATTTTGATTTTCTTAAATGTATTGAGACTTGTTTTGTGGCCTCTCATATGGTCTATCTTGGAGAATATTCCATGTGCTGATGAACAGAATGTATATTCTGCAGTTGTTGCGCAGAATGTTCTGTAAATATCTGTTAAGTCCATTTGTTCTAGGGTATAGTTTAAATCTATTGTTTCTTTTCTGGCTTTTTGTCTTGACGAACTGTCTAGTGCTGTCAGTGGAGTATTGAGGCCCCACATTATTATTGTGTTACCACCTATCTCATTTCTTAATTCTAGTGGTAACTGTTTTATAAACTTGGGAGCTCCAGTATTAGGTGCGTATATATTTAGGATTCTAATATTTTCCTGTTGGACTAGACGTTTTATCATCATATGATGTTGGAGGCTGCACAAGTGTTTCTTATGATCAGGCACAATTGAAGCCTGTCAGTAACAATATGAACCTGTGATCAATTAACCAGCTGACCAATCGTTACCTCCTCCTCCTTGCTCTTGTTACCCAATAAATATGAAGGGCTCAGACGCTTGGGTGGTGACCTTCACTCACTAGAAGCAGGAGCTCTTTTCTTCTTGTCTTTTCTCCGCATGTTGCCTTTCCTTAAAACAGTTTCTCTTTTTATTGTTGTCATCATTTCTATGTTTGTCCTTTCATTCAGTCATAATGATGGTCTCAAGCACTAACAGTAGTAACAACTGCTGTAGTGACAATCTCAAGTAGTAGTTGTGGCAGTCAGCCAAAAGTGGTGTCTGAACAGGAACTAACAGGGACTATCTGGGACAAACAAAACTGAAGAGACCTGAAGGGACCCAAAGAGGCCTGCAGGGATAAATAGAGGTAAACAGAAATGGAGATGAATAGAGATAAGTAGAGATAGGTAGGGAGATACAGGGACTTGCAGGAACTTGGAGGAATTAAGAGGTACCATAGGGACAGATAGGGATAAAGACTAGCAATATAAGGTCAGTGCCCTAAAGAGGTACAAAAGTAGAGACTAGCAAAGACTAGCGGAGATTTGCAGGGACAGATAGGGTCCTATAGGGACTTGAACGAGGAAGGTCTCCTGGAACAGAAAAAACTAAAGCCCAGAAAAAACTAAAACCAACTAAACATTACAAGTCTGCCTGAAGCAACATAAGGTCAGTGCTCTAAAAGGGTGCTGGTCAGTGTCCTAGAGGTACAAAGAATGGGAAGTTTTTGAATCAGGGTAACATGAGGAAGAATCTGTTTATTTCCATTTCTTTTCTCTTTTTTGTTTGGAGTTTGGTATGTACCATCTTTTTGTTATTTCAGGATTTGAGAGAATTTTTTGCCATACCTACAACATCTATCGAAAGTGCTGTAGGATGATCAGGAGAGGGAGGATGAAAATTGGCTTGTACCGTCTTTTGTGGCTACAGAAAGGCTAACTTTAGCTTTGGCTTTCATGGATTGTAACATGCACTGGCACCTTGAGATGTGCAGAGGACTTGGGAGGTTTTCTCGGAGCCTGTCAAGATGTGGGAACTGAGCTTCATTGCTCTGCAGTATTGACTCAGGCAATGTCTAATTTGGTAGCTGACAGATCCAAAGGAAACCAAGGGTCAAGCACTAAAGTGGCAAAGTGTTATAAGTGTAGAAAAATTGGACATTTCAAAAAAGAACACTGCCAGATCACTGGGCAAATGGAATCTTGTAACACAGTTCCCCTCTCAACAGAAAAAAATGCCAGGACTTTGCCCTCATTGCAATAAAAGAAATCATTGGGCTAATCAATGTCACTCAAAATTTCATCAAAACGGCACCCCCCGTCAGGAAGCGAGAAGGGGGCCTGGACCTGGGCACCTCAAACTATGAGGGCATTTCCCCGTCCAGGCCATAACTCTGTCTCAGGGGTGGGTTTCTGGAGGCACACTGATTCCCTTTCCCCCAGGAACACCTGGAAAAACAAGATTAGATCTCCTAGAGAACAAATTACATTAATTGAAAGAAACTCACTAAGATTCACATTGATATTTGGGGATCTTTGGCAACAAAATACATGGGATTGATTTTGGTAAAAGTTGTCTTAACTTACAGGCCCAAGATATTGATTTTGATTGTGAAGGAGAAATTCAGGTAGTGGTAATGTCACAAGATCTTTGGGTTTTTGAACCAGGAGAATATGTTGCTCAACTGTTGCTTGTTCCCTTTAAGTTGTACCCTTCTCTATCTAAGAGGAAGCAAGAAGGTCAGGGATTTGGAAGTGCAACTAGAAGAGAGATTTATCTATCACAACCCATAGCATCTCATAGACCCACTTGTGCAGTTAAGTTTTGTGGGCTTATGGATATGGGAGCAAGAGAATGGTCTCTCATGGTAATAGATCTTGAGGATTGTTTACAAGAAGGATAAGCCTAGATTTGCTTTTTCTGTGTCTTCTGTTAATCAGAAAGAGCCTGTCTTTCATTATCAATGGAAAGTTTTACCCCACGGTAATTAACCAAAGAGGCAGAAGCTGAGTTACTGCCTGTAGAACAAATGCTTCAGGAACGGCCTGCCTCCCGGCTACAGCCACAAAAGCCTTTGCTTCTGTTTCAGTAGATGGGGATAAGGGTATGCTTGTGTTTTTGCAGGAGATGAACAAGCCATGCGGGTGCCCTCAAGATGTGTCTGACCATGGAATGGGAGACTGGAGGGACCCATGAATTCCAACTATAGACCGGGTTCCCCCAGTGTGAGCCATAAGCCAGTTGAATTTGAATTTGAACGCAAAGACGGAATGAGGACTGACCGGAGTCACACTGACATCAACCCCCATAATATGAGGACGGATCAAGAAAACCACACAGGAAGCTGAGAAACTCCGGAGCACCAAGGTTTCACCTTTTGCTGGAACTCAGAGGTACAATTGATGCTTAATGGACCAATGCTTTCTGACTGGGCTCCTCTCTACCCTGGATACAAGAGACCCTAGCAGTTAAGCAGGAATATCATCGCCCCTATTCAGCATGAAGAATTTGTGGAATATGGACCTTCATCCTTCTGCAACCCTTAGGATTAAGGGTCCTCTTGTAAAAGGGAAGGGGGAAATATGTAAGAAGCATTCAAACCAGAGTGACTCCATTTTGAATAAGGGCTAAGAAAAATTAAGCTGGATCACCAACTGGCAATTTAGGACTGCACAGCCTGCAATTGCCTTGCTCAATTAATTTAAAAACAAAAAGGAGATGTTGGAGGCTGCGCAAGTGTTTCTTATGATTAGGCACAATTGAAGCCTGTCAGTAATAATATGAACCTGTGATCAATTAAGCAGCTGACCAATCGTTACCTCCTCCTTGCTCTTGTTACCCAATAAATATGAAGCACTAAGAAGCTCAGGTGGTGGCTTTTGCTAACTAGGAGGAGGGAGCTATTTTCTTCTCTCTGTGTTGCCTTTCCTTAAAAGTTTTTGTTGTTGTTATCATTTCTACATTCGTCCCTTTGTTCAGTCATAAGGATGATTTCAAGCAGTAACAGTAGTAACTGCATGTAATGATGGTCTCAAGTAGTAACAGTAGTAACTGTCGTAGTGACCGTCTCAAGTAGTGGTTGTGGCAGTCAGCCACAATATAATATTTGTCTTTGTCTTTAACCGTTGTTGCTTTAAAGTCTGTTTTGTCTGATATAAGAATAAGAATATAAGATATAAGAATAGCTCCTCCTGCTCAAGTTTAGTGTCCATTTGAGTGGACTTTTTCCACCCCTTTACAGTGTTAGTATTGAGATGTGAGGTGTAATTCTATTCATAATGCTAGTTGTTGCCTGAATACCTTATTTTTTTCATCGTGTTATTGTTTTATAGGTCCTGCGAGATTTAATCTCTGAGAAGGTTCTATTTTGGTGTATTTCAAGGTTTTATTTCAAGATTTAGAGCTCCTTTCAATAGTTCTTGTAGTGCTGGCTTGGTAGTGGCGATATCTCTCAGCATTTGCTTGTCTAAAAAGGGCTATATCTTTCCTTCATTTATGAAGCTGTTTCATTGGATACAATATTCTTGCCTGGTAATTGTTTTGCTTAAGGAGGCTAAAGTTAGGGCCCCGATCCCTTCTGGCTTGTAGGGTTTTTGCTGAGAAATCTGCTGTTAATTTGATACATTTTCATTTATGGATTACCTGATGCTTTTGCTTCACAACTCTCAAGGTTCTTTCCTTCATCTTGACTTTCTATAACGTGATGACTGTGTGCCTAGGTGATGATCTTTCTGTGATGAATTTTATGGGATGTTTTTTGGGCTGCTTGTATTTGGGAGTCTAGATCTCTAGCAAGGCCAGGGAAATTTTCCTTGATAATTTCCTGAAATATGTTTTCCCAACTTGTAGATTTTTCTTCTTCCTCAGGAACACCAATTAGTCTTACATTTGGTCGTTTAACATATTGGGAACTCCAATTATTCTTAGATTTGGTCACTTAACATAATCCCAAATATCTTGGAGGATTTGTTCATTTTTTTAAGTTATTTTTTATTTGCCTTTGTCATATTGGGTTAATTCAAAAGCCTTGTTTTCCAACTCTGAAGTTCTTTCTTCTGCTTGTTTGATTCTATTCAGATTTTCCAGTGTATTTTGCATTTCTCTGTGTCCTTCATTTTCAGAAGTTGTAACTTTCTAAATTTATGCTGTCTGTTTCTCTGGGGAATTTTTTCTGTCCATATCCTGTAACATTTAAATTTTTTTTTTTTTTTTTTTTTTTTTTTGTGGCCATTCAGAGATCTTTTCTTGGTTTGGATCTATTGCTGGTGAGCTAGTGTGATTTTTGGAGGGTGTGAAAGAACCTTGTTTTGTTGTAGTATCAGAATTGTTTTTCTGTTTCCTTCTCATTTGGGTATGTAGCAGGACGAGCCACAGACAAAACTCCTCAGACACCGAGTTAAAGAAGGGGTTTATTCAGCCAGGGCATTGGCAAGACTCCTGTCTCAAGAGCCGAGCTCTCCGAGTGAGCAATTCCTGTCCCTTTTAAGGGCTCACAACTCTAAGGGGGTGCGTGTGAGGGGGTTGTGATTGAGCAAGCAGGGGGTATGTGACTGGGGGCTGCATGCACCGGTAATTAGATTGGAACAAAACAGGATAGGAATTTTCACAGTGCATTTCTATACAATGTCTGCAATCTATAGAAAACATAACCGATTAGGTCAGGGGTCGATCTTTAACTACCAGGCCCAGGGTGCGGCACTGGGCTGTCTGCCTGTGAATTTCATTTCTGCCTTTCAGTTTTTACTTCTTTCTTTGGAGGCAGAAATTGGGCATAAGACGATATGAGGGGTGGTCTCCTTCCTTATTCCCCCCTTGTGAGACTCTCACTCATTTTATTAGTAGGAGTTCTCACTTTCATTTTCACTACCCATGTGTTCTTGCAAGACAGAATGATAGTGATTCATATAGTATACTTGTGCTGAAGCATTTTGGTGAACTAAGGTAGCGATGAAGCTTTTTATCATTTGAAGAAGTATGGGTAGCAAACAAGGGAGCAATAGGCAGGTTCCTATTATTATTATAACTCCTATTATAAGAATTTTAAATACTCCCAGCACTGGGAATCATTTTCCAAACATGGCCCCAGGATCAAATCCATGCCACACTTGCATGGGTACATGTGCCAGTTTTGTCATATCTCTATGTCTTCAACTACTCGCCTTTGGTCATCTATGTGTAGACAGCAATTAGTAAGGTTAAATTTTCCACAGACCTCTCCTTCAGCTGCTAGCAAGTAGTCAAGAGCCAATCTATTTTGATAGATAGCATTTCTCATCTGAGTTTCTTGCTGGGCCAGAAGAGTCAAGGCTCTGCCGGTTTTATTAGTGATTATTTTTAAGACAGTTTGTAACCGTATGATTCGATTGATCATGTAAATGGGGGTCCAGTATCCCCATGAGCCATCTTGTGCCTAAGTAGCAGGCCCATAATATTGTATGATCCTCTCAGGGGCCATTTATTATTTTTTCAATTTCCTATAGCTGTGCTTCTCTTTTTGCAGGAAGCATAGACAGGGAAGCCCGGGAGTTCACCTATTTTTATGGGCAGTAGGAAGAAAGATGATTTAATAGTGCCAATAACACAACTACTTGTCCACTGATCCAGGCAGCTTAGCGTGGGCTCTGTGTCCACATATCCAGTATAGCCCAGTGGGGGCTGTCTAGTCCTGGTGGGACTCTGGATGGGCCAAAACAGTCTGCAAATTTGGAAATTTACTGAATGGATTTTTCTCTGTGTGGTTTGAATTCCACCATGTAGTCTTTCTACAAGAAGGGTGAAGTCCTTCTCCACTCTTGCTATACAGTATTGTCTAATGATTGAGGGTTTTAGTACATAGAAATTATCAGGGGTGATTCTTTTGAGCTGGGAATTCATCAGGAACTGGGTCTGTAGGTACTAATTCTCGGGCTTCCCATGGCCATTGATCTCCTATTACAGTTCCTCCACATACATAACATGAAGTGACATTGAGAGACTGGGCTACATGCTTGGCTAATTGCAAAAATACATTTCTTGTTTTTCCTGGAATTTCTGGTACTGGCACGTTTAGTTCATCATAGAAAGTTTGAAACACTGGCTCAGGAAAGCATTTGTAAACTTCTCCTCTAACCAAGATATTTACTTGAGGATCCAGTCCAGCCCCATTGATTCCTAAGGTCACACGTTCCTCTTTTTTCCAGCAAGGATCAAGGGAATTGGTTATTACTAGCTCTAAGGGGTTACATTTTCCCTTAGTACAGGAAGGGCCATTTTTTCCTTTCTGAAGGTGGACTGGATCCTTTTCATTTTTTTTAATCCAAGTGCCCTAAATGACACAAGACAAGT
Source organism: Rhinopithecus roxellana (assembly GCF_007565055.1). NCBI lineage: Eukaryota > Metazoa > Chordata > Mammalia > Primates > Cercopithecidae > Rhinopithecus > Rhinopithecus roxellana. Next base: position 117,063,722 of record NC_044563.1, on the reverse strand, counting down.
ATTTGCATTTATTAATGTATGACAGATGTACTTATTTTCTGCCACATAGCCTCTTTTCTAATTAAGAGAACCTCACTTTATTCCTAACTTATTATTAATGACAGCACAGGCATCAAATTTTAAGGGGACTTGTTTGGGTGACCCTTTTTCTTCTGTTTTGGCTAACACTTTACTCATATTGTTTATGAGCCCCCACAAGTCCTTAGTTCTTAATCTTATTTTAAAAACTGGTCATGGGAGGCTCAGATGGGTCATAACACACATCAGGTTGGCCATTTCCTGGGCTACATACCTTGTATAGAATAACATATAAACAAGTTCTTTTAAGAGTTCCAGTACACTTATAATAACCATAAAATAATAGGACTGTAGCAACCTTTTGTCCTACTTCAGTGACTTGATATATGCACTGGGAACAGCCCTCAGTCTGAGGAAGGTCAGTTGATAGTCCTTACTGTAAAAGTCCAAATTTTAAGGAAAATGAGTCCCATGATGAGTTTCCTCATGCTTTGGCCATGCGTGGACCAGTCAGCTTCTGGGTGTGACTAGAGCAGGACTTGTCGTCTTCTTCAGAGTCACTTTGCAGGGGCTGGTGAAGCTGCTCCCGTCCATATACTGCTCAGTCTACTGATGTTTAAGGATGGTCTCGGAGGTTGGGTCTGCTAGAATAAACTGAGTCCAACACCTCTATACAGTTATGCTCAACTGGGCTCTCTGATACTGGGAGCAAGGTGGTGGGGTTTTAGGGTGTTGCAAACTTAAATGGTTATGTGGGGATTTTCACATAGCAAGCTTTGGTACTTGGTTAATCTTGCATTTGTTAACCAATGATGTCCTTTGGTATTTATTAAAGTTACCACAGCTTGGGGGGCCTTTATATTCAGGTTTTGCCTAAGGGTTAGTTTATCTGCTTCTTGTGCTATCAGGGACATTGCTGCTAGGGCCCTTAGACCTGGGGGTCAGGCTTTGGAAACCCTGTCTAGTTGTTTTGAGAGGTAGGCCACTGGCCTTGGCCAGGGCCCCACAGTCTGGGTTAAAACTCCAACTGCTATTTTTCTTCTTCTGACATATAGAGTGTAAAGAGTTTTGTCAGGTCAGATAGCCTTAAGGCTGGGGCTTATATGAGTTTTTCTTTTAACTCATGAAAAGCTCGTTGCTGTTAGTTGTAATAGATATAGTTTAATCTACATTTTTATTAACTGTTACCCACCAAAATATCGACTTAAATCCTGCAGCTATTTGATTTCAAGCTTTAAATCAATGTGGTATTCCTCATGGGACTCCAATTGTGTCTAAATAGACATGAGAGTTGAAAGACCCATAAGGGGCTTCTCTTGCTTTATGATGTCTTATTTTTTTCCTTCTGGTTGATGAAATGCCAGGGTGAAATGGATAGCCATTTGGACTAAAGTACAAGCGCCACTCCAGTTATTTGGCAGAGTGCCCAGTAAAGGTCCACCACAATACCACCACACATCTGCTTGGGGACGAACAATGGCTGACTGATTGATAAGCTCTTGAAAATTCTTAAGCTCACTGCATCCTTTCAGGTCTCCAAGGAACGTTAAGTTTCCTCCCTGTTAGAGACACAAAGTGAACTTAGTGTTGGGAGATGGAAGCTGGATGACACCCTTGGGCACTGACCCACAGGGTGCCAGACTTTGGGATATAGCAGAGAGAGCTTGGCATGACTTATTACCCCAGGCTGTAGAATCCTGGAAAAGGGCTACCATGCAGCCCACACCTGGTCGACTGGAGGACCACCTTAGTGGAAAGGGGACAATCCGGGCCTCTGGCCTGCCATGTGCACAAGCATAACAATTGCTTTTGTTTAACGTGCAGATGGAATATTTGATCCATTTTAACCAGGCATTTGCATCTTGGTATCATGCCTTAATTGCTAAAGTTTAAGTCTTTAACTTCTATGATCCTCTAGTAAAATGAATGTATGGTTTTAGGAAATTACAAAAACTGGTTGGGGCAGTCCATCCTTGCTCTGTAGTGGTGCACAGAACGTTGGACCAACTATGGCATGAAAGCTCTACATTGGGGGGCAAGAATCCTGGTTGACACTGGGGTCTTTATCGAAATCTCCCCAGATTAAATGGTCCTAGTTTACTAATGCCTAGTCTGAGGAGAGTCCAGAGGGACAGAAGTACTTTTCTGAAGTAGAGAGCTGTCTTTGACTTGGCAAGTCCTCACAGGGTATAACAAGGCAAGCATTAAATGCAATAGTTGGAGGCAAAATTGACTTGATTATGTTAATAACTAGATGGTCAGCAATAGAATGAGGAAACAAGAAAGAGTAATAGAATGGATGAAAAGAGTTAAAGTTTTCTTAGCTTTAGTTTGGTAGGGTTTTCCCCTGGGACTATGGCCCACGACTCTGGAGGGGGTGGCACTTTCTTGACTCAGTGTGATGAGTGCATCCTTTTCTTGTGTGTGTGCTGTACGAATGGCAGTCTCCGTGGTTAGCAGCACAAGGTAGGGTCCTTCCCAGGCTGGGTCATGTTTTTCTTCTTTCCACCCTTTGATGAGAACATAATCTTCAGGCTGGTGCTGGTTTACTGGAAATTCTAGGGGTGGTACAGGCGTTAAAAGACTTTCAGGGTTTTTTTTTTTTTTTTTTGGCAAGAAAGGAAAGTGGAAGATAAACCAATTATATAATTTTTAAGAAATTGACCTTTTGTTTTAAATGTAGGGACCTTGGCAATGGACTTTATAGTCCTTAGTGCCTTTTTACTGAGAAATTTCCTTTAGCATCTATTTTTATTAGTTTTTAAATCAAAGAAAGCCAAATACCATTTTACATTTCACAATGCTTCTCATATGATTTTTATGCCAGATAAGCTAAATTTTATCTTTATATTAGTGTGTTATTAATGTTAAACCTAATTTTAATGAAACCTTGTAGACATATTTATTTAATTTTTAATGTTTGACTATAAGGTAGGATTTTATAGACTGTTTTTAACCTTCTATAATTTTTGCTAAAGAGCAGTTGGTGCTTTAAGAAAAACCTATCATGCTTTTACTTTAATGTCCAGTACACAGAAAAACTGGATGATACTTCTTTAACTTTAGCTAATATGTTTACACGCAGAATTTTCTTTACAATTAACGTTTTAAAACTTGCTTAAATTTTCAGAACAATGTTTTTTTAACTTTGTAATGTAGGTAAAAATGTACATTCTTATGCTTCCTTATAATTCTTTTACCAAAGGTATATTTTGCTTTTCTTATACACCTTGCACATAAACTGTTTTTTTTTTTTTTTAAATAGTTTTACATTCAGGAGGCCTAGTAATTTTTAAATTATACAACATTTTTTGCATAAATTCTTTTTTATAGTATTTTTCTGTTTCATGACTTTCACAGGCAATTCTTCAACATGCCTCAACTTTCTGACTTGCTACAAATATTTCTTTTAACAGCCAGTTATTTCAGGACAAGAATTTACCATATAATACTCTTTTTATATAAATTCTGCCCCCCCCTTTTTTTCCTTTTTTTTTTCCTTAGGACTTCTGAACTGGTGAGGTGTGCTCACAGTGAGGTTTCCTCTAAAAGTTATTTATTAATTTATTTATTTATTTATTTATTTATTTATTTATTCATTTATTAGCAAAGTAGTAGTTGCTACTATAGATTGAATGCATTTGGGCCACCCGCGGGTTACTGGGTTAAGGATTTTTGATAGGAAGGCCTCAGTGCTTTTGGGATATGCCGTTGTTTACACTGACAACAAAGTGGTTTTTGAGTGTTATAGGGTTATGGAGAATACCTTCAATTATCAATTATAGGTTTTAAATTTACCTTGGTTTTTAAAGGTATAGGGTACACCTTTTTATTTTTCTTAACTACTTGTATATCTCTCTTTCTCTCTTTGACTTTGTCTCTCTGACTTTCCTTTTGCCTCTGTCTCTTCCTCTCTCTCTGCCCCTCTCTCTCTCTCACTCCTTCTTTGTCTCTTCCTCTCCATCTCTTCCTCTCTCTCTTTGCCCCTTTTCTTCTCTGTCTCTTTCCTTTCTCTCTGCTGGTCTTTTCTTGCTTCTGCCAGCTGCTTATGCAGCTGTTCTCTCAACCACTGTGTGTTGGGGGTGGGGGGTCTAAAACCAGCTGTACCAAGTGTCTATGTACAGGAACTGGTCTGGGTTCCCTGGCTTATGTGTTACTTTGTGCCATACCTTTGAAACAAGGGAACCTGTCCAGGCTTCCTTCTTCTTTTTTTTTTTTTTTTTTGAGAGGAGTCTTGCTCTGTGGCCCAGGCTGGAGTACAGTGGTGCCATCTCGGCTCACTGTAAGCTCTACCTCCCAGGTTCACGCCATTCTCCTGCTTCAGCCTCCCCAGTAGCTGGTACCACAGGTGCCTGTCATTGCGCCTAGCTAATTTTTTTGAATTTTTGGTAGAGACGGGGTTTCACCGTGTTGTCCAGGATGGTCTCGATCTCCTGACCTCGTGATCCACCCGCCTTAGCCTCCCAGAGTGCTGAGATTATAGGCATGAGCCACCGCACCCGGCCCAGGCTTCCTTCTAATGGCCAACCTACCTCTAATGCTGGCCAGTCTATCTTACACGAAGTTTTAAGTTTTCCTAGTGTCATAGTACTCCATAGTCTCCTTTAAATTATTTTTTTTGAAATTTTTCAACATAGTTCCTAGTAAGGTGGTCTTATTTGTGCCTGATGTAAGACACACGCTTACATCACATGCACACCACAAAACAAAGAATGGGTAAAAAGGGCACACACACACTTTTGCAGTTTGCACCAAACCAAAATCAAAACCAAAATCAGAGTATCCAGAAATCCAAGCCAGGTCAAAACCAAAACCAAAGTATCAAGCAAGCCAAGTCAAGTCAAAAACAAAAACCAAAGTGCTGGTACAGGCACACCCTGGGTGATCAGCCCATGCTTCCACTCAAACGTAGTAGGCAAGTTCCCAAGACCAATCCTGTCAAGCAATTCAAACCAAGTCAAAACCAAAACCAAGTGTTGATAAAGGCACGCCATGGGTGATCAGGCCACACTTCCACTCAAATGGAGTGGGCAAGTTTCAAAGACTAGTCTTACCAAGTTTTAGATGTCCAGACTCTAAGTGTCCAGACTCCAAGTGCCCATTCCTTCCTGGTGTTCATCCACTGCTTTGATCCTCCACAGGGGGTACTTGCCACACACTGCTCTCGTGAGGCGTCCCACTGGGACAAATGCCTACCCAGGAGCACTCTCAAGATCCGCATCACTCAGGCTGGTCGGAGTCCCCCGAAGGGATGTTCCACAGGGCAGGCTTAAGTCGCCTAAGGAGCTGCCTTGACAGTCCACCAATCACCTCGCTTCCAGTCAGGGAACCAAGAAATGCAGCAGGAAGAGCCACAGACAAAACTCCTCAGACACCAAGTTAAAGAAGGAAGGGGTTTATTCAGCCAGGGCATCGGCAAGACTCCTGTTTCAAGAGCCGAGCTCCCCAAGTGAGCATTTTTTGTCCTTTTTAAGGGCTCACAGCTCTAAGAGGGTGCAAGTGAGGGGGTTGTGATTGAGCAAGTAGGGGGTACATGACTGGGGGCTGCATTCACCGGTAATTAGATCGGAACAAAATGGGATAGGGATTTTCACAGTGTTTTTCTATACAATATCTGTAATCTATAGATAACATAACTCATTTGTCAAGGGTCAATCTTTAACTACCAGGCCCAGGGTGTGGTGCCAGGCCGTCTGCCTGTGGATTTCATTTCTGCCTTTTAGTTTTTACTTTGGGCATAAGTCTATATGAAAGAGGTGGTCTCCTGCCTTAGGTAGAGTACGTCAGATGGAAGATCTGGGGCTCAAGGGCTGCTGTTCAGATTTTGTACCATGGGGTGATCCCTTGAAGTGGTCCTCTCCCTTTTCTCCTAGGGATGGGACTTCCTGAAAGCCAGACTTCAGTGACTGTTATTTCTCTTTTGAGTCTAGCCACCTAGGGGAGCTATTAAGCTCTGGGCTGATACTGGGGAATGTCTGTAAAGGGTCCTGTGATGTGATCCATGTTCAGGTCTCTCAGTCATGAATACCAGGACCTGCTCTGGTGGAGGTAGTAGGGGAGTGAGGTGGACTCTGTGTGGGACCTTGGTTGTAGTTTTGTTTAGTGTATTGGTTTTTTCAAATGCTGGTTGTGCTGGCAGTAAAGTTGTCACATGGGCAGATTCAGGACCTCTGGTTAGCCAGGATGTTACAGGCTGTGGAGTTATCTGCTATTTTCTCCTTTCTCCAGGCAGCGTTGTTGTTTTGTGAGATGCTGTAATGGTTTTGTGGTTGGCCTCCAGCCAGGAGGTGAGGCTTTCAACAGATCATCAGCTGCAGTAGTTTAGGGAGGATACAAGTTTTCCCTGAAGTCACCTGGATAAGTATTCAGGTTTCTCAGGTGGTGGGTGGGGCCATGGAGCTTCCAAGAGATTACAAGTCTTTTGTCTTTGGCTTCCAGGGTAGGCAGAGAAAGAACATCAGTTGGGGGTAGGGTTAGGTATGTCTGAGCTCAGACTATCCTTAGGCAGGGCTTGCTGTGGCTGCTGTGGGAGATGGGGGTGTGTTTCTCAGGCTAATGGAGTTACATTCCCAGGGCTATTATGGCTGCTTCTGCTGCATCATACAGGCCTTCAGGGAAGTGGGGGGAAAGCTAGCAGTGATGGGCCTCACCCAGCTCCCATGCAGCCAGAAAGGCCAGTCTCACTCCTCCTGTGCTCCCCCAACAGAACGGACTTTATATCCAGGGGCTGAGAACTTGCCAGAGAAAAGCCCACCTGCTGAGAAAGCAAGCAGGGCTTTCAGGTATTGCCCCTCCCTGCTGCAGCTTCGGTGCTTTCATTGGCACTTCCTGTTTGCCTCCCACCCCCAAATTCTCTCCTGGAAAATTCATGCTCAGTTGAAATTATCACAAAGTTCAGCTGGAAGTTTCCTTCTCCCTGTGGTCTTTCCCCAATTTTGCTGCCATCCCTCTGTCATAAATAATGTTTCAGTGCCGCAAAAGAAATAGCACTCGAATATAAAATTTTCTTTTTAATTCTCAGCAAGGCAAGTTACTTCTATAGAAAGGTGCACCCTTACAGATGGAGCAATGGTGAGCGCACACTTGGACAAGGGAGGGAAACGGGTTCTTATCCCTGACACACGTGGCCCCTGCTGCTGTGTTGTTCCCCTATTGGCTAGAGTTAGACTGCACAGGCTAAACTAATTCCAATTGGCTAATTTAAAGAATGATGGGGTGAATGGTTTGGTGCAAAAAATGGCTATGACAGAGCAGGTAATCGGAATGAGCCAGGGTAAGCGAGAAAGGTTGCTTTACAAGAAAGTTAAGTTTAAAAGTTGAAGGCAAAGAATTGAACATACTGACATTGATTCTTTGAAAAGAAATTCAGAACTCATGTCTGACATTGGCAAAACATGAAAAGGAGAAACTGGGGGCAGGGGAAGAAGAAAACAAGGAGATTATGACGGTCCAGAATTCCAAACTATGGAATCATTGATGAGTAAATAGTGTCAGTAGCGGCTACATGGTTGCAAGATTAACCTTTGACTGAGCAATGAGTCATTGCCAATGTTGTCAAAGCGGTTACAGAGTAAGAGTGGCCTGAAAACTAAGCAGAGCGGGTGTGCGAGAGAATGGCAAATGGTGTAATGGATTTCCTGGACACCCCTGATGTGAACTGAAACACCACAGACAAGACAGTTCAGGTAGGTGACTGCATGCCATGTTATTGTATAACAACCAACAGTGTTTCTATATACAAAACAAGCAGTAGGAAGAAACAAGAGAAAATGAACCCAACTACATCTTCTGAAAAAGAAGGGTAATGAGGATGATTAAAACATAGTGTAAAGCCTGAGTAAACACAATATTGTAGTAGTCATTCATATATAGAAAAGCTAATCAATGAAAAAGTTGTAAAACTAACTCAAATGCATATGGAAACGTAGTACAGTCATATCTCTCTTATTTGATTTATAATTTTTTATTTTCGTAAATTTTTGTGGGTACATAGTAGTTGTATATATTTTCGGGATACATGAGATGTTTTGATGTTGGCATGCCATGTGAAATAATCATATCATGAAGAATGGTGTATCCATCCTTCAATAATTTATCCTTTGAGTTACAAACAATCCAATTACATTCTTTGTTACTTAAAAATATATGATTCAGTTATTCACTATAGCAGCACTATTGTGCTATCAATAGTAGGTCTTATTCATTTTTTCTTTTTTTTTTAGCTTTTTTTTTTAAAGTTTTAGGGTACATGTGTACAACATGCAGGTTTGATAAATAGGTATACATATGCCATGTTGGTTTGTTGCACCCATCAACTCGTCATTTACATTAGGTATTTCTCCTAATGCTATCCCTCCCCCAGCCCCCCCATCCTGAAACCCCAGTGTGTGATGTTCCCTGCCCTGTGTCTAAGTGATCTCATTGTTCAATTCCCACATATAAGTGAGAACATGTGATATTTGGTTTTCTGTCCTTGTGATAGTTTCCTGAGAATGATGGCTTCCAGCTTCATCCATGTCCCCGCAAAGGATATAAACTCATCATTTTTTATGGCTGCATAGTACTCCTTGGTGCGTATGTGCCACATTTTCTTAATCCAGTCTATCATTGATGGACATTTGGGTTGGTTCCAAGTCCTTGCTATTGTGAATAGTGACACAAGAAACATGTGTGCATGTGTACCGAGACCAGCTTGGTCGGGGAGACCCTAACCCAGAGGCACTAGAGAAATTAAAGACACACACACAGAAATATAGAGGTGTGAAGTGGGAAATCAGGGGTCTCACAGCCTTCAGAGTTGAGAGCCTCGAACAGAGATTTACCCACATATTTATTAACAGCAAGCCAGTCATTAGCATTGTTTCCATAGATATTAAATTAACTAAAAGTATCCCTTATGGGAAACAAAGGGATGGGCTGAATTAAAGGAATAGGTTGGGCTAGTTAACTGCAGCAGGAGCATGTCCTTAAGGCACAATCACTCATGCTATTGTTTGTGGCTTAGGAATGCCTTTAAGCTGTTTTCAGCCCTGGGTGGGCCAGGTGTTCCTTGCCCTCATTCCGTAAACCCATAACTTTCCAGCGTGGGCATTATGGCCAACATGAATATGTCACAGTGCTGCAGAGATTTTGTTTATGGCCAGCAGAGATTTTGTTTGTGGCCAGATTTTGGGGGACTTTTTCCTAACACATGTGTCTTTATAAGTAGCATGATTTATAATCCTTTGGGTATATACCCAGTAATGGGATTGCTAGGTCAAATGGTATTTCTAGTTCTAGATCCTTGAGGGATCGCCACACTGTCTTCCACAATGGTTGAACTAATTTGCATTCCCACCAATAGTGTAAAGATGTTCCTATTTCTCTACGTCCTCTCCAGCACCTGTTGTTTCCTGACTTTTTAATGATTGCCATTCTAACTGGTGTGAGATGGTATCTCATTGTGGTTTTGATTTGCATTTCTCTGATGACCAGTGATGATGAGCATTTTTTCATGTGTCTGTTGGCTGTATGAATGTCTTCTTTTGGGAAGTGTCTGTTCATATCCTTTGCCAACTTTTTGATGGGATTGTTTGTTTTTTTTCTTGTAAATTTGCTTGAGTTCTTTGTAGATTCTGGATATTAGCCCTTTGTCAGATGGGTAGATTGCAAAAATTTTCTCCCATTCTGTAGGTTGCCTGTTCACTCTGATGGTAGTTTCTTTTGTCATGCAGAAACTCTTTAATTACAACCCATTTGTCTATTTTGGCTTTTGTTGCCATTGCTTTTGGTGTTTTAGTCAGGAAGTCCTTGCTCATACCTATGTCCTGAATGGTATTACGAAGGTTTTCTTCTAGGGTTTTTATGGTTTTAGGTCTAACATTTAATTCTTTAATCCATCTTGAATTAATTTTTTATAAGGTGTAAAGAAGGGATCCAGTTTCAGCTTTCTACATATGGCTAGCCAGTTTTCCTGGCACCATTTATTAAATAGGGAATTCTTTCCCCATTTCTTGTTTTTGTCAGGTTAGTCTAAGTTCAGATGGTCGTAGATGTGTGGTGTTATTTCTGAGGTCTCTGTTCTGTTCCATTGGTCTATATCTCTGTTTTGGTACCAGTACAATGCTCTTTTGGTTACTATAGCCTTGTAGTATAGTTTGAAGTCAGGTAGCGTGATGCCTCCAGCTTTGCTCTTTTTGCTTAGGATTGTCTTGGCGATGTGGGCTCTTTCTTGGTTCCATATGAACTTTAAAGTAAGTTTTTCCAAATTTGTGAAGAAAGTCATTGGTAGCTTGATGGGGATGGCATTGAATCTATAAATAACCTTGGGTAGTATGGTCATTTTCATGATATTGATTCTTCCTATCCTTGAGCATGGAATGTTCTTCCATTTGTTTGTGTACTCTTCTATTTCATTGAGCAGTGGTTTGTAGTTCTTGAAAACATCCTTCACATCCCTTGTAAGTTGGATTCCTAGGTATTTTCTTCTCTTTGTAGCAATTGTGAATGGGAATTCACTCATGACTTGGCTCTCCGTTTGTCTGTTTTTGGTGTATAGGAGTGTTTGTGATTTTTGCACATTGATTTTGTATCCTGAGACTTTGCTGAAGTTGCTTATCAGCTTAAGGAGATTTTGGGCTGAGACCATGGGGTTTTCTAAATATACAATCATGTCATCTGCAAACAGAGACAATTTGGCTTCCTCTCTTCCTATTTGAATAAGCTTTATTTCTTTCTCTTGCCTGATTGCCCTAGCCACAACTTCCAATACTGTGTTGAATAGGAGTGGTGAGAGAGGACATCCTTGTCTCGTGCCAGTTTTCAAAGGGAATGCTTCCAGTGTGCCCATTCAGTATGATATTGGCTGTGGGTTTATCATAAATAGCTCTTACTATTTTGAGATATGTTCCATCAATACCTAGTTTGAGAATTTTTAGCATGAAGAGCTGTTGAATTTTGTTGAAGCCTTTTCTGCATCTATTGATAGTTATGTGGTTTTTGTGGTTGGTTCTGTTTATGTGATGGATTATGTTTATTGATTTGCGTATGTTGAGCCAGCCTTGCATCCCAGAGATGAAGCTAACCTGATCGTGGTGGATAAGCTTTTTGATGTGCTGTGGATTCTGTTTGCCAGTATTTTATTGAGGATTTTCACATTGATGTTCATCAGGGATATTGGTCTAAAATTCTTTTTTTTGTTGTGTCTTTGCCAGGTTTTTGTATCAGGATGATGTTGGCCTCATAAAATGAATTAGGGAGGATTCCCTCTTTTTCTATTGATTGGAATAGTTTGAGAAGGAATGGTACCAGCTCTTCTTTGTACTTCTGGTAGAATTTGGCTCTGAATCTGGTCCTGGACTTTTTTTGGTTGGTAGGCTATTATTATTGCCTCAATTTCAGAGCCTGTTCTTGGTCTATTCAGAGATTCAACTTCTTCCTGGTTTAGTCTTGGGAGGGTGTATGTGTCCAGGAATTTATTCATTTCTTCTAGATTTTCTAGTTTATTTGTGTAGAGTGTTTATAGTATTCTCTGATGGTAGTTTGTATTTCTATGGGATCAGTGGTGATATCCCCTTTATCATTTTTTTATTGCATCTATTTGATTCATCTCCCTTTTCTTCTTTATTAGTCTTGCTAGTGGTCTATCAATTTTGTTGATCTTTTCAAAAAACCAGCTCCTGGATTCATTGATTTTTTTAAGGGTTTTTTGTGTCTGTATCTCTTTCTGTTCTGCTCTGATCTTAGTTATTTCTTGCCTTCAACTAGCTTTTGAATTTGTTTGCTCTTGCTTCTCTAGTTCTTTTAATTGTGATGTTAGGGTGTCAATTTTAGATCTTTCCTGCTTTCTCTTGTGGGCATTCAGTGCTATAAATTTCCCTCTACACACTGCTTTAAATGTGTCCCAGAAATTCTGGTATGTTGTGTCTTTTTTCTCACTGGTTTCAAAGAACATCTTTATTTCTGCCTTCATTTCATTATGTACCCAGTAGTCATTCAGGAGCAAGTTGCTTAGTTTGCATGTAGTTGTGCAGTTTTGAGTGAGTTTATTAATCCTGAGTTTCAGTTTGTTTGCACTGTGGTCTGAGAGACAGTTTGCTGTGATTTCTGTTCTTTTATATTTGCTGAGGAGTGCTTTACTTTTAATTATGTGGTTAATTTTAGAATAAGTATGATGTGGTGCTGAGAAGAATGTATGTCCTGTTGATTTGGGGTGGAGAGTTCTGTAGATATCTGTTAGGTCTGCTTTCAGCTGAGTTCAGGTCCTAAATATCCTTGTTAACCCTCTGTCTCATTGATCTGTCTAACATTGACAGTCGGGTGTTAAAGTCTCCCATTATTGTGTGGGATTCTAAGTCTCTTTGTAGGTCTCTGAGGACTTGCTTTATGAATCTGGGTGCTCTTGTATTGGGTGCATATATATTTAGGATGATTAGCTCTTCTTGTTGAATTGATCCCTTTACCATTATATAATAGCCTTGTCTCTTTTGATCTTTGTTGGTTTAAAGTCTGTTTTATCAGAGACTAGGATTGCATCCCTTCCTTCCTTCCTTCCTTCCTTCCTTCCTTCCTTCCTTCCTTCCTTCCTTCCTTCCTTCCTTCCTTCCTTCCTTCCTTCCTTCCTTCCTTTCTTTCTTTCTTTCTTTCTTTCTTTTTTTTTTTTTTGCTTTCCATTCGCTTGGTAGATCTTCCTCCATCCCTTTATTTTGAGCCTATGTGTATCTTTGCAAGTGAGATGGGTCTTGTGAATACAGCACACAGATGGCTCTTCACTCTTTATCCAATTTGCCAGTGTGTGTCTTTTACTTGGGACATTTAGCCCATTTACATTTAAGGTTAATATTGTTATGTGTGAATTTGATCCTATCATTATGATCTTAGCTGGTTATTTTGCCCGTTAATTGATGCACTTTTTTCACGGCATCAATGGTCTTTACAATTTGGCATGTTTTTGCAGTGACTGGTACCAGTTGTTCCTTTCCATGTTTAGTGCTCTTGTAAGGCAGGCCTGGTGGTGACAAAATCTCTAAGCATTTGCTTGTCTGTAAAGGATTTTATTTCTCCTTCACTTATGAAGCTTAGTTTGGCTGGATATGAAACTCTGGGTTGAAAATTCTTTTCTTTAAGAATATTGAATATTGGCCCCCACTGTCTTCTGGCTTGTAGGGTTTCTGCCAAGAGATCCACTGTTAGTCTGATGGGCTTCCCTTTGTGTGGGTAACTTGACCTTTCTCTCTGGTTGCCCTTAACATTTCTTCCTTCATTTAAAACTTGGTGAATCTGACAATTATGTGTCTTGGGGTTGCTCTTCTTGAGGAGTATCTTTGTGGTATTCTCTCTATTTCCTGAATTTGAATGTTGGCCTGCCTTGCTAGGTTGGGGATGTTTTCCTGGATAATATCCTGAAGAGTGTTTTCCAACTTGGTTCCCTTCTCCCCATCACTTTCAGGTACACTAGTCAAATATAGATTTGATCTTTTCACATAGTCCCATATTTCTTGGAGGCTTTGTTTCTTTTTACTCTATTTTCTCTAACCTTGTCTTCTTGTTTTATTTCATTAATTTGATCTTCAATCACTGATACCCTTTCTTCCACGTGATCAAATCAGCTATTGAAGCTTGTGTATGCATCACGAAGTTCTCGTGCCATGGTTTTCAGCTCCATCAGGTCATTTAAGGTCTTCTCTACACTGTTTATTCTAGTTAGCCATTGTGTAACCCTTTTTCAAGGTTTTTAGCTTCCTTGCGATGGGTTCAAACATGCTCCTTTAGCTCAGAGAAGTTTGTTATTACCGACCTTCTGAAGCCTACTTTTGTCAGCTCGTCAAAGTCATTCTCCATCCACCTTTGTTCCATTGCTGACGAAGAGCTGCGATCCTTTGGAGGAGAAGAGGTGCTCTGATTTTTAGAATTTTCAGCTTTTCTGCTCTGGTTTCTCCCCATCTTTGTGGTTTTATCTACCTTTGGTCTTTGATGTTGGTGACCTAGAGATGGGGTTTTGGTGTAGATGTTGTTTTTGTTGATGTTGATGCTATTCCTCTCTGTTTGTTAGTTTTCCTTCTAACAGTCAGGTCCCTCAGCTGCAGGTCTGTTGGAGTTTGCTGGAGGTCACTCCAGACCCTGTTTGCCTGGGTATCACCAGTGGAGGCTCAGTTGGAAATGCAGAAATCACCCATCTTCTGCATCAATCACGCTGGGAGCTGCAGACCGGAGTTGTTCCTATTTGGCCATCTTGGAACAGATCCCAGTCCTTACTCATTTTTTCTAACCATTTTTTGTACCTATTAACCATCCCCACTTCCCCACACACACTCTCCCATGACCCATCCCAGCCTCTGGTAACCATCTTTCTACTCTGAATGTCCATGAGTTCAATTGTTTTGATTTTTACATCCCACAAACAAGTGAGAAAGTGTGATGTTTGTCTTTCTGTGCCTAGCTTATTTCACTTAAGATAATGATCTCGAGTTTTATCTATGCTGTTTTAAATGATTGGATCTCATTCTTCTTTATGGCTGAATAATACTCCATTGTGTATATGTACCACATTCTCTTTATCCATTCATCTGTTGATGGACACTTAGGTTGCTTTTAAATCTTGGCTATTGTAAATAGTGTTGCAGCAAACATAAGACTGCAGATAGCCCTTTGACATATGAATTTCCTTTCTTTTGTGTATACCCAGCAGTACGATTAGCTGGATCATCTAATAGCTCTATTTTTAGTGTTTTGAGGAACCTCCAAACTGTTCTCTATAGTGGTCATACTAATTTATTAACATACTCTTACCAACAGTATATAAGGGTTCCCTTTTCTTCACATCTTCACCAGCATTTGTTATTTCTTGTCTTTTGGATATAAACTATTTTAACTGGGATGAGATGACGTCTCATTGTAGTTTCAATTTGTATTTCTATGATGTTCAGTGAGGTTGAGCACCTTTTCATATACCTCTTTGCCATTTATGTCTTCTTTTGAGAAATGTCTATTCAAATCTTTTGCCAATTTTTAATCAGATTATTGGATTTTTTTTTCCCCCGTAGACTTGTTTTAGCTCCTTGTATATTCTAGTTATTAATCCCTTGTCAGATGGGTAGTTTGCAAATATATTCACCCATTCTGTGGGCTGTGTCTTCATTTTGTTGAATGCTTTCTTTGCTGTGCAGAAGCTTTTAAACTTGATGTAATCCCATTTGTTTATTTTTGCTTTGGTTGCCAGTGCTTTTGGAGTATTTTTCAAGAAATCCTTGCCCAGACCAATGTCCTGGAAATTTCACCAATGATGTTGATTCTTCTAGTACATAAACATGAAATGTCTTTACATTTTTTTTCTGTCCTCTTTCATTTCCTTTATCAGTGTTTTATAGTTTTCATTATAGATATTTCACTTCGTTGGTTCAGTTAATTTCTAGGTATTTAATTTTATGTGTGGCTATTGTAAATGGGATTACCTTTTTCTTTTTCTGGTTTTTAACTGTGGGCATATAAAAATGCTACTAATTTTTGTATGTTGATTTTTTTATCCTATAACTTCACTGAATTTGTTTATCAGTTCTAATAGTTTCCTTGTGGAATCTTTAGGTTTTTCCAAATATAAGATTTTTATTAGCAAACAAGGATAATCTGACTTTATCCTTTCCAATTTGGATGCCCTTTATACCTTTCTCTTGTCTTCTTGCTGTAGCTAGGACTTCCAGTACTATGCTGAATAACAGTGGTGACAGTGGACATCCTTGTTGTGTTCCAGTTCTTGAGGGAAGACTTTGTTTTCTCCCATTTAGTATGATACTAATTGTGGATCTGTCTTATATGACTTTTACTTTAAGGTATGTTCCCTCTATATCCAGTTTTTGGAGATTTTTTTTTCTTTTTTTCCTGAAGGGATACTTAAATTTATCAAATTCTTTTTCAGTGACAGTTGAAATGGTCTTTTTTTTTTTTTTTGTCCTTCATTCTGTTGATATGATGTATCACGTTGATTGATTTGCATATGTTGAACCATTCTTGCATCCCAGTGATAAATCCCACTTGGTCTTGATGAATGATCTTGCTAATTTATTGTTAAATTTGGATTGCTGATATTTTGTTGAGGCTTTTTGCATCAATATTTATCAGAGATATTGGCCTGCAGTATTCTGTTTTTAACATTTCTTTGCCTGGTTTTGGTATCAAGGTAATACTAACCTTGTAGAATGAATTTGGAAGTATTCCTGTCTCTGCTATTTTTCTGAATAATGTGAGTAGGATTAATTCTTTAAATATTTGGTAGAATTCAGCAATGAAGCCATAGAGTCCTGGTCTTTTTTTTTTCTGTGAGACTTTTTGTTACACCTTAGATCTTATTTCTTGTTGATCTTTCAGATTTTGGATTTCTTCCTGGTTCAATCTTGGTAGGGTGTATGTATCTAGGATTTTTTCTGTTGGGCTATAGTTGTTCATAGTAGCCACTAGTGATTATTTGAATTTTTGCAGTATCAGTTTAGTGTCTCTTTTCATGTTTGATTTTATTTATTGGGATCTTCTCACTTTTTTTTTCTTAGTCTGGCTAAAGTTTTTGGAATTTTGTTTAACTTTTCAAAAAACCAACTTTCAGTTTTTATTGATATTTTGTATTTTTTCATTTCAATTTAGTTTATTTCTGCTTTGGTCTTTATGATTTCTTTTCTACTACAAGTTTTGGGTTCAGTTTGCCCTTGCTTTTCTAGCTATTTAAGAGGTATTGCTAGATTATTTATTTAAAGCTTTTCTTCTTTTTAACTGTAAGCACCTATAGCTCTAAATTTCTGTCTGGGTACTGCTTTTGCTGTATCTAATAGGTTTTGGCATGTTGTGTTTCCATTATTATTTGCTTAGAGAGGTTTTTAAATTTTCTTCTTAATTACTTCATTGACCTATGGGTCATTCAGAAGCATATTGTTTAATTACCATGTATTTGTATGGTTTCCAAAATTATTCTTGTTAATAATTTCAAGTTTTATTTCATTGTGATCAGGGAAGATGCTTGATATTTCAATTTTTTGAATCTTTTAAGTCTTGCTTTCTGATCCAACATATGGTCTGTCTTCGAGAATGATCCATGTGCTGAGGAAAAGAAATATTCTGCAGTTCTTGGATAAAATGTTCTCTGTGTATCTATTAGGTCCATTTTGTCTATAGTGCAGATTAATTCTGACATTTCTTTGCTGATTTTCTGTCTAGAAGATTTGTCTAATGCTGAAAGTCTCCAGCCATTATTGTACTGGGGCCTAGCTCTCTATTTAGCTGTAATAATATTTGCTTATATATCTGGGTGCTCCAGTGTTGGATGTATATATATTTAAAATTGTTATATCCTCTTGGTGAACTCAACCCTTTATCATTATATAGTGATCTTCTTTGTCTGTTCTTAAAGTTTTTGCCTTGATATCTATTTGGCTGATAAAAGTATAGCTA